>NC_134354.1:692373940-692675312 GCF_048569485.1 Anomaloglossus baeobatrachus
CCCCTTGGCTTGAAGCTTTTGGGGCCCTGCTACCCCTGTGTATGGCAGCTGTCCTCTTGGTGGCTGGCACTTGGGATTTCAGTGGGTTATGTATTTTGGAGAACCCTATCCCCCGTGTTGTGCTGGCGCCTCCAATCTCTGAGCTCTTGGGGAAAGTTCATAAAGCGACTATCCTCCACAGGTTAATTATCAGGTTGCTTGAAGCTACTCCCCGATCTCCGCCGTGCTCGGTACCAGTCAGGTGGTTGGGCTTTCTGGTGCCAACAGTCCTCCTAGACTGCATCTGTTACACTCCTGTCCAGTGTTCCTAATACCGGACCCCGACTCCTGTGGTCCCTGATCACCGTTTGCGACCCAACCTGTCGCCTGCCTGGGAGCTCCAACTCCCCAGCTCCTCTCTCTCTGAGGGCTAACTCTGAACTCCTTGTCTCCCCTCCCACCAGTCTGCCTGATCCCTAGGTGGGCGGCCGTGCTCCAACTTGACCAACCCACTGGTGTGTGTCCAGCCCTGGTGTGAGGTGTGGTTGGGATTTGTAGTGCGGATGTCAGTGACACTGTTGATGGGAACCTGGAACCATGGGGGGGTAGGCCCTGCACCCTGGAGTACAGGATGCAGTTCCCTGTAGCACCCTGATATAGTCAGGGGCGCTACACATATCTTCAGACTTGCTAGAATTGAGAAGCCCGATATCTATGGGAGCTGGTCATATTAGGAGGACATCAGGTTTTGAATGATAACCTTTAAATGTTTTTGGTCAATGTGAAAAAAACATATCCAGAACTACAAAGTACCTCCAGATACCTCCTCACATGTTGTAATCTTTGGTTCTTACAAGATCCGGTTTTCTGCTTCTTACTATTATCTCCTAGCTTTCTCTCATGCTTCTCCCATACTCTGGAGTTAGCTACTACAACATGTCACATTCTCTTCCACCATCCAAACCTTAAAAAGCCATCTGAAGCCCCACTTACTCACAAAAACCTACACCATGCAGTAACCCATGTCCATTATACAACTATAGTCAGCTTCTACCCTCGTCGTTCCCTATAAACTCTTGCGGACATTGACCTGTCTACTTCTACACCAATTTGATACTCACTAAAACCTCTTTTTCCTGTGTAAAGCACTGTGGAATCTCAGGGGGTTTCCAAAATGCTTATGAATCAGCCCAAAGCCACCAATACTGCTAAACTACTGTATCCTGCTCTCTGCCGTTCCAACCTCTGATCCCAAACCTTTCCTGCTGGTACCGTGTCTGCAGCGATGATGTCCTGTCTTCCCATGTGACCACTGCAGGCAATCGCTGGGAATCCCTTCCCTCTGCCTTCTCATGCTTTACCCAACTGAGGACGGTGGTTGGCTGCAGTCGTCAAGTGTGGTACATCATTTACCCATTTTAGCTATATTGGTGGCTGTGGACTGATTTTTAAACATCTTGTAAAACCCCTTTGATGGTGTTAAAAACATAAGAAATGTTATTTTAATATATGGCCTTGTTTTATTTCTACACTGGTCTTTTGTTTGATTGCATAATATTGCCTCCTGTGATAAATGGAGGGAAGTTGCAGGGAGTTGGCTGCCTGGTATCGGAAGCGGATCTTGGCTTGGAGCGCAGGGCCGGTTACTCTGCTCCTATCTCGTGATTAATTAATATTATGTTGAACATTGATTGTTTCCTTTTAGACTTCTCCTCTCTTCTGGGATCCGAAGAACAGTCACAGGTCAGCGTGTAATGTTCAGCTGAAGTTCTTCTGCTAATGATGTGATGGCTAGCGGCTTTAAAGGGAACCTGTCACCAGATTTGGGACCTATAAGCTGCGGCCACCTGCATTGAGCTCTAATATACAGCTATAAGAGCCCAGGCCACTGTGTAGAGCATAAAAATCACTATAATTCTTACCTAGAAGGTCGCACTGGTGCAGACTGGTCAAATGGGCATCTTTGTTCTCCGGGACCGGCGCCTCCTCTTTCGGCCATCTTTGTTCTCCTTCTGAAGCCTGGGTGCATCAAAGTGCGCCTGCGCAGGACCTCAGTGCCAGCGAGTGTGGATGACGTAGGACGCGTCATGCACCCAGTCTTCAGAAGTAGAAGAACAAAGATGGCCGAAGGAGGAGGCGCCGATCCCGGAGAACGGAGACACCCATCTGACAATTCTGCACCAGTGCGACCTTGTAGGTGAGAATTATAAGGCTATGTTCACACACTGCGTTTTTTACCTGCGTTTTTGGTCCGTTTTTGCTGCAGAAATTTTTTGAGAAATTCTTGTAATCTTTCTGCAGACATTCCCCAGCAAAACCTATGTGAAATAAAATTAGCTGTGCGCTGCATTTTTTTCTTAAGAAAATTCTTTCAGTAGATTTTATTAAGAAAAAGAATGAGCATGTCACTTCTTTTCTGCAGCTAACTGCGTTATTTCCCTCCATTGACTGTCATGTAATCATGAAATAGTGCAGGAATAACGCAGGTAGCAAGTGATGTGCGTTATTCCTGTGTTATCCCCGCGTTATCCCCGCGTTTTCAAGTCATAGTGTACTTCCCTGCCCTGCGTTTTGCAGAGAAGTGATGTCACTAGGACAGGAAGAGGAAGAAGAGAAAAAAAAAAAGGCGTGTGCTCCACTGTATTTTTTACCTTCCAGCCGGGTAAACACACAGCGGCGGCCCGGTATTTTCAGGCAGGAAAGGGCGAGGGACAGGGTTAATGTCCCCTCCTCCCGCAGCCGAGAATCTCAGCCGCAGCTGCCACGGGACTGTCGCATCCATTATGCGACAGTCCTGGAGTGTCCCCAGCTCTTCCAGATGCCGTGATGTGGGGGCAATCCAGGTAATATGGATTACAAATAGCTGCCGCTAAGACCAAGATTAGTGATGGCAGCATCTATGACACGCCGTCACTAATCTGAAAATAAAGAAACACTCACACATACCGAAAAATCCTTTATTTTGAATAAAAGACAAAAAAACCCTCTTTCTCCACTGTATTAAACCCCCCCGAAACACACAGCTCCGACGTAATCCACAGCGATGTCCCGCCACGCTTCCAGCCCTGCTCCAGCCGCGTGTGACAGTTCTCCACGCAGCCTCGGTCAGTGAGCGAGTGCTGAATGCAGCTCCTGCGCGAGGCTGCGGGGAACTACAGGACATTTCTCACGGCTGCTGATGTGAACACATTACAGGCCGCGAGAAGTGCAGTGTGTGGGGGGGAAACATGATAAAAAAAGCTGGAATATCTATCCCTCTATTATCTATCTATGTATCTATTATCTATCTATATTATCTATCTATCTATCTCCCTAAATATCTATCTATATCTATTTATTATCTGTCTTTCTGTATTATCTATCTTTCTATATTATCTATCTATCTGTTCCCCTAAATATCTATCTTATCTATCTATCTATCTATCATATCTTTATCTCTGTATAATCTATTTTTTTTTTTTTTTCATTTTCAATGTGCTTTATTGCTGTAAAGGCATTAAACGCAGGGACCAACATGAAAAAAAACGCACCAAAATGCACCTGTTATTGGTGCGTTTTTTAACGCAGGTGCGCTAATCCTTCACTCAAGACATTTCTTGAGAAAAATAATTTTTCCAGTGTGAACATAGCCTATAGGTGCTCGGCTCATTCATGTCTCTCTCTCTCCAGTTACCACGGAAACTCCGGGGAGGTCGGCTGCTACGTGGCTCCACGACCACTAAGTAAAGACAATAACTACTTTGAGGTGAGTTGAGCGATCGGAGAGACCACATCTTTCATTAGTGTTTATGTGGTGGGATATTGTCTCAGATGCTGTGGTGAAGTCACCATGTAAATAGTTAATGCTGCTTCTAATGAGCTCCGTTCTTCTGGAGGCAATAAATCTGCTTTTAAGTAGATATATGATGTGTTCAGTCCTGATATTATGAATAAAAGCGATTTAAAGCACAACTCCATATAACGTGTATTCCCCCGCCATCGTCCTCTCCACCAGCACTACGTTCTGGAGTATCATACACTATATTATGGAGGATTCGGGTGGTATTAGTTACTAACACTTCTCCCTTTATTTTTAGGAGCAGTTATATTTAGGCTGAGTTTAAAAGTAAGCCTGTCTTTGTTGTCCATAGCAACCAATCACAGCACAGCTTTCATTTTGCATTCCTCATTTGAAAAATGAAAACTGGGCTGTGATTGGTTGCTGTTGGCAACACATAATTTTATTCCAGACACTTCTCATAGATATCCCCCAATGAGCCTCATGTGAATCCCATTCTTCTATTAACGTGGCTGACGACCACCTTTCTCATACGTGGTCTGTATCCATTTTCACAAGACTTGTGTTATTCGCTTTCCAAAGCTTCTATCAACTGTTATGTATAAAAAAAAAAAAAAAGCACGTGAATGGCCTCATATTTACATTGTTAGAATAAATGTAACATTTTTGTGGATAATTGGTTAAGGCCCCTTTTACATTGCGCTTTTACTTACATTCAGTGGTACCGTCAGGGCATCCATCCAAACACCCCCCCTCCCCCCACCTTGCAAAACGTGTTTCGGACGCATGCGCCGAGAGGGCCATTGACTATAATAGAGCAGACTCCGTTAGCGTGTGCTTTTCTATTGCTCCATTTTAGGTCATATACGTTTTCTGCTGGCGGACACCCGAACGTAGTCAACTACGTCTGGGTGTCCGCCAGCAGAAAACATATATGCCCAAAAATGATGCGAGCCATAGCACATAACTCCATCTGCTCCATTATAGTCAATGGCCCCTCTTAGCTATAGGTCCGAATCACATTTTTTTTTTAAGAGTGTAAGGCTATGTGCGCACTAGAAATGTGAAGTTTCTCAAGAAAATTTCTTGAGAAACTTCTGCCAGTGAAAGATTTCCGGACCTGCGGAAAAAATCCGCACCAAATCCGCATGCGGTTTTGCCGCGATTTGCCGCGGATTTACCGCGGATTTACCGCAGGTTTGTCCCTGCAATAAATAATAAAGATAATCGATAGACAGATAATGGATAGAGGGAAAGATGGATAGATGAATAGATGAATAAATAGATAGATAGAGGGATAGATAGATGAATAGATGGATAGATAGAGGGATAGATGGATAGATAGATAGATAAAGGGATAGATAGATAGATAGATAGATGAGAAAAACCTATATAATGTTCCACCTCCCTGCATTTTCTAAGCTGGCACCCTTTAGTGACTTTCATGTGGCACTAAAGGGTGCTTAGCCTTGTATTTAGCCATAAAATAAATAATTAAAAAAAAACGACATGAGGTCCCCCCATTTTTTGTAGCCAGCTAGGGTAAAGCAGACGGCTGCAGCCTGCAGACCACCGCTGGCAGCTTCACCTTGGCTGATAATCCAAAACAGTGGGCACCCCACGCTGTTATTTTAAATTATATAAATAATTTAAAACAAAAAACGTGCGGTCCCCCCCATATTGGATCACCAGCCAAGGTAAAGCGGACAGCTGGGGTCTGATATTCTCAGACTAGGGAGGTCCACTGTTATTGGACACTCCCCAGCCTAAAAATAGCAGGCCGCAGCCGCCCCAGAAGTGGCGCATCCATTAGATGCGCCAATCCTGGCGCTTTGCCCCAGCTCATCCCGCGCCCTGGTGCGTTGGCAAACGGGGTAATATATGGGGTTGATGCCAGATGTGTAATGTCACCTGGCATCAAGCCCTGGGGTTGGTGAGGTCAGGCGTCTATCAGATACCCGACATCACCAACCCAGTCAGTAATAATTAAAAAAAGACAACAAAAAAAAGTTTTATTTGAAAAAACACTCCCCAAAACATTCCCTCTTTAACCAATTTATTGAAAAGGGCACAATCAATTCCACGTCCGGCGTAATCCAATAAGGGGGGGGGGGGGCACGGCGATCCATACCATAGTCGCTGTCCCAGTCAATGAAGAACAGAATGTTCCCCATTGGCTGGGAGAGCAATGCAGTGACCTGAGCTAACATCAATAGGTCAGCTCAGGTCACTGCAGGGGATGACGAGCGCTGCCATCAGGAGCATAGATGAGATCATTACCTTCTGTGATCATCTCCTGTACTGCTGACGTCAGCGCTGTCACTGTCTTCTATGCCCCGCCGTGTTGTCAGACGTATCGCGAGAGCCCGTGACGTCACCGCTAGTGACAGTCTCGGGCCGCTCGCGAGACGGGCATAGACAGCAGTGACAGCGCTGACGTCAGGAGGCAGGAGATCGTAATGATCTCACCTCCTGACAGCAGCGATCGTCATCCCCGCGGCTCCCAGCACTGCAGGATGTCAGTGTCCTGCCTGCGCTGCCGTGTGACAGGCTGCTGACACTGCGGGCAGACACTGACACTGTAGTGCAGGCAGCCGCGAGGCCGGAGCACTGACACTGTAGTGCAGGCAGCCGCGAGGCCGGAGCAGGACACAGACTGCACGGGCACCTGGAGGTCGCACGGAAGTGCTTCTTTGCGGCGTCCAGGGAGTGCGACGTCTGTGTTTACTCTGCTCCGCTTCCTCTTCCTGGCATAATGACATCGCTTCCTGCAAAACCGCAGGCAGCGATGAGCATTACCGCAGGTAATTCGCGGTTATTCCGGTGGTATACCGCACATCATTGCTACCTGCGGAATACCCCCGGAATACCGCAGGTACCTGCGGAAATTAATGGACATGCACATTTTCTCAAGAAAGTTTCTCGAGAAAATTTTCTCAAGAAATTTTCTTGAGAAAAATCCGCACAGTGCGCACAACTATTTTTTTTCTCATTGAATTTCATGGGAAATGTCTGCACAAAGATTGCAGACATTTCTCAAGAAATTTCCGAGGCAAATCCGCGGGAAAAACGCACTAGTGCGCACATAGCCTAATTCCCCTTTTACATGGGCTATGGCAGCTGATCGGTATGTGTTTACTGGCCCTTTTAGGCTATGTGCGCACTAGAAATGTGAATTTTCTCAAGAAAATTTCTTGAGAAACTTCTGGGAGTGGAAGATTTCCGCACCTGCGGAAAAATCCGCGGCAAAAACGCATGCGGATTTGCCGCGGATTTGCCGCGGATTTGCCGCGGATTTACCGCAGGTTTGTCCCTGCAATAAATAATAAAGATAATCGATAGACAGATAATGGATAGAGGGAAAGATGGATAGATGAATAGATAGATAGATAGATAGAGGGATAGATAGATAGATGAATAGATAGATAGATAGAGGGATAGATGGATAGATGAATAGATAGAGGGATAGATGGATAGATGGATAGATAGATAGAGGGATAGATAGATAGATGAGAAAAACCTATATAATGTTCCACCTCCCTGCATTTTCTAAGCTGGCACCCTTTAGTGACTTTCATGTGGCACTAAAGGGTGCTTAGCCTTGTATTTAGCCATAAAATAAATAATTAAAAAAAAACGACGTGAGGTCCCCCCATATTTTGTAGCCAGCTTGGGTAAAGCAGATGGCTGCAGCCTGCAGACCACCGCTGGCAGCTTCACCTTGGCTGATAATCCAAAACAGTGGGCACCCCACGCTGTTATTTTAAATTATATAAATAATTTAAAACAAAAAACGTGCGGTCCCCCCCATATTGGATCACCAGCCAAGGTAAAGCGGACAGCTGGGGTCTGATATTCTCAGACTAGGGAGGTCCACTGTTATTGGACACTCCCCAGCCTAAAAATAGCAGGCCGCAGCCGCCCCAGAAGTGGCGCATCCATTAGACGTGCCAATCCTGGCGCTTTGCCCCAGCTCATCCCGCGCCCTGGTGCGTTGGCAAACGGGGTAATATATGGGGTTGATGCCAGATGTGTAATGTCACCTGGCATCAAGCCCTGGGGTTGGTGAGGTCAGGCGTCTATCAGATACCCGACATCACCAACCCAGTCAATAGTAATTAAAAAATAGACAACAAAAAAAGTTTTATTTGAAAAAACACTCCCCACATAGCCTCTTTAACCAATTTATTGAAAAGAACAATCAATCCACGTCCGGCGTAATCCAATAGGGGGGGGGGTCCCACGGCGATCCATACCATAGTCGCTGTCCCAGTCAATGAAGAACAGAATGTTCCCCATTGGCTGGGAGAGCAATGCAGTGACCTGAGCTAACATCAATAGGTCAGCTCAGGTCACTGCAGGGGATGACGAGCGCTGACTTCAGGAGCATAGATGAGATCATTACCTTCTGTGATCATCTCCTGTACTGCTGACGTCAGCGCTGTCACTGACTGCGTTGTCAGAAGTATCGCGAGAGCCCGTGACGTCACCGCTAGTGACAGTCTCGGGCCGCTCGTGAGACGGGCATAGACAGCAGTGACAGCGCTGACGTCAGGAGGCAGGAGATCGTCACAGCAGGTAATGATCTCACCTCCTGACAGCAGCGATCGTCATCCCCGCGGCTCCCAACACTGCAGGGTGTCAGTGTCTGCCTGTGTCAGTGTCTGCCTGCGCTGCAGCGTGACAAGCTGCTGACACTGCGGGCAGACACTGACACCCTGCAGTGCAGGCAGCCGCGAGGCCGGAGCAGGACACAGACTGGCACCTGGAGGTCGCACGGAAGTGCTTCTGTGCGGCGTCCAGGGAGTGTGACGTCTGCTCCGCTTCCTCTTCCTGACATAATGACATCGCTTCCTGCAAAACCGCAGGCAGCGATGATCATTCCCGCAGGTAATTCGCGGCTATTCCGGGGGTATACCGCACATCATTGCTACCTGCGGAATACCCCCGGAATACCCCCGGTACCTGCGGAAATTAATGGACATGCACATTTTCTCAAGAAAGTTTCTCGAGAAAATTTTCTCAAGAAATTTTCTTGAGAAAAATCCGCACAGTGCGCACAACTATTTTTTTTTCTCATTGAATTTCATGGGAAATGTCTGCACAAAGATTGCAGACATTTCTCAAGAAATTTCCGGGGCAAATCCGCGGGTAAATCCGCAGGTAAAAAGCTCTAGTGCGCACATAGCCTTAGACAGGCTGGTTGGCTTTTCACACTCCCAGAATGATGGCTGATACTAATGTATGTATGTATGTATGTACATACATACATACATACATACATACATACATACATACATACATACATACATACATACATACATACATACATACATACATACATACATACATACATACATTCTCTTTCTCTCTCTCTCTCTTTCTCTCTCTCTCTCTTTTTCTCTCTCTCTCTTTTTCTCTCTCTCTCTCTTTTTCTCTCTCTCTCTCTCTTTTTCTCTCTCTCTCTCTTTTTCTCTCTCTCTCTCTTTTTCTCTCTCTCTCTCTTTTTCTCTCTCTCTCTCTTTTTCTCTCTCTCTCTCTTTTTCTCTCTCTCTCTCTTTTTCTCTCTCTCTTTCTCCATTCCGTGTCCACTTTTAAAAATCGTCCCCACTCGACGTTCTCCGATTTTGCTGAAAATTTATAAGGATGTACATGTATGTTTGAAAAGTGTTTCTGTAAATTTTTAGGGCCAGATCTCAAATATATTGGGCACTGTTGACCTTTCACTGGAGGCCCCCCCCCCCCCCCCAAGGCTGCGGCTTCAGCTAAGAGGATTTTGCAAACTGGCACATAGCCAGTATAGCACTCTAATGGCTATGATGCTGAAATTTGGCATACTAGCTCAACTTTTGCTGCTAAACGCGATAAAATTATTACCGGCTATGACAAAACAATATTTCGGCCGCAATTTTGTGTCAAAGTAGCTTGCAAAACGCCTCGCATAAAATTTATGCCAAACTTTGCCCATATATAACTCAAGACCAAAAACCAATAGGAACTGGTGCTTTACCCTGTACAACAAACATCTTCATGACTTTGCATTGCTGCAATATCACGGTCAAAGCATATGTATTTGTGGAAATATTCACACCCACATATGATGAAAAACTTAAAAAAAAAAACGAATTTTACGTATTTTTTTAGGTCAAATTTCCCAAAAAGGGTACCCCTAAAATATATTAATTCTGTTATCATTTGAAAGAGCACATTTTTCTCTACAAGGATCATTGGGGGTTTTTTTGGAGTCTCTCCATTTAAGAAAAGAAAAATGCCTCTGAACATGGTGTTATTTATTAATACGCAATGAATGCTAACTGCACTATTCAAACCCTTGCGTTGGTCCATGGTGGTTAGACCACAACCAATTCCCTAAGAATTGGTATTATAATCCTATTAAGAATTGTAATAATGCTGTCTTTCGAGAATTGGCAGCCCCATCGCCTAGGAGCCATGGCCGATAGCCGTGCAAGGCAAGTCGCGGGTGGTCCCTTTATCGCAGGTTCCAAAGCCTGAGGGTGGGTGTCTTTGCCTAGGATCCCAAGCCCAATATTGGGTATCTTTTGTTGGTTCCCAAGCCATAATGTTCAGTCTAAGTAAGTGGTCTGGAATTGTTGCTGAATTTGCAACATAATGGGTTCAGAGAAGCTGTATTGTCGGCCCATTGCTGTTGCAGCTGGTGCTGGAATTATTGCAATGATCGACTGCTCGGGAATCCAGCATGTATCATTTCTCACAGGCCAGTGACAGAAGCTAGCCGGTCCATGAGGATGCATAAAATGTATTAATGCATCATGGTTGTCGACTGAAATTTCAGAAATATTTCCAATCCACCAGTTCCTATGGTAAATGCAGGCAATGTATTGCCCTGGCTGGAGGTTTGCAATTGGCACAAAAGGCATTTCTGATCTGACAGATCCATCTATATGGGCAATGAAAGATGAAGGGTCATTTCACACCCTTGAAATGCAAATCTTTTTGTCATCAATTTCATTCTCCATCACTAAAAAATAAATAATATATGCATTAAAATGTAACAATAGTCAATAGGTTTATAGGTTTTTGATTATAATAGACATTGCTAGCAACAATACAACTCTGTAACGTGATAAGAATCTGAAAATCAAACACAAAATCAATGCATTACGTGCATACATAACACCATGTTCAGTGGCATTTTTCTTTTCTTAAATGGAGAGACTCCAAAAAAAACCCCCAATGATCCTTGTAGAGAAAATGATAACAGAATTAATATATTTTAGGGGTACCCTTTTTGGGAAATTTGACCTAAAAATAGGTAAAATTCGTTTCTCTATCGTTTCATTGGGGGACACAGGACCATGGGTTATGCTGCTGTCACTAGGAGGCTGACACTAAGTAAACAGAAAAAGTTAGCTCCTCCCCAGCAGTATAACCCCTGAGCCGGAGGCGGGCTCAATCAGTTTTTTGCTTAGTGTCGTAGGAGGCTGATGTGGGCCGACTGGGCCCCCTTCAGCCACTTGATTTTTTGCGTATTTTTTTCATTTTTTCTCGGCGACGCTCGTCGCTCTCATCTGTGGTACTTTTCTGTTTCTGCAGGTATCGTACTTCTCTTCCTCAGCTCTCGCAGCCCGGTGGGTACCACTCCCTAGGGTCGCAGAGGTTTGAGTCTTTGGGCCCTCGCCCCCGTCCATTCCCGCGGTACCATTCCCGGGTGTGTTCGTGCGGGGCAGAATCTTCCTGGGCACCCCTATCCGCTCTGCGGTATCACCCCAAAGGGCGCAAGGGGCTCGGCAAATAGGGACTGAACCACAGCGCGTCTCGATCTGGATGGGGCCCGCAGCGCTGCTACGTTTTTAGGGGCTTCTACCCCCCACCAGCGTCCACCTCCCTGCCTTCTTCAGCCGGCTCCCTGGTGCCCGCAGCCATCCCTTCTGCGAGCGGAGCACACAGGAGCATGTGCAGAGTCTCAGCCTGCACTCTGGAGCGCGCCGAGGATCAGGTAGGACACCCTCTCCTACCTTCTCCCCCTCGGGCGGCTGCAACAATTTAGGCCCCGGTCTGGGCCTAGTCTCCGGGCAGTTTCGGATCGCTGCTGCGACGCAGCCGGGTCCGCCGCCGCTGACTCTGCCCGCGCGGCAGCGTCACACTGTAGCCCCCGGCTTCGGCCGGGTCCTCGGCGTCCTAGGCCGCGTCGCCGCCGCCTCGCGGCTGGGTCCGCCGGCGCTGCCTCTGCCGCGAGGCAGCGTCAAAATTTAGCCCCCGGCTTCGGCCTGGTACTCGGCGTCCCAGGCTGCGACGCCGCCGCCTTGCTCCCGGATCCGCCGGCGCTGCCTCTGCCCGCGTGGCAGCGTCATTACTGTAGCCCCCGGCTTCGGCCGGGCCCTCGGCGTCCTAGGCCGCGACGACGCCGCCTCGCGGCCGGGTCCGCCGGCGCTGCCTCGGCCGCGAGGCAGCGTCAAAAATTAGCCCACGGCTTCGGCCTGGTACTCGGCGTCCCAGGCTGCGACGCCGCTGCCTTGCAGCCGGATCCGCCGGCGCTGCCTCTGCCCGCGCGGCAGCGTCACACTGTAGCCCCCGGCTTCGGCCGGGTCCTCGGCGTCCTAGGCCGCGTCGCCGCCGCCTCGCGGCCGGGTCCGCCGGCGCTGCCTCGGCCGCGAGGCAGCGTCAAAATTTAGCCCCCGGCTTCGGCCTGGTACTCTGCGTCCCAGGCCCGCCTCCTGCGCAGCGCTATTGGCCTCCGGCCTCTCCTTCTCCGCCCTCCGCTCTGCCCCAGGCATCATCAGGGGGGTGGGGGATATTTTTTCCCGCTCTGTGTTCATTTTATTTAAAAAAAAACAAAAAAAAACCCAAAGATTATGGCAGACTCCCGGTCTGAGGATTGCTGAGGCTGCAGCAACTTTTTTCGGGGAAAAACAGAACACACTTTTGGTAGTGTATATTTTGTTTATTGGGTCGATTTTTTTTATTATAGCTACGTGCATGATCTTTCATACATTGACTCCTACATTGCTTATGCGGGCACTTGTTTTTCTATCACGTTTTTAGTACATAGCGTTTCCAGCTCGACTTTTAGTGATTTTGGGCCGGTAAGCCCAAGACTCGGTCCCCTCTTTTGTGAGTTAGTTTCAAGAAGATGTCAGATTGCTGTTGACCCCTGCCGGTTTGTAACGCCCTGTCTCAGGCCACAACTCCCCTCGCTACGTCCCTCGGGTTCGTGCGCATGCGCCGCGTCTCCGGCCGATGCTCGGTCATACCATCCATAGGGCTGGCGCAATCCCCTCGGGGAGGGGAGTCCCGTACCAGGGACTTGATCTTCTATGCTGGAAGCGGACCCGCCAGGTCTCGTCCTTGTGGCTCCCCAGTTTCCACTTATCCCCCAGGTCCAGACTGTCCTTCCTCTGGCAGTCTTTCGACCTCTCGGGTGATGGCCCAGGCTTCCACCTCTGCTGGATTCCGAGCAGGACCTAGATGTCTTGGCGCATGACGAATAGCCGGCTAAAAAATGGTGAGTCAAGCCGTAAGGCTACGGACAGCCCTCTTCTCTCCGTGCACGCAGGTCTCCCTTAAGACATTTGAAGCAGACCCTTATGTGCTCAGAGGACATCCAGAGCTCGCCGAGTTACCGCGGGCTCACAGACGACTGCCAGACACGGAGTTGACCAGCAGTAAGTCTTGTCATTGTCTTTTTTCCCTTCTCCAAGGTGATTTCGGAGAGAAGGGGCACACTATACTGGAGTCGCTAATGATCACAGATGGCAACCAGACACGGCGTTTACCGGCGGTAAGTCGTGTTATTGTCATTTCATCCCCCCAAAGGGCTCTGGAGAAAGGGGGCATGCCTCTTTGCAGGGAACAAGGTGGGGACCACTGCGGTTTTTCTCAGTGGACAGCCAGTTCGCACGGTGACTGCGTGATCATGGATAATCCCCGGACGTGATTTTTCCCCAGTGGTAAGTCCGTTTATTTGTCTTGCCCCTTCTCGAAGGGGGCTCCGAAAGGAAGCGGCACGCTACCCTTTAGGCGACCCGCCTGGGTTCCTCCGGGTTTCTCGTCACTATCATGCCGCTCCGCAGGGACTTCCCGGACACCATACGCAGCGGTCCACGTCCCACCTATGCCGACCCAGGGCTGGGTATCCTCTTGAGTGAGTACCCTCTTTTCACAAACCTCATGTCTGACCGCTACTCGGCCTGAACCTCTAGCATCAGTGTTTCCACCATCGTGACGTCTGACTCGGGATCAGGAACGCAGATTCGACATCTAGGAAGTCGCTGACTTTTTTCCCGACTTTCGGGAACGCCCTTTCGGAGATAGGTCGAGTCTAGTTTATCCCTAGGCTACGTCAGGGTAGACTACTCTCCCCCCTAGGCTACGTAAGAGAAGGGTATATCCCTTTCCCGGCTTCGGCCCTGATGCACCAGGTTCGTTCCCTCACGCAAACCCGTCTGGAAGCCTTTATCCCTACAACAGCCATCTCCGCTTTGCATGGCTGCGGTCCTTTCCAGCCTTTCTAAATACGCTTACAGGGATCACTGTCCCTACGCCTCCTATTCGGCAGAGCTGCTAGGCTTTCTCCGCCCAGAAACGACCAGGAGGCCCAGAGTCTCCCTTCAAGAACCATCGCCTTGAGGTTTAGACCATCATCACCCTCTAGGAAGCTACCCCTTCCTTGCTACTAGGGTAGCTGAGCTACCGGAAGGAGTCCTCCCAGACCCGGTCCGGTCCGGTCCATCATCCCTCAGGCACAGTATTCGAGCCGTTCAAGGGAGGCTACTCCTCACGCAGGAGTAGTTTTTTCCCTCCTGACACAGAGCCCCGCGTGCTTTTTGTCTCCCGCGCCCGTTTCTTCCCTTCGCTGAGGAACGGAGACAGGAAGGTTTCGTCTTCGCGGGTGCCCGCCAATCCCCTCCTAGCGGACCAGTCTTCGCAATCATCCCTGGGAAGCTCCCTTTCCTCATCTGGAACTTATTATCACCCGTCACCAGCCTCCCGTGCTAGGGTATGCTATCCCACCAGTCCTCGGCAGGGTCCCGAGGGACACTCCTAGAGCGTCGTCTTTCCTTCAACATTCCGGACTTCAGAGCCAGCTGGTTAGCCCAGTTACAATTTCTTCTCTAGGTCGCGGTGACCCAGCCAGGTTCCAGTCGGACCATGCCACAGCGGTGATTACATCATCCACCAGGAAGATGCAGAGAGTGTCATGGCAAGAGAAGAGGCCAAGAAGATCTTGCTCTGGGACGGGTCCCTTCACTCGCTAATCTCGGCAGCACATCCCTAGCGTGGACGTTTGGAGGGCCGATGTCCGCGGTAGGATGGACCTCGCGTAGGTAAAGGGCTCCAACGCGGAAATCACCAGCCAGATCTCTGGCGAAGGAAGACCTCCGATCGTGGACCGTTTTTTGGCCTTCCGATCCAAATCTCAGTCAAGGGTGCTTAGAGTATGCACCTGCTCTGGACTAGATGTCGACGCCCTAGTCCGGTCGTGTAGCCTGTTCAGGCTCTCGTGCATCTGCCCGCGGCTTCTTATGTTCTCGAGGGTTCTCAGGATGGACCAAGGCAAGCGATAGATCGGGAGTGACCCAGGCGAGCATTACTCATCTCCTCGCAAATGCCCCCTGGCCCCCTCCAGACCGCAAAATTCTTCCGTGTCGGGGCCCCTCTAGTCTACCAGGGCTCAGAAGTCCCAAATTACATGGCCTCATCAGTGGATCCCGGATGCTGGCTCGTCAGGCCTGTGGGCAAGATGATGGCAGACTTTAAAGAGGGCCGGGAATCAAGTTTCCTCGAAGAGTTATTTCATCGTTCACTAGAGATGTGGGACCTGAATCCAGTGATGGGTTCGCTCAAGGTTCCCCTTTTTTCCCTGCTCCCACCTGTTTTGATAGGTGGGCTCCTTGTGGCCATCGGGTTGTTACAGACGGCATCAGGGCGGACAGCCCTCTTGTCGTTTTTTCCCCACTTTTCCGGCTCCGCCAGCAGGACAAGGGGGGGCTCCAGCCAGAACCTTTCGTTTCTGTCCAAGACACCTCGCTGTTCCTTCCAGCAGAGGACTTTGGGTTTCGGTCTTTCGGTTCTAGGCTCCTCTCTCAGCCTAAAAGGGGCATAGTTCGTTCCAGGGCTGGTGCGAGCCCTCAGTTTTTCGTGTCTGCAGGGCACCATTTTTCGGTTACACCGACCGTCAATCCATCCTTCCACCCTTGCCCAAGAAGCGTGTGCCGGCGCCATGGGCCAGAATTTCACATGGATCCTTTCCTCCATATGTGCAGACTATCGCATGAAGGACGGACTTCCGCCGCGGTCTACCGGGCAAGGGGCACCCTCGAACGATTGGACTCCAGTCGTCGATCAACCAGGTCCCCTGGTCCGCCACCCGCTCTAGCTGGCATACCTTGACTATTTTCTACCAGGTTCACACTCAGGCTTCGGCAGAGGCCAGTCTTGGCGTAGGGTTTGCGGATGGCATTGGCACACCTGTAACAATGTAGGCGCTTGTAGGTCTGGGTCAAGCCCAGCAAGGGGGAAGTGGCTTCCTTCCTATCTCCGGTGATGGTTTTTCTTCCCACCCAGGGACTGCTTTTGGACGTCCCATGGTCCTGTGTCCCCCAATGAAACGATAGAGAAAGAAGGATTTTTGTGTACTCACCGTAAAATCTCTTTCTCTGAGTCTTCATTGGGGGACACAGCACCCACCCTGCTTGTGTTTTTTGTTATATAGGACATGCCTTTTGCCCCAGTGCCTGTATTCCCAGGTCACTGGTCACACGAATGATCGTCATAGTTTCTTACCTTGTTTTATTCAGGGTTGTTTGGTTCTCCTCCTACTGCTTGTGCACTAAACTGATTGAGCCCGCCTCCGGCTCAGGGGTTATACTGCTGGGGAGGAGCTAACTTTTTCTGTTTACTTAGTGTCAGCCTCCTAGTGACAGCAGCATAACCCATGGTCCTGTGTCCCCCAATGAAGACTCAGAGAAAGAGATTTTACGGTGAGTACACAAAAATCCTTCTTTTTTTTAAGTTTTTCATCATATGTGGGTGTGAATATTTCCACAAATACATATGCTTTGACCGTGATATTGCAGCAATGCAAAGTCATGAAGATGTTTGTTGTACAGGGTAAAGCACCAGTTCCTATTGGTTTTTGGTCTTGAGTTATATATGGGCAAAGTTTGGCATAAATTTTATGCGAGGCGTTTTGCAAGCTACTTTGACACAAAATTGCGGCAGAAATATTGTTTTGTCATAGCTGGTAATAATTTTATCGCATTTAGCAGCAAAAGTTGAGCTAGTATGCCAAATTTCAGCATCATAGCCAGTATAGCACTCTAATGGCTATGTGCCAAAGTTTGCAAAATCCTCTTAGCTGAAGCCGCAGCCTTGGGGGGGGCCTCCAGTGAAAGGTCAACAGTGCCCAATATATTTGAGATCTGGCCCTAAAAATTTACAGAACCTCTTTTCAAACATACATGTACATCCTTATAAATTTTCAGCAAAATCGGAGAACGTCGAGTGGGGACCACTGGTCCACTTGACATGGAATGACCCTCTATCTCTCTATCTCGCTATCTCTCTCTAGATATAGAGAGAGAGAGATTCTTATATATATATATATATATATATATATATCTCGAGAGAGAGATTAAAAAAATATATATATATATATATCTCATACATATACGCAGTGGAACCTTGCTTAACGAGAACAATCCATTCTGGGACTGTGCTTGTTAACCAAGTTACTCGTTAGTCAAAGCAATATTTCCCATAGGAAATCATTGCAATGCAATCGATTCGTTCCACAATGTGTTAAATTTCCCATCCTGGTCCCCTATTCTGTCATTCCACACACGTGCAAACACACAAATACGTGCAAACACACACAAACATGTACAAACACACATGCACACACGCACATATTATATGCTCACCTTACCTTCCATTCCATCACCGGTCTCCTGGGACTTGCTGTTCTCTGGTACGAGGCCGGGCTGTGTATCGCGTTACCATAACGACGAGGGAGGAACTTCCCAGCCAGAGTGCTGACGTCAAAGGCAGAGCCGCTTGCCTCTGATTGGCAAACGCGCTGCCTTTCAGTAGCGGCAACAGGAAGATCCTCCCTCGTTGCTATGGATGCCGATACACAGTGTGGATTGGAGCGCAGCGGCGAACTACAGGACCCAGGAGGCCGGCGATGAAACGAAAGGTACGCATATTATGTTATATTATATGCTCACCTTACCTTCTGTTCCATCGCAGGCCTCCTGGGTCTTGTAGTTCGCCGCGAGGACGTCGCGATGTACCCGGGAACTACAAGAACCATGAGGCCGGCGGTGGAACGGAAGGTAAGGTGAGCATAATACTGTATGTATGTGCGTGCGTGCGTGTGTGTTTTTGCGTACATGTGTGTGTTTATGTGGACTGCAAGTGCGGGTCAGAACGCGGTGAATGTATTGAACCGGAAGTGTGTGCAGTGAGGATTTCGCTTGTACAGCAAAGCTTTCGTAAAGCGGGTTACAAATTTACAGAAAGCTTTGCTTGTTAAGCGAAATTCTCGTTAAGTGGGTTACTCGTTAAGCAAGGTACCACTGTGTATGTGTAATATATATATATATATATATATATATATAGATAGATAGATAGATAGATAGATAGATAGATAGATAGATAGATAGATAGATAGATAGATAGATAGATATCTCTATCCGCACAGACCAAAAGTTTGGACGTACCTTCTCATTCAAAGAGTTGTCTTTCTTTTCATGACTCTGAAAATTGTAGATTCACACTGAAGGTATCAAAACTATGAATTAACACATGTGGAATGAAATACTTAACAAAAACGTGTGAGACAACTGAAAATATGTCTTATATTCTAGGTTCTTCAAACCTTTTGCTTTCATTACTGCTTTGCACACTCTTGCCATTCTCTTGATGAGCTTCAAGAGGTAGTCACCGGAAATGGTCTTCCAACAGTCTTGAAGCACTTCCCAGAGATGCTTAGCACTTGTTGGCTTTTTTTTGCCTTCACTCTGCGGTCCAGCTCACCCCAAATTATCTTGATTGGATTCAGGTCTGGTGACTCTGGAGGCCAGGTCATCTGGCGTAGCACCCCATCACTTTCCTTCTTGGTCAAATAGCCCAATTAGTCAAAATGGGGTCATTGTCCTGTTGAAAAATAAATGATGGTCCAACTAAACGCAAACCAGATGCAATAGCATGCTGCTGCAAGATGCTGTGGTAGCCGTGCTAGTTCAGTATGCCTTCAATTTTGAATAAATCCCCAACAGTGTCACCAACAAAGCACCCCCACACCATCACACCTCCTCCTCCATGCTTCACGGTGGGAACCAGGTATGTAGAGTCCATCCGTTCACCTTTTCTGTGTCGCACAAAGACACGGTGGTTGGATCCAAAGATCTCAAATTTGGACTCCTCAGACCAAAGCACAGTTTTCCACTGGTCTAATGTCCATTCCTTGTTTTCTTTAGCCCAAACAAGTCTCTTCTGCTTGTTGCCTGTCCTTAGCAGTGGTTTCCTTGCAGCTATTTTACCAGGAAGGCCTGCTGCACAAAGTCTCCTCTTAACAGTGGTTCTAGAGATGTGTCTGCTGCTAAAACTCTGTGTGGCATTGACCTGGTCTCTAATCTGAGCTGCTGTTAACCTGCGATTTCTGAGGCTGGTGACTCGGATAAACTTATCCTCTGCAGTAGATGGGACTCTTGGTCTTCCTTTCCTGGGGCGGTCCTCATGTGAGCCAGTTTCTTTGTAGCGTTTGATGGTTTTTGCCACTGCAATTGGGGACACTTTCAAAGTTTTCCCAATTTTTCAGACTGACTGACCTTTATTTCTTAAAGTAATGATGGCCACTCGTTTTTCTTTACTTAGCTGCTTTGTTCTTGCCATAATACAAATTCTAACAGTCTATTCAGTAGGACTATCAGCTGTGTATCCACCAGACTTCTGCACAACACAACTGATGGTCCCAACCCCATTTATAGGGCCGGAGTCACACTTGCGCGTATCTCGCGGGTGTCTCGCATCGCATCACCCGGCATGGCCTGATGTTCTCCGGACAGGATTAGGTTGGCCGCTTAGAAATACATGCAGCTGACCGCTCCTGTCTGGAAAGTGTGCGGCTGTGCCGGGTGATGCAAGACTCGCGCGAGATACACGCAAGTGTGACTCCAGCCTTAGGCAAATAATCCCACTTATTAAACTTGACAGGGCACACCTGTGAAGTGAAAACCATTTCCGGTGAAAACCTCTTGAAGCTAATCAAGAGAATGCCAAGAGTGTGCAAAGCAGTAATCAAAGCAAAAGGTGGCTACTTTGAAGAACCTAGAATATAAGACATATTTTCAGCTGTTTCACACGTTTTTGTTAAGTATTTAATTCATAGTTTTGATGCCTTCAATGTGAATCTACAATTTTCAGGGTCATGAGAATAAAGAAAACTCTTTGAATGAGGTGTGTCCAAACTTTTGGTCTGTACTTTACCTGGCGTATATATCTACTATAGACTCACATTAGATGCTATAATCTTCATTACACAGTGTTCATGTATCTATAAGGGGTGAGGTACATGTAACCACTTTCTATGTGTCACCATTATGGATGTGATGTGAGGTGATTGCTGTCACAGATGAGAGGAGCAGGATCTCTGCTCTGTTATTTCCTATGCTGTAGTGATGAGAGGTCCGTGCTGGGGCAGAATACTGATAGCCAATGAGTGTGCAGGGGGCGGGGCTGGACAGTGAGGCCGGGCGGGGCTGGACAGTGAGGCCGGGCGGGGCTGGACAGTGAGGCCGGGCGGGGCTGGACAGTGAGGCCGGGCGGGGCTGGACAGTGAGGCCGGGCGGGGCTGGACAGTGAGGCCGGGCGGGGCTGGACAGTGAGGCCGGGCGGGGCTGGACAGTGAGGCCGGGCGGGGCCAGCTCTTACTGAGAGGTTCGGCATGGGAAGGTATCATGTTTGGTTGAGCTGCAGGTAAACAAAGTGTGTGCAGAGAATAAGGCCTAAGCCACATGGCGAGAAAATCGGTGCAATTGGAGTGTGATAAAACATCGCGTTCCACTCGGACCAATATCCGCCTATGTGTCAGCGCACATGAACAATTATTTTTTCGGCCCTAATCGGACCAAGAAAACCATCGCAGCATGCTGCGACTGTAATGCAAGACTCTTTTCTCTCGCACCCATTCAAGTGTATGGGGCGAGAAAAAAATCGCACTGCACTCGCGGTACACCGGTGTACCACAAGTGCAGAGCGAGAATCACAATAGCCGGCTACAGAGGAGAGAGGGAGATAAATCCCTCCTGCCCCTCCGCAGCACCGGCCCACCCCTCCTCAGTGCCGGCCCGCCCCCCGCAGCTGAGGTCCGCTTGCACAGTTGGACCTCAGTCGCATGGATACTGGCATTACCCTTGGCTCCTGTTGTGCTGCCAGCGCGAGCCGAGTGTCATGCGAGAATCGCACTAGTGCCCAGTGTGGCCCCGGCCTAAAGGGATAATTCAAGAAGAACAAAAGTTAGAAAACAAAAAACAAAAACCGTAGGGGTGTGAGTTTGTCGGACAACTCCTTTAAGGCCTCTGCCACACTTACGTGACAAAACGTAACGTTTTTGTCACGTACGGGTTAAAGGGGTGGTTTGAACCCGTGTGCCGTTTTTGTGGCACGTATGTGTTTTCCGTGTGTTTATAAGTTATAACACACGGAGAACGGAAAGTCCCGCCTATCTGCATCATCCGGTACTGTCTGTGGTGCTGAATGACAGTGTCCGGTCAAAGCCACGCCCCGCTGATGCTGCATCCGGCCCCCAGTGAAGAAGACGCGTTGTTCAAAATCACTGGGGGCCGGATGCAGGGGACAGCCGCGGCAGAGACTGCAGGTATGGTGGAGGTGAGTGTGGTTTTTTTTTTTCTTTTTTTTAATTTTTACACTGACACGTGTCTTTCTCCGGCGCGTGTCACACGGGCCCGCATCCACACTACATCCGTGTGGTACGGGTGCGGGCCGTGTGACACCCGTGCTGCCGGAGCAACACGGACATGTCAGCGGTTTTATAAAAACGGACACACGTAAGTACGGAATGGACACACGTTCCGTTCCTGAATACATGTGTGTCCAAAACAATAACAATACATAGGACCACATGGGCCCGTGTCTTCGTTACGTGAAAAAAAGGCACACACGTACCGGAGGCACGTGAGTGTGACGGAGGCCTAAGAGAGGGGGTAGATAAAAGTGGTAGGAGAGGGGCGAACAGCATTTTAATAAAGTTGTTACTAAAGGGTTAATGGGAGAGAGAGAGCGGACAGGAGGGAAAAGATGAAGGGAACAGAGGGGAAAGTAGAAGATCAAAATAAAAGCAGTCAATGATTACACAAAATATGGTCCAATAATTGACCAATAGATACACAATAAACTTGGCTCCAAACAATTATACGCAAAGTAAATGTGCTTAACATCCATTGTAATGAGTTACTGCTGCTTGAAAAATGAGTGACTAAGGACAGTGAAGGGGATTGAGATACCTCCTAGTAACCCCCCCCCCCTCCCCCCAGAATCCAGTTGTACAGTCAGGGTCATGCTGACCTCCATTTAGCCCAATTAAGAAAATAACAAAAGCAGAGAGGTGCCCGTTTCCTCCATTATATGAGTGCCAACTGTATATTGTTGCGTCTGATAACGAGCACGTGACTAGTGGCCGACACGTAGAAATCAGTCAGTGCACATTGTATCATTTCCCTTTTCTTTGTCGCTCTATTGGGAGACCCAGACAATTGGGTGTATAGCTACTGCCTCCGGAGGCCACACAAAGTATTACACTTAAAAGTGTAAGGCCCCTCCCCTACTGCCTATACACCCCCCGTGGGATCACGGGTTCCTCAGTTTTCATGCTTTGTGCGAAGGAGGCCAACATCCACGCATAGCTCCACTGTTTAGTCAGCAGCAGCTGCTGACTTTGTCGGATGGAAGAAAAGAGGGCCCATACTAGGGCCCCCAGCATGCTCCCTTCTCACCCCACTTTTGTCGGAGGTGTTTGTTAAGGTTGAGGTACCCATTGCGGGTACGGAGGCCGGAGCCCACATGCGGCTTTCCTTCCCCATCCCCTTAGGGCTCTGGGTGAAGTGGGATCCTATCGGTCTTCAGGCACAGGAGACCGTGCTCCGTCCACAGCCGTGGGGATCTGCTGGACATGGAGCTGAGTATCGTCAGGGACAAGGCCCTGCTACATTTGAAGGTACTCTGTGTCCCCGTACAAATCGCGCACACACACACCAGCATTGCTGGGTGTGTTAGTGCGCCGGGGGCAGTAGCGCAGCGCGCTTGTGCTATACTCACTACAGCTTGCTGAGTGAGTTTATGTGTTAGGAACTACCGCGCCGGCCGCTGATGGCGGTTTTTTACAGCAGCGCTGCGGCGCGGCTGGGACTTGTGGTGCGCCGGGGACTTCCGCGCTGGCCGCGCTTATACGGCGGCCGCGCTTATAAATCGAGTCCCCGGCTTTTGCGGCCTAGTTCCGTTTCGTTCCCGCCCCCAGGCCTGCCAGTCAGGGGAAGGGCGGGACGCTGTGCTGAACTTCAGCGCCGAGGGTTGGAGTCTGCTTAGCATACTCCAACCCCCCTCACTGGGCACAGTGGGACGCCAGTTTCCCGCACTTTGTCTGGGGCACGCCCACGGCCCGCCCCTCTTCACAGGACGCTGGCAGCCATTCCTGTTTGCAGTCTCAGTGGAGAAGGGAGACAAGCTCTGGGAGACCCAGACACGGGATTCTGGCGACCACACACCCGCTTGGAGCGGGCGGTAAGCGGCACCTCGGGTGCTGACACCTCTTGTGCAGAAGTGTTCATTTGTATATGATTGTATTCAATACATTGCCCTGTACGGTCGCTATTCTTGGCTATATACCCTCCTAGATTGCTAGACAACATGTCGTCCGCAAAAGGCAAGGGGGCCAAGACACAGGCTTTCTATGCTACCTGTACCGCATGTGCGGCTGTTCTACCGGCTGGTGCCACTGACCCCCATTGTGTGCAATGTTCGGCCCCTGTGGCACTTGCTCAGCCGGGGCCTCGGCTAGAGGTGACCCAAGGAGAACCACCTGTGAACACTGTCCAGGTGACAGGGACGGAATTTGCAGCTTTTGCTGATAGATTGTCTGTGACTATGACTAAAATCCTTGAGACTTTGCAGTCCAGACCGGTACCTCAGACCATGGGCACTGTTGATTCCCCCAGTTGATGCTCCCTGGCCCCCCTCATTTGGAACAAATCCGTGCTCCGGGGGGGTCCCATGCATCCCGGGGTGATGGCTCTGACACGGACGACAGTCCCAGACAGCCTAAGCGAGCTCGCTACGAGCGACCCTCGACTTCATCTCACTGGTCAGGGTCCCAGCAAGAGGGCTCTCTATATGATGAGGCAGAGGTAGCTGATCAGGAGTCTGATCCTGAGACCGCTCTCAATCTGGATACACCTGATGGGGACGCAATAGTGAATGATCTCATAGCGTCCATCAATAAAATGTTGGATATTTCTCCCCTAGCTCCTCCAGTGGAGGAGTCAGCTTCACAGCAGGAGAAATTCCATTTCAAGTATCCCAAGCGTAAATTGAGTACTTTTCTGGACCACTCTGACTTTAGAGAGTCAGTCCAGAAACACCACGCTTATCCGGATAAGCGTTTCTCCAAACGTATTAAGGATACACGTTATCCCTTTCCCCCTGAGGTGGTCAAGAGCTGGACCCAGTGTCCAAAGGTGGATCCCCCAATTTCCAGGCTTGCGGCTAGATCCATAGTGGCAGTGGAAGATGGGGCTTCACTTAAAGATGCCACTGACAGACAGATGGAACTCTGGTTGAAATCCATCTATGAAGCTATCGGCGCGTCGTTTGCTCCAGCATTCGCAGCCGTATGGGCACTCCAAGCTATTTCAGCTGGTCTTGCGCAGGTTGACACTGTCACACGTACATCTGGTCCGCAAGTAGCGTCCTTAACCTCCCAAATGTCTGCATTTGCCTCTTACGCTATTAATGCTGTCCTAGACTCTACGAGCCGTACGGCAGTGGCGTCCGCCAACTCCGTGGTTTTACGCAGAGCCTTGTGGTTAAGGGAATGGAAGGCAGATTCTGCTTCCAAGAAGTGCTTAACCAGTTTGCCATTTTCTGGTGACAGACTGTTTTGTGAAAGATTGGATGAAATCATTAAACAGTCCAAGGGTAAGGACTCATCCTTACCTCAGCCCAGACCAAATAAACCCCAACAGAGAAGGGGACAGTCGAGGTTCCGGTCCTTTCGAGGCTCGGGCAGGTCCCAATTCTCCTCGTCCAAAAGGACTCAAAAGGATCAGAGGAGCTCAGATTCTTGGCGGGCTCAGTCACGCCCAAAGAAAGCAGCCGGAGGAACCGCTACCAAGGCAGCTTCCTCATGACTTTCGGCCTCCTCTCTCCGCATCCTCGGTCGGTGGCGGGCTCTCCCGCTTTGGCGACATTTGGCTGCCACATGTCAAAGACCGTTGGGTGAGAGACATTCTGTCTCACGGGTACAGGATAGAGTTCAGTTCTCGTCCTCCAACTCGATTCTTCAGAACTTCTCCGCCTCCCGGCCGAGCCGATGCTCTTCTGCAGGCGGTGTGCTCTTTAAAGGCAGAAGGAGTGGTGATCCCTGTTCCTCTTCAGGAGCAAGGTCACGGTTTTTACTCCAATTTGTTTGTGGTACCAAAAAAGGACGGGTCTTTCCGTCCTGTTCTGGACCTAAAACCGTCATCGCCTCAATGTCTCAAGGAGATTTCCTAGCATCAATAGACATCAAAGACGCTTATCTCCACGTGCCGATTGCTCCAGAGCACCAGCGTTTTCTACGCTTCGTTATAGGAGACGAACACCTTCAGTTCGTAGCCCTACCTTTCGGTCTGGCGACAGCCCCAAGGGTCTTCACCAAGGTCATGGCAGCAGTAGTAGCAGTCCTGCACTCTCAGGGTCACTCTGTGATCCCTTACTTGGACGATCTACTTGTCAAGGCACCCTCTCAAGACGCATGCCAACACAGCCTGAACGTGGCGCTGGAGACTCTCCAGAGTTTCGGGTGGATCATCAACTTTGCAAAGTCAAATCTGACCCCAACCCAATCAATAACATACCTTGGCATGGAGTTTCATACTCTCTCAGCGATAGTGATGCTTCCGCTGAACAAACAGCGTTCACTACAGACAGGGGTGCAATCTCTCCTTCAGGGCCAGTCGCACCCCTTGAGACGCCTCATGCACTTCTTGGGGAAGATGGTAGCAGCAATGGAGGCAGTCCCTTTCGCGCAGTTTCATCTGCGTCCACTACAATGGGACATTCTCCGCCAATGGGACGGGAAGTCGACGTCCCTAGACAGGAACGTCTCCCTTTCTCAGGCGGCCAAGGATTCTCTTCAGTGGTGGCTTCTTCCCACCTCATTGTCAATAGGAAAGTCTTTCCTACCCCCATCCTGGGCGGTGGTCACAACGGACGCGAGTCTATCAGGGTGGGGAGCAGTTTTTCTCCACCACAGGGCTCAAGGCACGTGGACTCAGCAAGAGTCCACCCTTCAGATCAATGTTCTGGAAATCAGAGCAGTGTCTCTTGCCCTACAAGCCTTCCACCAGTGGCTGGAAGGCAAGCAGATCCGAATTCAGTCGGACAACTCCACAGCGGTGGCATACATCAACCACCAAGGAGGGACACGCAGTCGGCAAGCCTTTCAGGAAGTCCAGCGGATTCTAACGTGGGTGGAAGACACGGCATCCACCATATCCGCAGTTCACATCCCGGGCGTAGAAAACTGGGAAGCAGATTTCCTCAGTCGCCAGGGTATGGACGCAGGGGAATGGTCTCTTCACCCGGACGTGTTTCAGGAAATTTGTCGCCGCTGGGGGAGGCCGGACGTCGACCTAATGGCGTCCCGGCACAACAACAAGGTCCCGGCCTTCATGGCACGGTCTCACGATCTCAGAGCTCTGGCGGCGGACGCCTTAGTTCGAGATTGGTCGCAGTTCCGGCTGCCTTATGTGTTCCCACCTCTGGCGCTGTTGCCCAGAGTGCTACGCAAGATCAGGTCCGACTGCCGCCGCGCCATCCTCGTCGCGCCAGACTGGCCAAGGAGGTCGTGGTACCCGGATCTGTGGCATCTCACGGTAGGACAACCGTGGGCACTACCAGACCGGCCAGACTTGCTGTCTCAAGGGCCGTTTTTCCAGCAGAATTCTGCGGCCCTGAGACTGACTGTGTGGCCATTGAGTCCTGGATCCTAGCGTCTTCAGGATTATCTCAAGAGGTCATTGCCACCATGAGACAGGCTAGGAAACTAACCTCTGCCAAGATCTACCACAGGACGTGGAAGATATTCTTAGCTTGGTGCTCTGCTCAGGAAGTTTCTCCCTGGCCATTTGCTTTGCCTACTTTTCTTTTCTTCCTGCAATCCGGGTTGGAAAAAGGTTTGTCGCTCGGCTCCCTTAAGGGACAAGTATCTGCGCTATCTGTATTTTTTCAGAAGCGCATCGCACGACTTCCTCAGGTACGCACGTTCCTGCAGGGGGTTTGTCATATCGTCCCTCCTTACAAGCGGCCGTTAGAGCCCTGGGATCTGAACAAGGTTCTAATTGCTCTTCAGAAGCCGCCTTTCGAGCCTATGAGGGATGTTTCCCTGTCTCGCCTTTCTCAGAAAGTGGCTTTTCTAGTAGCGGTCACGTCTCTTCGGAGAGTGTCCGAGCTAGCAGCGCTGTCATGCAAATCTCCCTTCCTGGTATTTCACCAGGATAAGGTGGTGCTGCGCCCGATTCCGGAGTTTCTCCCTAAGGTGGTATCCCCCTTTCATCTCAATCAGGATATCTCCTTACCTTCTTTGTGTCCTCGTCCAGTTCATCAATGTGAAAAGGATTTGCATATGTTGGATCTGGTGAGAGCACTCAGAATCTACATTTCCCGCACGGCTCCTCTGCGCCGCTCGGATGCACTCTTTGTCCTTGTCGCTGGCCAGCGTAAAGGGTCGCAAGCTTCCAAATCCACCCTGGCTCGGTGGATCAAGGAACCAATTCTTGAAGCCTACCGTTCTGCGGGGCTTCCGGTTCCCTCAGGGCTGAGAGCCCATTCTACCAGAGCCGTGGGTGCCTCCTGGGCATTACGGCACCAGGCTACGGCTCAGCAGGTGTGCCAGGCGGCTACCTGGTCAAGTCTGCACACTTTTACCAAGCATTATCAGGTGCATACCTATGCTTCGGCGGACGCCAGCCTAGGTAGACAAGTCCTTCAGGCGGCGATTGCCCACCTGTAGAAAAGGGTCGTTTTTACGGCCCTATCATGAGGTATTATTTTACCCACCCAGGGATTGCTTTTGGACATCCCAATTGTCTGGGTCTCCCAATAGAGCGACAAAGAAGAAGGGAATTTTGTTTACTTACCGTAAATTCCTTTTCTTCTAGCTCTAATTGGGAGACCCAGCACCCGCCCCTGTTTTTTTGTATACACATGTTGTTCAGGTTGAATGGTTTCAGTTCTCCGATATTCATTCGGATTGAAGTTACTTAAACCAGTTTATTGGCTTTCCTCCTTCTTGCTTTTGCACTAAAACTGAGGAACCCGTGATCCCACGGGGGGTGTATAGGCAGTAGGGGAGGGGCCTTACACTTTTAAGTGTAATACTTTGTGTGGCCTCCGGAGGCAGTAGCTATACACCCAATTGTCTGGGTCTCCCAATTAGAGCTAGAAGAAAAGGAATTTACGGTAAGTAAACAAAATTCCCTTCTTTCGTGAAGTTCATTCTGATTGGTGCCCATCTCTTTAGGTGTCTATTGTGGATCGTGGCGTTCGAGGAACAATTGCTGTGGGACTAGTGCCACAATATTACAGTCTGGATCATCAACCAGGTTGGCTGCCAGATTCCGTGGCTTATCATGCGGATGACGGCAAGTAAGTAGTCACTTAATAATCATTATGAGGGGTGGTAATTAAAGGGGTTGTCTGGGGTTTTTACATTGATGGCATATCCTGACTAGCTGATCAGTTGGTGTGCTACACCCAGCAGTCCCGCTGATCACCTGTTCTCGGTGGCGGCAGCTGCCTATGGAGCAGAACAGCACAGCTCCGCCAACACTATAGTGGCTAGAGAACCCCTATTGTGCCACCGACACCAGAAACAGCTGATCAGCCGGTGTCACACCCTCATTGATCAGATATTGATAACCTAGCTTAAGGTTATGCCATCAGTGCGTAGTCCCAGACAACCCTTAATCCATGGGTGTTTTACAAACACAACACACAAACACCTTCCATAGTAAGGAAATGGAAGAACACAGGTACAGTTCTTGTTAAGCCCAGAAGTGGCAGGCCAAGACAAATATCAGAAAGGCAGAGAAGAAGAATGGTGAGAACAGTCAAGGACAAGCCACAGACCACCTCCAAAGACCTGCAGCATCATCTTGCTGCAGATGGTGTCAATGTGCATCGGTCAACAATACAGCGCACGTTGCACAAGGAGAAGCTGTATGGGAGAGTGATGAGAAAGAAGCCGTTTCTGCAAGCACGCCACAAA
The DNA here is from genome assembly GCF_048569485.1 of Anomaloglossus baeobatrachus. Lineage (NCBI taxonomy): Eukaryota > Metazoa > Chordata > Amphibia > Anura > Aromobatidae > Anomaloglossus > Anomaloglossus baeobatrachus. The sequence continues at coordinate 692,403,226 of NC_134354.1, forward strand.
CAGAGTCACCTGAGGTATGCAAAAGCACATTTGGACAAGCCAGTTACATTTTGGAAAAAGATCCTGTGGACTGATGAAACAAAGATTGAGTTGTTTGGTCATACAAAAAGGTGTTATGCATGGAAGCAAAAAAACACGGCATTCCAAGAAAAGCACTTGCTACCCACAGTAAAATTTGGTGGAGGTTCCATCATGCTTTGGGGCTGTGTGGCCAATGCCGGCACCGGGAATCTTGTTAAAGTTGAGGGTCGCATGGATTCAACTCAGTATCGGCAGATTCTTGACAATAATGTGGAAGAATCAGTGACGAAGTTGAAGTTCTCGGCTCGGCGACCATCAAACTTAACTGAACTGGAATTGTTTTGTAAACAGGAATGGTCAAATATACCTTCATCCAGGATCCAGGAACTCATTAAAAGCTACAGGAAGCGACTAGAGGCTGTTATTTTTGCAAAAGGAGGATCTACAAAATATTAATGTCACTTTTATGTTGAGATGCCCATACTTTTGCACCGGTCAAATTTTGTTTAAATGCGGATTGCACATTTTCTGTTAGTACAATAAACCTCATTTCAATCCAGAAATATTACTGAGTCCATCAGTTATTAGATATATGAAACTGAAATACCTGTTGCAAAACCCCAAAATGTTATAAAGAAAAAAGGTTAACAGTAATAGGGATGCCCAAACTTTTTCATATGACTTTATTAAGTCTGTGATAGGAATTTCCAGTCTTCATACTCCTTATGTTTGTGGATTGTTAGTGTCGTTAGTATATGACAGAGCCCACGTCTGAGGAAGCCGCAGCCTTGTGCCCGTGTGACAGATCGGGCAGGAAATCCTCCTGGACCTTTCTGGGACAATGGAGTGGAAGCGGACGGGTTTATTTTTATTACACCGATATAAATCATCTTTTTGTATTTTAACGTTATGTAATATTACATGGTACGACGCTGTCTGTATACCCTGAATCCGCGGCACACAATCTATCATCACCGTCCGGAGATGCAGCAAGTGATGGAGGACACAGAAGACTGAAATGTCTAAGAGGACGTCTTGTCTCTGTGTGATAGTTTCCTATAGATCTTTCTCACTTGCTGTTTCGCTCTCCTTTTTATTTTCCCTCTCTTGCCAGTCTTCAGGCATATTATCTTATAAGCAGGGCTTATGTTATGACTCGAAATGATCTTTTTATGTTGCCATTTTATGAGAAGCGTGTTACCATATTCTATATTGTTTTCTCTCAGACTCTATAATGGGAGAGCCAAGGGTCGTCAGTTTGGTACAAAGTGCAGCTCCGGTGATCGGATCGGGTGTGGTATAGAGCCCAGCTCTTTCCATGTACAGACGGCTCAGATTTTCTTTACAAAGAATGGAAAACGGGTAAGGGAGAATGACGACATTTGTTTCATCCACGTGTGATTCCCATTGCTGTGTCTGAGGGGCTCGTGTGTTTCCCAATGCAGGTTGGCAGCACTGTGATGCCCCTCTCTCCCGATGGCCTGTTCCCCGCGGTAGGGATGCACTCTTTAGGTGAAGAAGTCCGCCTTCATTTAAATGCAGAACTTGGCTGTGAGGATGATGACAGCATAATGATGGTGGACAGCTACGAGGACGAGTGGGGGCGGCTACATGATGTCAGGGTTTCTGGCACGGTAGGACATTTCTTTCTATAGAGCCATCCACATCTGTGTCCTAACAATTACGGCTCAGTTATATAGGATGCAGGACTTCATGGATGTATATTTGGCAACACGTGTCCCTCCAAAAATGCCGAACCACCATAACAAATATATTATATGGAAGTGGTATCATTGGTGAATATAGATTACCCATCACAACATTACATAGGACTTTTGCATTCTTTAGACACAGACTTTAAAGGGAACCTGTCACCACTTTTTTGGCCTATAAGCTGCGGCCACCACCACCGGGCTCTTAAATACACACTAGAAGGTGGCCCGATTCTACGCATCGGGTATTCTAGAATTTACGTATTGTGTAGTTAATGTATGATTTTTGTTATATATGTATATGTATGTATATGTATGTATATATGTGTATATATATATATATATATATATATATATATATATATATATATATATATATATATATATATATATAATATATTATATATATATTGTTGTGTGTAGTTACCAAGTGTTTGTGTATGGGCTGTACATGTTCTGGGTGTAGCGGAGGGTGAGAGCGGTGTTGTTTGTGTGGAGCGCTGTGTGTCTGTATCGTTGTGTATGTGTGTTGCGCGGTTTGTGTGGGTGTGTGTGTTTTGGGGGGAGGTATGTTTTGTGCAATGTGTGTGTTGTGCGGTATGTGCGTATATTTGTGTGTGCCGCGGTGTTTGTGTGTTGGGTGTCTGAGTCTGAGTCGCGGCCAATCCGTTCCGGGGGGGCGGATCCGAGGCGAGGCGAGCAGCCAATCCATGCGGGGGGAGGACCCGAGGTGAGCGGCCAATCCGTGCGGGGGGGCGGGGCCATGGCGAGCCCAGCGGCCAATCAGCTTTGTGTCACCGTAAGGACACAATTTTGGAGCAAGACAGACAGACAGAATAAGGCAATTATATATATAGATTCTAACATGCTGTATATGAGCCCAGGCCGCTGTGTAGAACATAAAAAAACACTTTATAATACTTAACGGTCGCTCGGTGGGCCTAATGGGCGTCTTTGTTCTCCGGTGCCGGCGCCGCCTCTTTCGGCCATCTTCGTCCTCTTTCTGAAACCTGAGTGCATGACGCGGCTACGTCATACACACTCACCGGTCCTGCGCAGGCGCACTACAATACTTTCATCTGCCCTGCTCAGGACCTGAATGTCGGTGAGTGTGGATGATGTCAGACCCGTCATGCACCGCGGCTAGAGAAGAAGGAGCACAAAGATGGCCGAAAGGGGCGGCGCTGGACAACGGTGACTCCCATTAGGCCCACCATGCGACTGTTAGGTGAGTATTATAAAGTGTTTTTTATGTTCTCACAGCGGCCAGGGCTCTTATATACAGCATGTTAGAATGTGTATATAAGAGCCTGGTGGTGGTGGCCGCAGCTTATAGCCAAAAAAAGTGGTGACAGGTTCCCTTTAAGGCTGTTGTTCAAAGCAAACTTTATATACCAACTTCTTATATCTGCAATTATTTTTTTTTCTTCTTCTTTCAGCTCCTAGAGTATGTTGGCAAAGGAAAAAGTATAATAGATGTGGGTCTGGCACAGGCCCGTCATTCTCTCAGTACTCGGAGTCATTACTTTGAGGTGGAAATCGTTGACCCTGGAGAAAAGTGCTATATTGCTTTAGGACTAGCAAGAAAGGTGAGCATGGTTTAGGTTGTTTTACATCGTCCCAGTCCTGAGTCTTACAAACTGCTCCTTAAGTTAGTTCAGAGGGTAATGTCTCCTGGTTTTGGGTGGAGTCTCTATTTTCGCCACTGGAAATAAGCTTTTACTCATGGTGACCATACACCTATAATAGCTGTTGTCAAAACACACATTTGACCAAGTGCTAGACCGTGCCGACTTGGGCACCTGGCTCAGAGCGTGTTCCTGTTTAGTAAGCTGCTGCCAGTTACACCTGGCGGTAACTTACACATGTGGTCAAAATTGTTGGTACCCGTCGTTTAATGAAAGAAAAACCCACAATGGTCACAGAGAGAACTTGAATCTGACAAAATTAGTAATAAATATAAAATCTATGAAACTGACCAAATGAAAGTCAGACATTGCTGCTTTTCAGCTTCCACAGAATTAAAAAAAAAAAAAAAGATGGTTCCTCCTTCTCCTATTTAACTTAATATTTGGTTGCAAAACCTTTTGAGGCAATCGCTGCAATCAAACAATTCCTGTGACTGTCGGACTTCTGCACCTCTCCACAGGTATTTTGGCCACTCCTCAAGAGCAAACTGTTCCAGTTGTCTGGTGTTTGAAGGTTACCTTTTCCAGACGCCATGTTTCAGCTCTTTCCAAAGATTCTCAATAGGATTTAGGTCAGGGCTCATAGAAGGCCACGCCAGAATAGTCCAATCTTTCTTTATCGTTCCTTTGGGAGACCCAGACCATGGGTGTTTAGCTTCTGCCTCCGGAGGACACACAAAGTACTACACTTAAAAGTGTAGCTCCTCCCTCTGAGCTTATACACCCCCTGATGAGCAGACTCAGCCAGTTTATCGCTTTGTGTTCAGGAGGCATACATCCACACATGCACTCTCATATGATTATATATATATATCACTTATGATTAAGGACTTGTTTTGTTTTTATATTATTAGTCCGAAACGCGTTAAGCCTTCATGATTTTTGAACCTACACCATCTGAATGAATTTTTTTGGTCTTCACGATGTGTTTTTAAATATGTCCAAATAAAGACTTGAATATTTTAACTTAAGGAGATTTTGTGCCGGATCGCCCTCTCTCTTTTTGCTTCCTACTCTCATATGATTATTCCTTTTGGAACGAGATTGAAGAGTGGGGTTCACGTCTGGACCCCCGGCATGTCACTTCTCACCCCACTGTGTCGGCGGTGTTGTAAGGTTGATTCCTAGACTGGAGCCTTACATGCCATTGCCCTTTCACCATCCCTCCTGGGCTCTGGCTTGAAGTGGGAGCCAGCACGGTCTCCATGCTTGGCAGGAGACCGGTCTCCATCCGCAGCCCTTCAGGACCCTGCTGGACCGGAGCACTCATCCCCAGGGACTTGGCCCTGCGTCTCAGCAAGCTAAGTACCTGAGACATTTAGTTTTCGGGGTCCCTGTACTTTATTGTTGTGGGAAAGTGTGCTTATTGTGTTTTCTGACATTTCCGGCGGGTTCTCTAGCTGTCGACTGAGAACCGCGCCGATGGTGCCTGCGCGCCGGCCGCGCCGCTCAAATTTAGGCCCCGGCTTCGCCGGAGGCCTACTTTCTGTTTCACTGCCCTCGCATGTCACTCATGCAGAGGGACAGGGTCGGCTCCGCCCGGCGGCCGTTCTGTACTGGGGAGGGACACTCCCCACTGCAGTGTGTGTCCCCTCCCCTGTAGGTCTCTATGGCCCTCCAGATCCCGCTCCTCAAGCAAGTCCCGCCCCCTCTCTTCGCTCCGGCGGCCATTTTCTCAGCGTTCTCTCTGCGATCAGTCATTGCAGCGCTGGTCTGCAGCATCTCTGCTGAGGTGCTGTGCTTGGGGGTCTGGGATCTGGAGGGCACACAACACCGCTCCAGCGGTCTGGTAAGCCACAACCGGTCTCCGGTTGTGGACCTCTGTATATACTCTCTGGGGTTCATTCTCTAGAGCCCCCACTCCAGCAGCATGTCTCACACGAGGAGCAAGGCTCCAAAGCTTTATTCAGTATGCACTGCATGTAAGCTCCTGCTGCCTGAACCGAGCATCTTCCCACATTGTGATGCCTGCTCTAACCTGGCGGTGCCTCAGCCTGGAGTCTCACCCCCAGTGGTTTCTCAGGCTGCTCCTGCTCCTGTGGCTGAACCCCCGGCTTGGGTAGAATCCTTTTCTAGGTCTATCTCCCAGTCTTTTGCTGACTCCATGGGACTTCTGTCCAGGACTTTGCTGAACATGCATCAGCCCCCTTCACAGGGTGCCTCTGCTTCTAGGGGTCTCTCAGGACCGGAGCTCACAGAGGATTCATCATCTGGTCCCAGACCCCGTCCTCCTGAGAAGAGACGCAGGGTTCCCTCTCCTTCCTCGTCCTGCGGCTCTGATTCAGGAGCTGACTCGCAGGATGAGGAGGATGCCTTTACGGGGGGCTCGGAGGTTAACTCCATGTACCCCATTGATCTGTCCGAAAGTGACTCAGATGTTAGTGATTTGATTGCTTCCATTAATTCTGTACTGGATCTCAATCCGCCAGTATCAGAGGAGCAACCCTCTCTGGCAGAAAAGCACCAGTTTACCTCGCCTAAGAGAGTAAAGAGTGTGTTCTTTAACCACTCCAGTTTTCAGGCCGCTGTGACCAAGCCCAGGGCCTGTCCTGACAAACGCTTCCCAAAGCGTGGTTCTGATGACCGCTTTCCCTTTCCACCTGAGGTGGTCAAGGAGTGGGCTCATTCCCCAAAGGTAGACCCCCCGGTGTCTAGACTCTCAGCCCGGACCGTTGTGTCGGTGGCTGATGGCACCTCCCTTAAGGACTCCACTGACCGCCAGATTGACCTTCTGGCCAAATCCGTATATGAAGCGGCGGGGGCCTCGTTCTCCCCGACTTTTGCAGCAGTGTGGGCTCTCAAAGCCATCTCTGCTTCTCTAGAGGAGATGCATTCCCTCGCCAGGGAATTTATGCCCGAAATGGTTGCCTTAACTTCCCAAGCTTCAGCTTTTTCATCCTATGCCATGGCTGCCATGCTGGAGGCTTCTCACCGCAGTGCGGTGGCTTCGGCTAATTCCCTCGTTATCCGCAGGATCTTGTGGCTTCGAGAGTGGAAGGCAGATGCTTCTTCAAAGAAGTACCTTGCTGGGCTCCCTTTTGCTGGGTCCCGGCTGTTCGGTGAACAGCTGGATGAAATTATTAAGGAAGCTACTGGCGGGAAGAGTACTTCCATGCCACAAACCAAAACCAGGAAGCCTGTCCAGGGTAGGAATCAGTCGAGGTTTCGTTCCTTTCGTTCCTCCAACTGGTCGTCCTCTAAGCCCTCGGCCTCGTTCACTAACTCAGCCAAGGACCAGAAATCCAACTGGCGCCCAAAAGCACGTCCACAGAAGACCGCAGGAGGTGCTGCCGCTAAGGCAGCCTCCTCGTGACTATCTGTCCGCGCCAGCAACGTCCTTAGTCGGTGGCAGGCTCTCCCACTTTGGCGACGCGTGGTTTCAACACGTCTCCGATCAGTGGGTGAGGGATATCATCTCCCGCGGCTACAGGATAGAATTCTCTTCCAGCCCGCCAAACAGATTTTTTTTTCTCTCAACTCCCCCCTGCTCCAAGGCCGCCGCCTTCTCGCAGGCCAACGGAGTAATTGTAACTGTTCCCGACCGGGAACGGTTCAGAGGTTTCTACTCAAATCTCTTCCTAGTCCCCAAAAAGGACGGTTCCTTCCGGCCCATCCTGGATCTCAAGCTTCTCAACAAGCATGTTCAGGTGCGGCACTTTCGCATGGAGTCTCTGCGATCAGTCATTGCTTCAATGACCCAAGGGGATTTCCTGGCATCCATCGACATCAGAGATGCCTATCTGCATGTGCGAATTGCAGTTTCACACCAGCGTTGGCTACGTTTTGCAATCGGAGAAGATCATTTCCAATTCGTGGCTCTCCACTTCGGGTTGGCCACGGCCCCTCGGGTATTCACCAAGGTCATGGCAGCAGTGATTGCGGTCCTGCACCTACAGGGGTTGGCAGTGATTCCTTACCCGGACGACCTTCTAGTCAAGGCTTCATCCAGCGCGGACTGTCAGCAGAGTGTCTCGCTCACTCTCGCCACTCTAGCCCAATTTCGGGTGGCTTGTCAATCTTCCCAAATCCTCTCTGACTCCGACCCAGAGTCTCACGTACCTAGGGATGCAGTTTGAGACTTTGCCGGCACTTGTGAAGTTGCCCTTAGTCAAACAGCAGTCCCTCCAACTGGCGGTGCGCTCTCTGCTGAGGCCCCGCCGTTATTGCCTCAGGCGCCTGATGCAGGTGCTGGGTCAAATGGTGGCGTCAATGGAGGCTGTTCCCTTTGCCCAGTTCCATCTGCGTCCCCTGCAGCTGGACATTCTCCGCAGTTGGTACAAGCGGCCTTCCTCCTTACACAGGTTAGTGGCTCTGTCGCCACAGACCAGGAGCTCTCTTCAGTGGTGGCTTCAGCCCCTCTCTCTGTCCCAGGGGCGCTCCTTCCTGGCCCCGTCCTGGGTGATCCTCACCACGGATGCCAGTCTATCCGGCTGGGGAGCGGTATGTCTCCACCACAGAGCGCAGGGCACTTGGACTCCGTCCGAGTCAGCCCTTTCGATCAATGTGCTGGAAACCAGAACCGTGCTTCTGGCTCTTCTAGCTTTTCGCCACCTGTTGGCGGGCAGGCACATCCGAGTCCAGTCAGACAACGCGACAGCGGTTGCCTACATCAATCACCAAGGCGGGACACGCAGCCGCCTGGCAATGTTGGAGGTACAACGCATCCTTCAATGGGCGGAGGACACCAAGTCCACCATATCCGCAGTCCACATCCCAGGCGTGGACCTAATGGCATCCCGTCACAACAACAAAGTTCCTGTTTACGTGGCTCGCTCCCACGATCCTCAGCCATCCTTCGCCGCGGACGCTCTGGTTCAAGACTGGTCCCAGTTTCGTCTGTCCTACGTGTTTCCCCCTCTAGCTCTCTTGCCCAGAGTCCTGCACAAGATCAGAATGGAGGGCCGTCGAGTCATCCTCATTGCTTCGGACTGGCCCAGGCGAGCTTGGTACCCAGACCTGCTCCATCTGTCCGTAGAGGTGCCGTGGCATCTCCCGGACCGTCCAGACCTTCTCTCACAAGGTCCGTTTTTCCGCCTGAATTCTGCAGCTCTCAAATTGACGGCGTGACTCTTGAGTCCTGGATCTTGACGGCTTCCGGTATTCCTCCGGAAGTCATCTCCACTATGACTCGGGCCCGTAAGTCTTCCTCCGCCAAGATCTATCACAGGACTTGGAAAACTTTCGTGTCCTGGTGTCGCTCTTCCGGCCATCTTCCTTGGCCATTCTCCTTGCCGACCCTTCTGTCCTTTCTACAGTCCGGTCTGCAGCTAGGACTGTCCCTCAACTCTCTCAAGGGACAAGTTTCAGCTCTGTCAGTGCTGTTCCAGCGGCGTCTCGCCCGGCTGGCTCAGGTCCGCACCTTCATGCAGGGCGCATCTCACATCATTCCGCCTTACCGGCGGCCCTTGGATCTCTGGGACCTTAATTTGGTTCTCACGGTTTTGCAGAAACCCCCCTTTGAGCCTCTTAGGGAGGTTTCTTTGTTTCGTCTTTCACAAAAAGGGGCCTTTCTGGTGGCCATAACTTCCCTCGGGAGAGTCTCCGATTTGGCTGCGCTCTCTTCGGAGTCACCTTTTTTGGTTTTCCATCAAGACAAGGTGGTTCTCCGTCCGACTCCAGACTTTCTTCCTAAGGTGGTCTCTCCCTTCCACCTTAACCAGGACATTACTTTACCTTCCTTCTGTCCGGCCCCTGTTCATCGCTTTGAAAAAGCGCTGCATACTCTGGATCTGGTGCGTGCTCTCCGGATCTATCTGTCTCGCACCGCTGCTCTTAGGCGGTGCACTTCTCTTTTTGTGCTAACCACAGGTCGGCGCAAGGGCCTCTCTGCTTCTAAGCCGACCTTAGCCCGTTGGATTAGGTCGACCATTTCGGACGCCTACCAGTGTTCTCAGGTGCCTCCCCCGCCGGGGATCAAGGCACACTCGACCAGAGCTGTCGGTGCCTCTTGGGCTTTCAGGCACCAGGCTACGGCTCAACAAGTCTGTCAGGCTGCCACTTGGACTAGCCTGCATACCTTTTCAAAGCACTACCAAGTGCATGCTCATGCTTCGGCAGATGCGAGCTTGGGCAGACGCATCCTTCAGGCGGCTGTCGCCCATTTGTGAAGTTAAGTTCTGCCTACTTCTTAGTTTTTTCTGTTTATTTCTCACCCAGGGACAGCTTTGAGACGTCCCATGGTCTGGGTCTCCCAAAGGAACGATAAAGAAAAAGAGAATTGTGTTTACTTACCGTAAATTCTTTTTCTTATAGTTCCGTATTGGGAGACCCAGCTCCCTCCCTGTTGCCTGTTGGCAATTTCCTTGTTCCGTGTGTTATCACCGGCTGTTGTCGTGGACAGAGTCTCCGGTTGTTCTGGTTCTTGCTCTGTTTTACTTGTGGGTGGCTATTCTCCTTCAGCTTTTGCACTAAACTGGCTGAGTCTGCTCATCAGGGGGTGTATAAGTTCAGAGGGAGGAGCTACACTTTTAAGTGTAGTACTTTGTGTGTCCTCCGGAGGCAGAAGCTAAACACCCATGGTCTGGGTCTCCCAATACGGAACTATAAGAAAAAGAATTTACGGTAAGTAAACAAAATTCTCTTTTTTCCTCTTAGCCATTGTTGGGTGATTTTAGATGTGTTTTTGGTCATTATCCTGTTGTAAGACCCATAACCTGCGACTGAGACTAAGCTTTATTACACTAGGCAGTACATTCTTTCTAGAATCCCTTGATAGTCTTGAGATTTCATTGTATCCTGCACAGATTCAAGACGCCCTGTGCCACATGCAGCAAATCAAAAAGGAGTAGTGGAGTAGGATTCTGGCTGGGTGGGAGCAATGCCTAGTAGACCAACAAAACAATCACTGATCTCGGGGAGACTAGCCAGAGAAAACACTGCCGGCAGCCAGCGAGGGCGCTCAAGACAGTGAAATCCTAGGTACGTTGCCCAGCCAGAATCCTACTCCACACTGATGAGGGGCAATACCCCAAAACAGCTGTCTGTGGATGGATACCTGGCCTTGGTATTTCCCTCGTCATATCTTTTAAACTTGTCAAAAAGTTGGATATTGACTAAAAGGGCCACTTAATATGGTGGTTATGGTGGTCTCCTAAAAAGGGTCACCCCTTGGCTGGGCCCTTCCCGGAGGAATATCTGGCTGGTTTCTGTGTTGAGACTCCTAACAGAGGCTCCACGGACCTTTTTGATTTGCATATTTCCCAGGGGGCAATGTACCTAGGATTTCACGGTCTTGAGCGCCCTCGCTGGCTGCCGGCAGTGTTTTCTCTGGCTGGTCTCCCCGAGATCAGTGATTGTTTGTTTTGTTTTGCCAGATGCAGCAAAGCAGCCCCAGAACATAACCGAGCCTCCTCCATGTTTCACAGTAGAGACAGTGCTCTTTTCTTGATATGCTTCATTTTTCTGTCTGTGAACATAAAACTGATGTGCCTTGCTAGAAAGCTCCATTGTTGTCTCATGTCTCATCTGTCCATAGGACAATCTCCCAGAAGCTTTGTGGCTTGTCAGTGTGTAGTTTAGCAAATTGCAGTCTGATTTTTTTTTTTTTTTCTTTGTCAACAATGGTGTCCTCCTTGGTCGTCTCCCATGAAGTCCATTTTGGCTCAAACAATGATGGATGGTGCGATCTGACACTGATGTTCCTTGAGCTCGAAGTTCACCTTTAATCTCTTTAGAAGTTTTTCTGGGCTCTTTTGTTACCATTCATATTATCTGTATCTTTGATTTGTCAATTTTCCTCCTGTGGCCACGTCCAGGGAGGTTGGCTACAGTCCCATGGATCTTAAATTTCTGAATAATATGTGCAACTGTAGTTACAGGAACATCAAGCTGCTTGGAGATGGTCTTCTAACCTTTTATCTTTAACATGCTTGTCTATAATTTTCTTTCTAATCTCCTGAGACAACTCTTTCCTTTGCTTTCTCTGGTTCTTGTTGAGTGTGGTACACACCATGTGACCAAATAGCACAGTGAATATCTGTAGCCCTATATACAGGCCCACTGAGATTTAAAATGTCCCTTTTGTCACATTATTTTCAGGGGTACCATCATTTCTGTCCAGGCCTATTTCATGAGTTTTATTTTTTAAAAAATTCTGTGGAAGCATGGTGGAAAAGCAATGTCTGACTTTCATAGATATTTTTTTTTTTTATTACTTTTGTCAAAGTCAAGTTATTTTTGTGACCATTGTGGGTTTTTCTTTCATTAAAAGAGGGGTACCAACAATTTTGACCACGAGTGTATCTCCTGTGTGGATTAAAAAGTAAGATGTGCCCCCTGTCATCTGCCTTCCAACGGACATTGGGACACAGTCATTCACATTGGATAGGGGATCGGGCAAACAATCATATAAGGTCTATGGCCACCTTTTAGATTGGGTTTAGACGCCCGTATGAAAAGAAACAAAAACTGAGCCAGTCATTTTGTCTCAGACTGGCTCCATGTGTTCATTCGCACAGTGGCTGAAGCCGTCTGGGTCATGACAGTCCAGACTAGTGCATACTGCGCCATTTTTCGTATGGAACATCGATTGAAGCACAAGGACCGCACTGAAAATACGGAGATCTGATTTACACTTTATACTGATATTTTTGTTAAACAGGATTACCCAAAAAACAGGCACCCGGGCTGGAGTCGTGGTTCTGTCGCCTATCATGCAGGTGTGTTTATCTTCTTGTATGGTATTTCCTTAGTCACAAGAAACTTGGAAGGGCAGATGTCTTACCGCGGACTACTAACACACTATTTTTCTGCCTTATTCAACAATCAGGGTTTTTTATTTTCTGTGTAAGAGACAACCAAGCCAAACTTCCCCACCGCTTATGTGCTCACTATGTACCGTATTTTTCGGACTATAAGACGCACCGGACCATAAGATGCACCCTGGTTTTAGAGGAGGAAAATAAGAAAATAAAATTTTAAGCAAAAAATGTAGTCATGACACATTGTTATGGGGCGAGGATCTGCTGCTGACACTGTTATGGGGGTAATGTCCCCAAATTCTCCGCTAAGGTACCCCATCCTGGTATATGCCCTCATCCTGCTATATACCCCCATCCTTCTATATACCCCCATCCTGCTATATACTGCCATCCTGGTATATAGCCCCATCCTGCTATATACTGCCATCCTGGAATATGCCCCTATCCTGCTATATACCCCCCATCCTGCTATATGGCCCCATCCTGCTATATATATCCCCATCCTGCTATATGGCCCCATCCTGCTATATATATCCCCATCCTGCTATATGGCCCCGTCCTGCTATATATATCCCCATGCTGCTATGTTCCCTCATCCTGCTATATGGCATGTATCCTGTGTCACACAAAAAACAAACTTTTATACTCGCCTTTCCTCGCTAAATGCAGCATCGCTCCTCCCCCTCTCTGGCGGTAGCAACGTCGCTGGAGTGTGGAGCCGTCACCGGTCACTTCCCTGCAGCATCGCTCGTCCTCCAGTCTGCCGGTGAGCTGACTTGCGTGGAGACTAGTTGCACACACAGCGATGACGTCATCGCTGTGCTTCACCGCTCGCTACACAGATCAGCTGGCCGGCAGACTAGAGGAGATCGCGATGCGATAATGACGCGCGGGGGCAGTGAATACAGCCGCACATGATCACTCCAGGCTGTAGTTGCCAGGGGTGATCACGGCCGGCTGTTAATTATGCGCGCACCCATCACCACGCCCACCTGTCAGCGCCGGTTTCAGCGCTGAGGGATGATGGGCGGGAGGATGGGCGTACATATGTAATGAGTGGGCCACATGGTCACGGCAGGCGCTGCTACAGCCTGCTCATGTCCCCGATGACCCGCTCCACCACAGCCCTGTATTCAGACCATACGACGCACCCCCAACTTTCCCCCAACATTTGGGAGAAAAAAAGTGCGTCTTATAGTCAGAAAAATACCATAATACCTGACAACTTGTGTGCTGACTATGTAATACCCTAATACTTATGGTGCGGGTGGTCTTCATCATGTGACAAGACCTTTTCTATTGTTTCACGTCATGATGCAACTGTTAGGATTTTTTTTTTTTATAAGGGACTTTTATATTTGGATAATTCCTTTTGACAAACACTTGCTTCTATGTAGAAAAAAAAGAAACTCTGCAAATTCCACAGCCACTGAACGGCTGATATTACCAGTGCAGCCAGACAGTGGGCAGATTGGTTTGGAAGACTTTTCCCAATCTGCGGACAACAGTAGCAGCGCCATATGTCTTTTGGTCGATGACTGGCATTGCAGTCATTCAGTTACTGAGAAATAAACATTTTCTGGGCCCATTTAGATGGGCCAAGAATCGGGGGACCATCTTGGGGCCCTGCTATACAGGTCTGCCATCACCCCACGCATTAGCAATACACTAGTTTGTTAGGTGCCATGATTTTTAGGCATCTGTGTAAGGCTATGTTCACATCCTCGCTTTACCCTCACATCGCTGGTTCTGTCTGTAGCTACTTCTGGAGCTCTTGAAAACAGGATCGGGCGTATATAATCATGAGACCATTAACCATAACGATGCAGCCTGATGTGGGACATCATATTTGGCAATTTTTGCCTATTTGATTCAGGTTCCAAGGCACAGTCAACCACATCTTGGAACCTGCATCAAATAAGTGGATAGGGGTGAAAATGATGTCTGACGGCGCACACAGCGACTACGTGTTCTTCTTTACAGTCAAACTCCCGGTCGGTGCATACAAGAGTTTTTTGTTTTTCAAAGCTTCAGATGTAAATCCTGACCGAGCCACTGACGTGGGAGTCACATGCGGTGTGAATATGGCCTAAACATCACCTGTGCTGCTGATTATGATATCCTGTGCACACACGAACAGCATTAATAATTCCTCTGCGCTCATATAGACCCATCATGTGCCCATATAGGCCCATTAGACCTTTCTGATGTAGCCAGTGAACGCTGCCGATCAGTGGTGGTGTGACTGTGGTCGGCTCGTATAAATGGACAATAGTCCTTTTTTTTTCGAAACCTTCATGGTAAATTACCACGTAACAGATTTATTGCAGAATATTCCCCCCATACCTGAATGAGGTTGTTTCTGCAGTGTGTGTATGTATTCCTACCAATCCCATGCAGATGACATATGCTCCTTACTTTACAGATGACGGGAAGATCTTTCATGGAAGTGGAGTTGGGGATCCATTTGGTCCACGCTGTTATAAGGGAGACATAATGGGCTGTGGAATAATGTTTCCAAGGGACTATATTCTCGACAGTGAAGGTATGATGACTATAATCAATAATTAAAGGGGTATTCCCATCTCAAAAGTTTCATGTTTGGAGGGACTATGACCTCTGCTAAGCCTTAGCCTGATGCTGGCGGTGTCCTCTCCATGTTTGATCTGTAACCTCAGTTTCTGATGACCTTTTTCATAGGAGAAAGTGACGACAGCAGCGACATGAAGGAAATGAGGCTGCAGCCGCGTGGGGTTAGGAATGTGATGTACCTCCGGCGAGAGCAGCAGCAAGAGGAGGATGGGGAGGAGGAAGACGAGGAAGAGGAGGAGGACATCGAGCGGGATCATGAGGGAAGGAAAGTTGTGGTAAGTGATGGAACAATTTCCCACTTTTTATGATTCCTAATAGAAAGGAAAACCAACCGATGAGCCCTAACCAGGGCATATAAACTTCTCTGTCCCTTGTAAAGTGTCAGCTGCTGTGCCAAGTGTAGATCAACAAAAGGGAGCGTTGTACGAATAATATTTGGGAAGCCATTTGTTCCCAGTTCTGGCAAGCAATAATGGCTTCTATTTTATACGATGTTGTCACAAAGGCATCCCATTGATCTATGGTCGTGATCAATGATGTAGCTTGTGCTATGAATTGGGCCCACTAAAGACTTCATAAAGACCATTTGTACCCTTATAAGTGGCATGACACAGTAGAAGTGGGACCGTACTGCCACTGAACGCTGCATAAAGGCTTGTCACACAGTCTCCAGCCATAGCAAGTCTGACGAGGGTCACTTGACAATTTCTTGCAGCCCACGACTTCCCAGGTATTGTAGAAGACCTGTTTCCAAAAAGCCAGAGTCTGACACGTGACCTAGTCTTCATTTTGGAATTTTGTTTTATTGACGCAGTTTCTCTGTCAACTAAAGGGGTCTGTGTAAATTGTGGTAAAAAAATGTTCAAAATGGGGTATAGAACCAATACTCTCCTCGCCAAACCCTGCCACTTCAGACACTACTCAGTAGCCATCCGTTAGCTTCTACTTGTTGCTTCAGTGAAGACCTCACAGGACATGACTACTGCAGCCAATCACTGCAGCCAATCACTGCAGCCCATAGCCTTTGGCTACAATGGTCACATGAATAGGAACATTTCGCTCTGTGCTAAAATGACTGAAAATCTGTTTCCATCCCCAGGTTTTCTTCACAAGGAATGGGAAGATCATTGGAAAGAAGGAATCCATTTTGCCTCAGGGGGGCTTCTATCCCACCATAGGAATGCTGAGCAGCGGAGAGAAGGTTAAAGTGGACCTGCACCCACTGAGTGGGTGAAAGATTGACATCTGTGGGAAAGCACACTGCATTAATTCGCCATCTTTCCCATTCCCCACCCTCCCCCCCCCCAGTCATGCACGATTTGCACGTGGGCTTGTGATAGTGCTTCTTCGTGTCTGGAAACGTGTCTCAGTGGCCCTTGCTTGTCTGTGGGCTCCGCAGTGATCATTGCCTGTATGTTTTGGCATAGCAGAAGACATGATGTGACTGGAAACAAGGGGGGATGTTTGGAGGGTACCTGTGTGTCCAGTGATCATATCACTATAGCTCAGAAGTAATGTCCCTGCCATCCAGAAGGCACAATTTCCTATCATTAGCTACAGTGCATCTTGGGAAAATAGATCCCAGAATGGCTGTTCTTACAGGAAGGATGAGTTACCCACAGGCTGGGACCTGGTGCTATATAAATATATATTATACATGTCTAGGATCATATGTTATCTACCTTTACCGAGCTTTGGTCGTGCACGTCGGATATGACGTGGTCCGGTCAGCCTGCACTTTGCATCCAGTTGTCACATTTTGGCTGATGACCCTTTACAAGGACGGTATATGGAAGGAATCATATACCAATCCTTAGCCAGAAAATACTACATGTAAAATGCACTTAAATGCCACGTAAGGAGGATGCAGTGCAATACCTGTGCCCAAACAAATGGAGACCCACAGTCTAGAGCCGTCGTCTAGACTAAAATCAGGTGCAAGATGTATAAATAGCAGCAAGTGCCACAATTTTGGTGGCATAAGTTGCATATAACGTCCCATTGTTATGGCCCCTATTGTGGCCAGGACTCAGCGTGTACCAGTGTATAATTCTCCAAACGTGCCAGCCTCTTGCCCATGTGTCGCTGGGCAGCTTTAGGCGATCTCTTATTAGCACTTATTCCTTGCCAGGAACCCTCTGTCTGTAGTCCTGCATGCTTATTGGTTAGGTCTATGTGCCGTCTGCTATACGTGCTGTCCAGTATATATCACCTAGTGTATATAACGCGGCATATCTACCTCTATATCTGCTGCTATCTCTCCTGTCACTGTGCTGTCCGCAGATCTGGGGCTTTCTGTGATGGCCATTATTTTGGGAGCAATGCCGGATGGGCATTCCTGGCATCCTAGTCTTTGGCTTTTTTCTGCACCTTCAGCATCCATTGATGGTTTGTTTTTGGTTGTAAAATAAGAAGGGACCGAACTCTAAAAGTGTGAGTACAAGTCTTATACTAGGGATCACCGGGCAAATATGCATCTCTATTGATGATTTAGTTGTAACGATTCCTGTTTTTTTACATTCTGTTCAGTGTTTTGAAATATTTTCAGAAAGTTGTAGATAGTTGGGCTCTAAAAAAAAAAAAAAAGAAATTTGTAGTGTTCATGTTGGGACATCTAAATTTAGCCTCCCTCAGGTCTTCTCAGTAGGGATATTCCATCTCCGGTAACTTCCATGTCGGTACTACAGCAGAACCGGTGATATCACCTTGATACCTGCTGCGATGTACTCACCTGGCGGTTACCGTGTCCCTGTGCTACACATCGGGTTACGGGGATTTTGGTCCATGTGGAAAACTGACAGCACGAGGACTCAATATTCGTCGAAGAATATGGAAGAAAAGAAAAAAAAAATCACAGCATGTGCCGGTTTGGTCTGATTCCCGGGCGCCTGTCCACTATGTGGATGGGCACACGGAGCCGCTAGCAATTTGTTGACGTAACTGGTCCAATAAGTTAAGCAGACCTTGTGATCGTAGCTTTGGGAAGTCCTTTAAATGGAAAATCCGTTAATTTTATTTTTAATTTTATTTTTCTATTGCTTCAAGGCATCTAAGATGGAAAATGAAGTAACCTCACTAATGATCTTAAATAGATATCTTGCCTAAAGCTCCTAGGTAGATGCCTACAAGCCCTGTGCAGCCTGATCCAGCTGTCTTACCTACCATCTTTTGTTCTTTCTCTTCATTGTAGCATGCATAAGGAAGGGGGCACAGATAAAACCTAAAATGACGGCAAAATCAGACTACACAGGGTTAGAAGTCTTCTCCGTGATATCGTAGTTCTGCATAGGAGCAGTGAACTAAACATTATTGCCAATATTCTCATCTTGGATGCATTGGGATGACTTGTTTTGTAGTTGGTCTTTCCCTATGTCTTCAGCTCTGCATTGCTTCTATCGGTATATACAAACAATAGCCCTACTGGGCCTATGGGAGGGGTCCACTTTTGGGACTCTTTTGTGAGGACGGAGACCGGCTCTGGTGGGCCCGAGGTGTCCATACAATACCTACTCAGCCATTTATTTGGATGTGACACTACGTACACCTTCTCTCCAAAAGATGCGGCTGGTTGCCAAAAGTCAAGAAACCAAATATTTGGTAATTATATTTTATTTAAAAATGTTAAACATTTTTTTTTTCGCCAGGAGACAATCCCTTTTAGCCTTAAAGAAGCTTATTAAAAAAAAAAAAATCTTATTTCCGTTTGTCAGTATCGGTATTATTGTGCTGGATGTGTGTTGGCTTCATCTCTTACCGGCACCAATGTTAGTGAAGGTTTTATTGATCTATATAGGAACAAATTTTAGGTTTTTTTTGTTTTTTTTTTTGTAAAATTTCCACCATCTCAATGAGGTGACAGGGCCAAATCTGTTATTCGGAGATTGAGGGTGTATTATTTTGACCACTGTGCTCTGCTGTGCGAGATATCTGCTAGGACACATTCCACATGGACACTAGTGACGTTACGTCCCACCGCCCGCGTTACACCAAGTTTCATCCATCCATCCATTCATTTGTTTACCAATGACTAGTGTTGCTTTCTTAATACTCTATACAGAAAGTGTCAAAAACAGTTTCCTGCAGCTGAGATTGAATATCTCGCACATTTCTAAGTAGGAAGGAGCCCTACACGCCCTGGGCTAATATGTATGTATTATACAAGTATATTTAAAGTGGTTGTCCAGAGAAAACAAGTTAATATCTACACACAAGATACAGTATATCACAAAAGTGAGTACTCCACACACATTTTTTGGGGGAAATATTATATTTTATCTTTTCATGGGACAACACTGAAAATATGAAACTTTGAGCTTGTATAACAGTATAAATTTGGTGTCCTCTAAATAAATGAACATACAACCATTCATATCAAAACCCCTAGCAAGAAAACTGACCAAATGGCCAAATTGTGCCCAGTGTCAATATTTTGTGTGGCTACCGTTATTTTCTAGCACTGCCTTGCCTCTCTTGGACATGGAGTTCACTAAAGCTTCACAGGAGCTGCTGGATCCTGTTCCATCCTCCATGACAACATCACAGAGCTGGTGGATGTTGGAGACCACGTGCTCTTCCAAGCTCCGTTTGAGGAGGCTCCACAGATGCCCAATAAGATTTAGATCTGGAGACATGCTCAGCCAGGCCAGCACCGTTACCCTTATTTTGTTTAGCAGGGCAGTGGACGTCTTGGAGGTGTTTGGGTTTATCATGTTAGAATATAGTCCTACTACCCAGTTTCCGAAGGGTGATGATCAAGCTCTGCTTCAGTATGTTACAGTACATGTTGGCATTCGTGATTGCCTCAATGAACTGTAGCTCCCCACAGCCGGCAGCACTCATGCATCCATTTTGAAAAGACATCCTCTTTATATGACACGAGTACGTGCACTCAACTTCTGCGGTTCACTATGGTGAGGCCTGTTCTGAGTGGAGCCTGTCTTGTTAAACCGCTGTATGGTCTTGGCCATCGTCCTGCAGTTATGTTTCAGGGTGTTAGCAATCTTCTTATAGCCTCAATCGTCTTTATGTAGAGCAACAATTATTTATTTATTTATTTTTTTTTGAGATCTTCAGAGAATTCTTCGCCATAAGGAGCCATGTTGAACTTCCAGTGACCAGTATGAGAGTGTGTGAGTGATAACACCAAATGTAACACCCCTGTCCCCATTCACATCTGAGACTTTGTAACACTGAGTCACATGACACTGTGGAGGAAAAATGGCCAACTGGGCACAATTTGCCATTTTCACTTAGGGGTGTACTCACTTTTGTTGCCATCGGTTTATTCATTAATGGCTGTGTGTTGTTTTTTTAGAGGGCACTAAATTTGCTCTGCTATACAAGCTGTACACTGACACTATACATTGTATCAAAGTGTCATATCTTCAGTGTTGTCCCGTGAAAAGATATGAAATATTTACATACATGTGAGGGGTGTACTCATATTTGTGACATACTGTACATAACATGTGTATAGTTGGGGGTACGAGTGCTGAGACCTGCACCAATTAGGAGAAAGGCGGACTTTTATCTCCATGCAAAAAAGGCAGCGAGTACACATACTTAACCGCAGCTGTGCCAAATGCTGCACTCGGCTTTTTCCAACAGCGCCATAGAAAATGAATGGACTGGCGGTCGGGCAGCTGACATTGCCACTCCATTTTAAACTGGGATAAATATTCCCCTTTCTGCTGATTGGTGAAGGTTTCACAAATCGGACCCCCACCGTTTTGGTAAATTATAGCTAGTGGATAGGTAATGATTGGTTTATGATAGACAACCCCTTTAAGAACTTTGGTATATATAGAGTTATTAACCAATGGGTACTGTTGTGCACTCCTTCCATGGTGCCAGCTGTATACGTTTAAGGTTAGTGAAATATCCTGTTTTTCTTTCCTGAGATTCGGAGCTATAACGTACCTCCTGCCGCCATTCCAAAACTCATTGGTCACTTGTAACTGTCCCATTAGTACTTGGGGCAGGAACGCTGGCCAGTGCGCGATCATAGCATTGCAGCCATCGAATAATAAGTACAAGGTTGGGCGTCCAATCACCTCAGGTTTCATTGAAGGGGTAGTCCACTACTTTTACCTTGATGGCCTATCCTTGGGATAGGTCATCAATGTCAATGTTTGATCGGCCATGGTCCGACAACCCGCAACCCTGCCTTTCTCCTGTTCTCAGTCACAGCAGTAGGCAGCCGGAAATGCTTAGTTCCGGAGCTGCTCCGTTTTCTGATAGCAGCCAAGGCCGGGTATAATCAATAGTAGGTGGATGTGCAGTACCTAGCCACAGCCGATATCGGAAGATGGAGCAGCTGCAGGATAATCAATAGAAGGTGGATGTGCAGTACCCAGCCACAGCCGATATCGAAAGATGGAGCAGCTGCAGGATAATCAATAGAAGGTGGATGTGCAGTACCCAGCCACAGCCGATATCGGAAGATGGAGCAGCTGCAGGAACTGAATATTTCCTGCTGTTGCCACCGGGACCAAGAACAGCCTACGGTGGGGTATAGGGTGCTGGACCGATCAGACATTGATGGCCTATCCGTAGGATAGGTATCAATGTAAACGTAATGGAAAACCGCTTTTAGGCAATCCTATAGCTTTTTCCCATGTGATGGCTAATAAATTAATCAAAGAGGGGTGGTGACCACCTAGAGGACCACCTTGGCCGGTACGTTGACATTGCAGTAATAAAACTCTATATGGAAGATGAATATTTAAGGCCCTAAAAAATGGGATCAAATTTGGTCAGGAGAATGAAGAAAAACAAATGT
Organism: Anomaloglossus baeobatrachus; assembly: GCF_048569485.1. Taxonomy (NCBI): domain Eukaryota; kingdom Metazoa; phylum Chordata; class Amphibia; order Anura; family Aromobatidae; genus Anomaloglossus; species Anomaloglossus baeobatrachus. The sequence continues at coordinate 692,424,719 of NC_134354.1, forward strand.
TTGGGAAAAGTTTCCCAGTGTGAAAGCAGAATGGAGGCGTCGCTACTAAGTATTACCTCTCCTGTACCTGCGGATATTATTAAGGTTTTCTCGTTGGATGTGTCTATGTTGTGCTGTGTTCGGAGTAAGAGGAATCGTCAGAAGTTGGGGGTTTCCAGTATTCTCAGGTGCGTTAGACGAGGGCGTCCTGTTTCCGCGCCGTCTTGTCTGCTGCGTATGCCACCCGTTATTTCCATACACCTCCCACCATTCTGATTTTGTTACGGTTCAGCCGAATTGCACTAGAACATATCCCAATGTCTGTACATAATCGATATCCATGTTTATATACATATATTAAACACAGATCTCTATTTACCTGGCTGTCTTTGATTTTGTGCAGTTTCCTTAGAGCTTCTTGTACGGTAACATGGGAATAAGTCACAGACGCACAAAGATGAATAAAACGTCTGTTTTATTTCAGGTCCGTTTTTACATAAGATTTCCATAAAAGATTCTTCAAGCTTGCATAGAAAATTAAAATATCTGTTTTATTATATAAAAGCGCAAGTGCTTTTGCCAAGTTTATTACATATATATTACATTATGCTATGTATATATTATAAATAGGAAATATACTTCTCTATAGAAAGCTCCAGCACATTCTCAACACTTTTCTTTGACCTTGTAGAATAACAGTTCTTCAGTATTCCCTCTCGTCTTCGTGTAACTCCTTCTTTACGATTTGTTTCTGGGGTGCTCCATTTATCAAAACCAAGCAGTCACCATATCATTACATAGTCACCCGGGTACAGCATGTCATCATTGCAATTATAAGAGGGTGGATGGCGTTCTTGAGTATCCACATGCACTTAGTAGTGACGTATTCTGCATCCTTCTTCTTCTTCTTTTTTTTTTTTTGGTAGGTAAGTCTATGTGACCTAGAGGGCCATTACATTTGATGGCTCTCCAAGCAATTAAAAAAAATTATGGGCACTAGCACTTAACTGCAAAACTTTTAGTAAAACTACCTGGAGGTGGCCTCTGCAGCTGCCTTGCACCATTATCCACTGTCCTATTGCTATAAGATGCGCTTATAATTGTGAGAACCACCACTTACTTGTCATTGAAGTCTATTCTGTACATTATCGTCCTATGGGGGGCTCAGCCTGGCCATTACTTGTCTGATTCTGTGTTTCGTGTCAATTGTCACCAGTGTTTCACATCTGAGAACTGCATTAGAGGGAATCCGTCACCAGGTTTTTGCCACTTAATCTGAGCGCAGCAGAACTTTGGGGTGGAACTCCTGATTCCAGTGATATGTCACTTACTGGGCTGCTTAGTGTAGTTTTGATCTACTGCTGATTAAACATTGATTTTATCATTAGAGGACTACTTGGCGTACAACATTCATGAGCTCTGTATAACTTCCAGATCTCAGCAGAAAAAAAACATTGATTTTATCAAAATGACAGCAAACAGCTCAGTAAGTGACACATCGCTGGAATCGGGGTCTCTTTCTCTAAATTATGCAGCTCTCAGATAAGGTAGCAAAAACCTGGTGACAGATTCACTTTAAGTAGGGCCAGAGACCCTGATTCCAGCACTATCATTTACTGGGTTGCTTGCTCCAGTTTTGATTAAAATCACTGGTTTGTCTTTTGCAGCTCTGCTACTCCTCTCAATGATCTGTTAAGGTACTGTCACACATAACGAGATCGCAGCTGAGTCACGGTTTCTGTTAGCGATCTCGTTATGTGTGACTTCTACCAGCGATCAGGCCCCTTCTGTGAGATTTCTAGTCGTTGCAGAATGGTCCAGGCCATTTTCTTCAAAGGCGATTTCCTGCTGGGCAGGACACATCGCTGTGTTTGACACTGTGTGACAGGATCACAGTGACTGCTGAGATCGTTATACAGGTCGCTACTGCAACCTGTATTGTTCCTGCATCGCTGGTAAGATCTGACTGTGTGACATCTCACCTGCGACCTCCCAGCGACTTATCAGCGATGCCTATCGGGTCGCATCGTTTTCGGGATCGCTGGTAAGTCGTTGTGTGATTGGGCCTTTAGTCTCTGCTGCCCACACCAATAATGGACTTGCTATCTTTCTACACTGTGCATAGGCAGAAAGCTGCTAATCAGTAGTGGGGCCAGGGAGCTCCAGACTATTATTGTTGAACGTTTGCCAATCATCTAGTGATAATCTCTCGCTGATCAGTGATTTTATCAAAACTACAGCAACCAGCCCAGTAAGTGACACATAGCTGGAGTCAAGGTCTCTGCCCTACATCATGTTGCTCTTAGTATACACGGCAAAAACCTGCTGACCGTCTCATAGGCTGAATACTTGAATTCCCTATGGATAGTTTATTTCTAAAGTGATTAAATTGACTGCTCTGTTTCCATTTACCTTATGAAAGCTGGTAACGCCCAGTTGTCAATTTATATATTTCTAGGCACCATAACAGCACAAGGCAAAATTTTAAGAAAGATGCTTCAGAATTGTTCATTATGGGGAACACATTTACTAAAGTAGACATTTATATCAAGAGAGCCGACAGATCCACTCCAGAGACTCCACAGGACTATATAATTGATATGCTTAAAGGGTTAGTCCAGAATGTGGAAAAAAAAACCAAAAACACAGCTGGAGTGGGCACTTGCACATAGTTGACACATCGTCACAGCAGGACAAGGCAAGACTGGCAGATTACTGAAATGGCTATAGAGGCATAGGGAATTTGCAGGTTTTTTTTTTATTTTATCCCATTCCTTGCTTAAAAAATAATAATTTTATGTCATACACAGAATATTTGTAAAAGCAAAGTTGATAGCCAATATCCTAGCCAACTCTTTAAATGTTTAGTTCAAGCCATAAACACCAGAAAATGCCTCCTGTGGCTCTTTTAAATGTCATAAATGAATGTTACATGTCAATAAGAACTCATAATTGGTAGAGGAAGGTCGAACTAGATGGACCAAGGTCTTCTTACAACTTATGTACCTATATAAAGCCCTGTCCCCAGCTATGTAAAGTAATATGGGTACACAAGGGTGGTTTCAGTTTACAAAATGTGATTCCCTAGAACAGTGGTCTCCAACCTGTGGCTCAGGAGCCCATTATGTGTGGCTCGCGGCTGTCTGCCAGCTAGGTGCATTTGCACCAGGTCTTGCAAACCGATATGAAGAGCGGTTCTCCAGATTGTGACACTTGTGAGTACCTCCGCACAGAAGAGCAGATCTAAATGGAGGTAGTGACCCCTGGATATTGGTATACTTCTGCTGTGTAGCGATTTCTGTGGAAAAGCTTTGGCTGTCATTATACTGGTAATTGGGGCTCTACGTGTCACTACTTTGAGCGGGTGGAAGCAAAAATGTGGCTCGCGACCCTCTCTCAGAACTGAATGTGGGTCTCAAGGTCAGAAAGGTTTGGGACCGCTGCCCCTAAAATCTGTGCTCTTTCGTTTCCATGAATTGTAGAACTCCCGGAATCCAAAGCACGCAACTTGTCATAAGACGTAACATGGATATTGGACGTGCATCTATCGGAAGGCTATTAGCGGCAGCTGGTTTGTAAGCCAAGACTTGAGTGATAGATGGCCCATAACTAGGACCGGTGGGTATATTACAACCAAAAATGTCATACTCAAGCATCTGATAAAGTGCTATTAGTTGGATACATGGTAGAACTTAAGAAGATATTGGTCCTCTTTGTGTAAACGACACATTATAATAGTTTATTTTGCATCATGTATCTCAGTTGATCCCATACTTATAATTAAAAGGAGCTTGTTAGCACAAAATGACTGATCAAACTAAGCACAGGCACTCAACACCAGGACCTACAGGCAGTAATAGTGTGCCACTTACACTGATGGACCTTTAGCTATCCAGTACATAAAAGGCAGGCTGCACCACCTTCCAACTACATGACTAAACCGTTTCCTGTCTGGTTGTTGAGGATACTTGTGAAGACACATTCTCCATTTGGGACAACCCTATGACTGGATTACTACACCATGGAAAAACATTTTCAATGCCAAACAGTTAAAAAAAAAAAAAAAAAAAATCTTTAAAACAGGATAAAGTTTCTGATTTTTCTGTTATGGGATCTTTTCCCAAATGGTCAGCAGTAACAAGGTCATACTCCAACTGAGAAGAATAACAAGCAAAATGCTCTGGAATTCTGTTAAAAGTACCCCACAAAATAGCATGCAAACCCATGTCTTATGCAGTTTAAACACTTTGTAACTCATAAACTGTCTTGAATTGTAAAGAAGAGTGTGACGGAGGAATAACAAAATGTGCCGGACTTTAGAGCACAATACCGGTGTGAAGTAATCCGGTCAAGACACTGTAACGAAAAGCCACCAAGATTTCTAGCAGGATGCACCAAAGGTATCACACAGCATAAGCCACTGTGATAAATCCAGCACATCATCTACATTGCAGGTCTAGTTTTAGGCCGTCTAACAGACAAATAGTAACTCTGCCCTGGGGGTGACCTATGGAGGTCCCTGCCAGCAGCTGATCACTTTCCTGCTTGACCTCCTTTTCCCAACAGCATTACTGTAGACTGTTGGGTTTGGTAGGGCATCTCGGAAGGGGAGTCCCAGAAGTAATACTGTGAGGTTCTTCATTTATAGTATGAAAAGTCCTAGAAGAAAGGACTATATGTAGCTGGTACATATCATATTTCCTTAGTGACCACCTGGTGTCACAACCTACAAGTCTCAATACTAAAAGATTCTTTTGTTGAGATGACTTTAGAAATGAATGAAAAAAAATATTGTTCCTGGCATCGATATGGTAGAGGGGCAGTATGCGGACATCATTGAGTATGCATTAATATGTCTGAGATAAACCTATATCCCAGATGCCAAACAATTATGTGCCCCATAGAACAATGTACAATTAGAAGAGTTTACTTGTGACCCGGTTGGGCCTCTATTGCGTTGGTTGAGAAGGATTTCTTCGCTCTGCATTTTCTTTTTTCAGCTGCAAGGTCCATTTTGAAAAGAACCAAATTAACATCATGATGAAGACAATTACCATACATCAAGATATAACAAAGTCATCAATTTTCAATGGTTCACAATAATCCTCAATGATTCCTTCAACCATAACCATTATCCATTGTATTGCAGGCAGAAAACATGACTGCCGAGTCCTTCACTTATTGGTATAAATGACCTGAACGTCTATTGTCACATACTCTTGGCTCTATAGCACATACATCTTTGGGAACAACCAGTCGACCTTCATAACCCATTTCTTTCCCACTTTAGTCTCTGGCTTCCTCCTTTATCTTCGATGTGTGCCAAGCATGACTTTGGTGATGAAGTTAACAATGGCCGATGCTGGCTGTTCAGGGTCTACCTCTGCGAAGAGATGGCAGACGTTCTCCGCTGTGCTTCCTGCTTTCCGAGCCACAAAACCAAAGACCCTGTAAAGCAAATAAATGCACTGAAGACTCAATAATGTCACTGTGATTTACTTGCCAAAACTCAAACTTTATTGTCTTTCATGTGATCATCAAGAGATCCAGGAGAAGGTGTGGTCTTAATAAAGGGCATTATGTGTTTAACTGTAAAAGTCATGGATGAGCGTCATATAAAAGTTTTATATGTCTATGAAATTCTTTGGATTCTTTTAATCTTCTAACTTAGTATTTGATGTTATATACTTTGTGATACATGCATGACTTATTAACACAAGGCACCGCCTTCTTAAAGAGGTTCTATAGCATTTATGTAACAACCGGTCCCACAAAATGGACCTGGTTTTCCTTCTGACTAATTTTAATACATTTTTATACATGTTAGGCCGGGGCCACACGGGGACTACTGCGATCCTCGCATGACACTCGGCTCACACTGGCAGCAAAGCAGGAGTCGAGTGTCTTTGCGACTGAGGTCCGATCATGCGACTGGCGCTGAGGAGGGGAGGGGATGGAGGGATTTATCTCCCTCTTTCCTCTATTGCCGCATATTGCCATTCTCGCTGTGCACTCGCATTACACCGATGTAATGCGAGATCAGTGCAATTTTTCTCTTGCCCCATAGACTTGAATGGATGCAAGAGAAACAAGGTTCACATTGCACCTGCAGCATGCTGCGACTGTTTACTCGGTCCGATTAGGGCTGAGAAAATAATCGCTCATGGGTGCTGGCACATAGGCTAATATTGGTCCGAGTGATGAGATGTTTTATCGCATCCCACTCGCTGCGATTTTCATGCCGTGTGCCTTAGGCCTTATACATACATATGAACACATACACACATTTTTTCCCCCCCATTAAAAAACTCAATGTCACAAAGCATTGGAAAAAATGTCACAATTAGAACTCCTGTGATTGATAAAGAACAAGAAAGACCTAAAAAATGCATCGGAAATATGGAAAAAAGATGCCTAAAAAACATGCCCCGTTGACACTGCATTTTACATTTGTCTATTGATTTACTGCCAACAAGTGGCTGTAGTGCATTTTGCTGTAGAAAAATAAATTAAGACAATTTGATGAGAAATGTCATGCAGTTTTTCACTGATGAGAAAAACCGTAACAATGTTTTGAACTTTTGACTTTCAGGCTCCGTATGTCACCATCCACTACAGCATTGAGTGCGAGACTAAAGGGTGCCGGTAGCGACATCGCAGCGTGTGACACCAAGGAGCAACGATCAACGATCGCAAAATCGTTCAAAAATGGTGATCGTTAACACGTCGCTCCTTTCCTTAATATCGCTGCTGCCGCAAGTACGATGTTGTTCGTCGTTTCTGCGGCATCACACATCGCTATGTGTGACACCGCAGGAACGACGAACATCTCCTTACCTGCGTCCACCGTCAATGAGGAAGGAAGGAGGTGGGCGGGATGTTACGTCCTGCTCATCTCCGCCCCTCCGCATCTATTGGCCGGCCGCATAGTGATGTCGCTATGATGCCGAACGCCCCTCCCCTTTGAGGGAGGGATTGTTCGGCGGTCACAGCGACGTCGTTGCACAGGTATGCGCGTGTGACGCTGCCGTAGCGATAATTTTCGCTACGGCAACGATCACCAAATGTCGCACGTACGACGGGGGCGGGTGCTATCGCGCATGACATCGCTAGCGATGTTGCAGCGTGTAACGCACCCTTAACTTCATTTTATAGACAATCATCTTGGCTATCTCATACATAAATTTGACTTACAAATATTCAGGATATGATTTTCGTTATGCAGATTCTTGTCATGTCACTGCATTGTTATCGTTTTGTTCCCAAAAATCAAAATTTTTGAATTTTTATTGTTTTGTTAGCATTTTGTAAATCCACCTTTGCCTTTCAACACTGCCTGAATCCTTCTGGCCAGTCTCTCGATTAGATTCAAGCATGTCTCGATTGAAATCTGTTCCCAGGTCTCTTCTACACGTTCCCAGTGTTGGTGCATTCTGATTGACTCACGTGGGTATGTACACAGCTTTTTCTTTAACTCTACCCACGAGTGTTCGATTGAGTTGAGATCTGGGGACTGTTGAGGTCAATCCAGCACCTCTACTTCATTGTCACTGAACCATTTCTTCGCCGATCTCGACGTATGCTTTGGGTCGTTGTACTGCTGTAACACAATGTCGTCCTTTTCATACCAATAGAACTCGAGTGTATGAAGTAACTCATCTTGTAAGATACTAACATATAGCTCAGCATTGAGACCATCGATCCTGGTCAAGTATCATAGAATGTTAGTGTTAGAAGGCACCTCCAAAACCCTGTTCAATCCAGGATTCTCTATACCATACCATTTCAGTCAGATGTCTGTCCAGTCTCTGAAGACTTCCATTGAAGGAGAACTTGTCCCTAGTAATGAGCGAGCATGCTCGTCACAGCTCCTTACTCGATCAAGCCTCTGAGTTTGAAAATCAGGGCTGTGGAGTCGGTAAGCCAAACCTTCGACTCCGACTCCGACTCCGACTCCTCAAATTCTCTTGCACCGACTCCGACTCCGGCTCCGACTCCGACTCCGACTCCTACATATATTGCTTAGTTAGGTGAAAAATTTATTGTAGTACATGAATATGTGTATGTGAACATCAGACATTTAATAATTTTTATGATACGATAATCAAGATATTTGGATAGAACATAAAATATATTTATTGGAATACAACTTTAGAACACAAAAAACTGTAATAAATTGTAAATATGTAATACACTATGTAATATACAGTAGATTACATATATATCTTGTGTGTGTATATACACTGTGTGTGTATATATATATATATATATATATATATATATATATTACATATTTACAATTTATTAGTTTTTTGTGTTCTAAAGTTGTATTCCAATAAATATTTTATGTTCTATCCAAATATCTTGATTATTGTATCATAAAAACAATTAAATGTCTGATGTTCACATTGTACTACAATAAATTTTTCACTTAAATATAAGCATTATACTAAATGTTATTATTTAGTAAAATATTCAGCACATTCTGCATTGCACTACTGTCCCCAATTTATTATATATTTTAGGAGTCGGAGTCGGTGCATTTTATACCGACTCCGACTCCGACTCCGACTCCACCAAAATGAGCTCCGACTCCGACTCCGACTCCACGACTCCGACTCCGACTCCACAGCCCTGTTGAAAATGCTAAAGTTTTACATTGACTTCAATTATACTCGGTACTCGAGTCACATCGGAGACACCCGATGCTCAATTAAGTAGCGAGCAGTGGCGAGCACATTTGCCCATCACTACTCACCATCTCTCATGGCAGTCTATTCCACTCATTGATCACCATCACTGTCAAAAAGTGTTTTCCACTATCTAAACTTTATCTGCTCCCTTTCACTTTCATTTCATTGCTTCTCGTGTTTCCATGTGCAAATGAGAATAAGGATGATCCCTCTACACTGCGGCATCCCTTCAGATATATGTTGACAGCTATTAAGTCTCCTCTAACTTTTTTGCAAGCTAAACATTCCCAGATGCTTTTCCAATGCCTTTGGCTGTGAAACAACCCCATATCATCAGGTTTCCTCCACAAAACTTGACAGTTCCTTCAATTTCTCATTTTGTTAGCCCCTTTTTCCCTTGATTCTTCTAGACCCCTATGAAGCTATCAAAGTCTAGTCTATTGACTTTTGTCTCATCTCTCCAAATCATCTATTTCCAATCTTCTACTGTTCACTTTTCATACTTTTTTTTCAAACTTAAGCTAATGCTTCTTATGACGATGTTGAAGTAGAAGCTTCTCCACCTTTTTTCGGGCCAGACGTGTAACCTGTGTCTCACGCATGGACGTCTGTGATCTCATTATTATGACGCATACAAGCAACCTCCACTGCCGTGCTTGTCATACTAAAACTGATCGACTTTGTGATGAGTCTCCTAATTGACTCCGATATTTTGCCTGGATGTACCTCTCTTGGCTTTTCAATGGATGGATGGCTTCATTTTGTATTTTTCCAACCGTTATGACACTCACATGATGCAGTATGGCAATTTTCTTGGTCGAGAGTCTGCTATTGATGAGCTGGATGATGCTATTTCTCTTTTTTTTGGGAAATCCATCTTCATGGCTGCTCCTAGATTCAAACCAGTGACCATTCATTTGGGAATCGCCCTAATTACACACTGAGCTATTAGGGAAAGTGAGAACAGGTTGTAATTTGTAGTATACAGGAAGAAAAAGATTTTTCCACCACTAGGAGCAAAACCGTAACAATGCAGTGACATGACCAGAATCTGCATAACTAATCATATGCTAAATAGTTGAAAGTCAAATTTATGTATGAGATAGCCAATATGATTGTCTATAAAGTGAAGGATGTCACATGTTCGAAGCTGTAGTGGATGATGAGATATGGAGCCTGAAAATCAAAAGTTCAAAACATTGTTACCCTTTTTGCTTGTCAGTGTATGATCTCCATAGGTCCATTTTTATATAAAAATATGAATGGGGTAATTCCTTTATGACAAAAAAAAAAACTAATAATTTCACACTGAAATTTGATAATGTCCTACCGTAGCAGTCCTATACTGAAGGGCAATAGTAATCCAAAAGCGGGAGAGTGTGGGGGCAATGGTCTAATATGCCTCTGTCTCATTGTACCCGTGTACATTTATTGATTAGTCTAGTGCTCCTTTAAAGGGGTATTACCATCTCCAAGATTCTATCCTAATATGTAGTTGCAGGACCTGAGCTATCCATAGTTACGACCACGCATATAGTCACAGTTGCTCGTGGTCATAACCATGGATACCTAAGGTCTTGCAATGCCCTGAACATGAGGTAAGCGACAGTGAAATCAGAAGAACTATACTACATTTCTATTTGGAGGTATTTGTTATTATTATTATTACACCTACTACATATTGGGATAGGATCTTGAAGATGGGAATACCCCTTTAAATATAAGATAAACATGTATATGCCTATGAACTGGCTTACTTTTAATGTATCCATGACAATGCTCATAATATTTTATGTGTGACATCAGAAAAATGATAAATCATTTGGCTGAAGAAATGAAAAGCTTGGAAAATCTAATAATGTGCATGAGTCCCTCAAGGATCATTTGGATCAGTGACAATGCTGGCGGTGGAGGACCATGTATGTTCCTTGGCTTTGCTGCCCGTCTGAATTAGCCTCTAGGGCAGAAGACTGCTGACATTAGGATGAAATGCTGTCTCCTTCTATAGGAAACCTAACTTATTTAGCGTCTACATAGTGTAAGCAATATAAAAGTCTGTTTCTATGAAGACTCCATGGATTATACATACTTTGATGTTGTCCTGTCCGGATTGGTCCACCTGCAATAAAATTGAAGAGTTTTAGGAAAAAAAACGGTATAGAATGGAGGTCTTAAACTGTTCCTCCAGTTTAAGAAACTATATATGTCCACATGATAGGCGAGTGTCTGGGCGCTGAGAGACCCATCAATCAGTAAATCAAAGCGGTAGAAGCACTCGGTTGACTGCTTTGCCCCTTCTGTGGGTTTTCAGCTCTCCTTGAAGACGTGAACAGGATGTACACAGGGTTGTATGATTTCTTTAAAGCCCGCTTTACACGCTACAAGATATCTTACGATGTGTCGGCGGGGTCACGTCGTAAGTGACGCACATCCGGCATCGTAAGGTATGTTGTAGCGTGTGACAGTGACGTGCAATTGCGATTGAACGAAAAACCGTTCATCGCATGCACGTCGTTCATTCCTGACGAATTGAACGTCAGATTGTTCATCGTACCCGGGGTAGCGCACATCGCAGTGTGTGACACCCCGGGAACGATGAACAGATCTCACCTGCCTCCTGCGGCTCCCGGCCCACAATGGGGAAGGAAGGAGGTGGGCGGGATGTTTACGTCCCGCTCAGCTCCGCCCCTCCGCTTCTATTGGCCGGCTGCCGCGTGATGTCGATGTGACGCCAAACGTCCCTCCCACTCCCGGAAGTGGACGTTTGCAGCCCACATCTAGGTCGTATGGTAGGTAAGTATGTGTGACAGGGGTTAATCGTTTGTGCGGCACGTTCAACAAATTTAACGTGCTGCACATACGATGGGGGCGTTGCAAATCGCATACGATATCGTATGCGAAACTGCAACGTGTAAAGCAGGCTTAAGCCTAGACACCACAAATCCCACATTTCCAAGGAGAACCAAGCAAAGCTGAACATATAAACGAGGTGCTGTGTCTAGCAGAGTGCTTCTGTTTCCACGATTATTGGGTATCTCAACACCCGGACCCTCATTGATCAAATCTTCTGACATATGAGGAGAACTTGTCAAACGCTTTCTTAAACAAGCTATGTATTAGGCCCCCTTCACATGTCCGTGAAAAATGTTTGTGTTTTGAACAGACGTGTTGAAGGTGCGTATGGCCCATCCGTGTGCTGTGAATTTGGCACACTAATGTTCACCGTGTGCTATCCGTGATAACCCACGGAGAGCAGGAACTTTTTACTCACCTGTCCCCGATGCTGCTGTCTCCGGCGCTGCTGCTTACGGGTCTGCGGTGCAGTGGACATTCATGAGCATAATGAGCAGGTCCGGAAACAAGTGACAGCAGCGCTGGAGACAGGTGAGTATGGAAAGTCATTTTATTTGAAATACACGTGTTTTCTTCGGTACGTGTCACACGGATCACATCAGTGTGCAGTCCGTGTGACATCAGTGCTGCTGGAAAAAACAGACTTGTCTCCGTGCGGAACACACGCTCCTTGTGAAAACACTGATGTGTGCGCAGACCCATTGATTTTAATAGGTCTGCATTTGTCCATGTCTCTGGTACGTATAAAAACGGAGTCATACGTACCGGAATCACTGACGTGAAGGGGGCCTTAGGCCTCATTCAGATGTTCGGATTTTTAACGGATACAAGTGTACCCATTGGTGCTATTCACATGTCCGTGTTTTTTCACGGGCTATGTGTCTGCAAAAGTCACAGAGATGTTTCTGTTTTCTACAGGTATCATGGATGAAAATGGCCAATACAAGTCTGTGGGTCCATGAAAAACATGTACAACACATGGATGGCATCAGTGTACAATCTGTGCTGTACGTTATTAACTTTACAAAGGATAGGAGAAGCTTTGTCATTTACTTATCCACCCGTGGAACATACTGATTGCAAAAACACACGCACGGATCGCACACATTTGTATTTAATCATAGACGTGTGAATGAGGACTGAAATGAAGTCTCAGAAAAAAAAATGACTGTTCAAACCAAGCACAGGAGCATATGGAGAAAGCCTGTGATATATGTCCATTTTTGGAATTTACTCTCCGGCCTTTCCATTGCTCGCAAGACCGTTGTCACGTAGCTCCGGGGTGCCTTATCTTCAACCCACCATAGCTCGCGGGGCGCTTGTCTCATGATGTCATCAGCTGCTGACCTTGGTGTACACATACTTGCTTTCCTGATAAGCAGCAATAATCAGAAAACAGCCACTCCCTTCTTACTCATATAAAAAAGAAAGTTTGGTTATAAAAAAGCATATTGAAAAATATATTGTATTCTCACAGTATGGCCAAACAGATCAGTGCATCTTTATGCGTACTTGTCTTCCCTCTTTACACCCTCCTTTCCCTTCATTGACTGGTTTGGCTTTATAGGAGGCAGAGACAAATGGAAATAGATAAAGGTGCACTAAACTGTTCGGCCATGGCAAAGGTGCTCCCAGTACTTGTGCTTGGTTTGAACAGTCTTTTTGTGCTTACAGACTGCCTTTAACACCAGAGAATACATGTAATGCCTGTGATACCTGCGGTCCTGTGGGTCAGCGCTGCAGTATGTTACACTGGAAACAGAGTAATGGCGTCTGAAGAACAGCCTGCAAATAAACCCAAAGGACATCAGTGCACAGCATAGGGGACATCACTATATAGGGGACATCAACAAAACAGGCACTGGCCAAACTTACTTGCGCTGGCTGTCAGTCAGTGTGATACCTTGATCAGACACCTTGAAATGAACAATAGTCGCAGTAGATCTAGGAGGAGTTAAGATGGCACTGGATGCCCTAGAAATAGCCTGGGGGCCTGTCAGAGATTCTGTGTCCACAGAGCCAAGATAGAGGACACTGCAGGCTGGAGGGGGAGAAGGAGCAAGAATAAGATGCACTGGACACAACCACCAATAACAGCAAAACTCTTGGGCAGCTTTTGCAGCTCAGCCCCAATTAAAGACAGAATTTCCATTTGGGCAATTTATAAAATATCTAAAAATAAAAAGAGCATTAGTCACTGTTCAACCTGACTCGATCTGCCCTCCGAATGAACAGTGTTTCTTTGTTTCCAAAATTGCAACATGAAACTTTACCTATCACTTTCCTGATGGTTTTCATTTATTTTGCTGCAGTGGTCACTGGGGGTCTGCACCGGTAACATGGATGTGTGACACATAAGCACTGCATCAAAATAACTGAAGACCGGTGTGGACTCTGTTCACACCTGCAATTTACAATTTCAATTCCCTTCTCCATTCTAAGAACAGAGAAAATTTGAAGGTAATGTGGCAATAAATGAATAATTTTGGGTCACTCTACGTCTCAGCCATTATTAACACCATACATACCTGCCCCTTGTCGCAGTAAGTCGGCCGCTGTGCTCATATTTGTGTGAACGACAACATCTGCACTCTGCTCTGCCAGATCTACACATTGAGAGAGGAGACACGAATACTTTATATAGAACCAACTCTAACACATGCTAGTTTACAATTGTAATACTTAAAGGGAATCTGACAGGTGATTTTGTAGTACATTACTAATGTTATATTTAAATAGGGCTTACGTAGACCTTTCAGGATCAGTACGTTTTATAGCTCTACCTTATCCTGTTATCTTGCTGTAAGTGCCTAGAATTCAGTGTCTTCTGCACCCTAGTCAAGTTTATGTAAATACAATTTGCATATTCACTGTACCAGTGCAAATTCAGTTCAGACTGGTTATACTATCACTGACACCAGCACTGAGAGATAGGAGGAGGGCACAGTGAATATGCAGTCTGCATTTACATATGCTTGACTAATTTACTACATCACACTGAATTTTACAGAGCTTACAACAACTTAACAGGAAGAGGGAGAGGTATAAAACTTACTGATCCTGAAAGGTCTCCTTAAGCCCTATTTAAAGATAACATTAGTATTGTACTACAAAATCACCTAACAGATTCCCTTTAAAAGGGTTTTCAACAAGACTTTACAAAATTTGCTGGATTCAACAAAATAAAAAGTTGTTACTACCCCAGCCCCTGCCACTGATTTCCGAGATGACGACAAATGGATGGGATGTCATTATTTCCGATCCCGGTGGAGACCGCTAGAGCTGTGGCTCAGAAGTGGCGGAGCATTAAAGTGGTAAATAACACTTTCTTTATTTTTCAACAATCTCTACATACTAGAAAGATTTACAGAAGTCACGGAAAACTCTTTTACCAACCAGGAAATTCTAATTATTTTATGAAACCTGCACCAGAGGTTATTATTAGTATTATTTTTTTTACTGGGGGCAAACATGGTGATTGAGACGTCTGTGCCCAAGTAGTGGGCAACCCCTTTAAATAACCTATTGGCAGAAGTGGTCAATTGACCACCAATACGCCGGCTGCCGGCTAGTGACATGCAGTAGCCTGATCTCCAAAACAGACCTGGCCAGTACATCATTATGTTGCAATATTTTTCACACAAACCATCAATTCATATGGAAAATCGTATGATGACTGATTGTACATGTAGTTAGCGAGTTGCTAATGTTTAACCGACAGCACATGGACCAATGGACCAAATATACAATCATCTGAATGAGCCAGAACTGTTAAAATACACTGATTTTTAAAAATGTGAAGTGTGAATATACCCAAATTGGATCCAGTGTGCCTGACTACAATATATTTTAGTATAGTCTGTGGATCCGTACCTTTCTTTAAGGTCAGGTGTATGAACTTACCCTTGTCAGGGACACGAAGTCTACAGGGCAGAGACAGAGGAGTGACGGAGTGCTGAGACACCAGGGCTGATAGGCTTCCTACGCACAAGAAGAGGAAAAAACTGTCATTTCCTTCTCAAATGGATGGGAAAATCATTACCTTAAAGGGAATCTGTCAGCAGGTTTTTGACATTTAATCTGAGAGCAGAATAAAAAAGGGCACAAGAGCCCGATTACAGGAATGTGTGCTGTATTTTCAATACATTCAGTAGTTTAGCAGCAGGAGTTTACCACTACAGCACTACAGTCAGGCTAATCTGTATAACCCCGCCCACACCACTGATTGGCAGCTCACTGACCATTCACAGTTTACACAGGAAGCTGTCAATCAGGGGCATGGACGGGGATATACGCAGCCTGAAAGTGTTAGCTCTGCTACATCTACATTAGAAAAACAAGGATCCTATCAAAACTACACCAAACAGTCCAGACACAGGAGTATTTTTCGTTTACATGATTCCAATAGAAAAGTTGCTACATTTTTTTGTGATTTGAGTGAGTATTCATTCATGGGACAACCTCATGAAGCACAAGAATAGAACCTGTCCCTTCATGTGAGCAGCTTAGTTATAGTTTGGAAGCTATTGTGGGATGGGACTATATCACAGCATAGTGCAAGTGAATGGGCTTGCATTGTTATCTGCAAGGCAAGTTGCAAAAATGAAGAATCATTTGGTCCTTCATGGGTCCCCATTCACATTCAGTATGCTGTGATGTAAAATGCAGTGATTTTTGACTGTGTGATCTCTGTTGTGCCAAGCCGTTGTGTATCTCCAGCTTTTAGGTGCCTACACACATGAAATGACCGTCGACAACAATTTCTCCAGACTTCACCGTGAACACACACTGAGCAAAGTGTCCATGTTTATTTCTATTCTGCCAGATTCCACATTATATCTGATACTTCCTGACCAGTGGTGTAACTTTAAGCTCATGGGCCCCAATACAAAAACTCCAACGGGGCCCCCAATTATTGCAAGTCTTTAATAGCATTGATCTTTTTATATGAATAAAAAAGGAATTTTGGGTCCCTGCAGTCTCCAGGGTCCGGGTGCGATTGCAACCCCTGCCCCCATAGTAGTTACACCGCTGGTCCTGACCCTGGTGGAGTATTCTTTCTTATACAAAATGCAGCATTGCTTTAGGATTAGTATTTTATTCTGTAATTATTCTGAATTTTATGGTATGAAGTCTAAAAAAAAGCAACCAACACTTTTAGAATGCAATGTAAAAAACAACATTTCGTGTGTTCTCAATGGTATACTTTACAATGAAGAAAAAGGTTTGTGAAGGAGCTTCAAGCTCATGGTCAAGTACGAGCCAACCATCTGTGAGAATGGCCTCAACTGTCTGATAACAGCGAATAAATGGCGGCAATGTGCTATAATCTCACTGTTAAAGATTAATTTGTCTGGAGCCACAGTGCCCACCATCAATATTTCACCAACATCTGACAAAACCCAATAGAATTTCATCAAGCCACAAAAACCAGGAATGGAGAAGGTAAAGCTGTGCAGCCCACGCAGATACGACTGAGAAATCTGCGGCCAGACAGGAAATCTCCACAGGCCTAGGAGTTATGACTGAACAGCCCCAAACAAACCACTGAAACACAGAATCACTCATTCATGGTCCCAGGCAGCCAAAACAGAACAGCCGGCTAACAGAAACCTCAAAAGAATAAATCAGGGCAAGGAATTAGAGGATAAAGCTCACACAGATGGTGAAGGAGAGCTCGATGCTACAAGAAATCTCTAATATGGAACCAGATTACAAGAGGAGTCAAACATTGAAAGCTTCTTTATCTTCAGCTTTTATCACTCTGATCTTCTTCATCGGTATCTTTCACCGATATATTAGACAAGATTTTCTGAGGGAATCAAGTAAATTGGATGAACTGTATCTATTCCTCAAGAATATCTGGAGCCGCCTGTACAGAACATATCCAGTAGATGTGTACGTCAGCCTCAATAGCAGAAGTGGCTATGAGGTAACTGTCCCTTTAAGATCTCCTCAAAAATGTCAATTTATTCAAGATAACCATACCCATCATCAGCTGATGGGCCTAGAACATGCTTCTATGACATCAAACCCAGGTGGTAGAAATGAGTGAATCTAGGACCCTCGTGTAGCGGCCAGGGTCAATATTTTGTAGCTGCCGGAGGAGAGCCCTGTAATCTGCCTCCTACTTCCCACCATCCCTGGCATCTCTTCTCATTAGTGAGCCTCAATCCTGACAATGAATCTCATCTCTGCTAGGCACACACAGAGATGATGAGGCAATCAAGTTGTAAAAAATCACATCCATTACAATTTTTTTGCATCTCGATTCGCACGAATTCCAATAAAATAGTTGCCGGCTAGGTCTTACTTTGTTGAATTCTTAAGGCAGTCAAGAGGTTAATTAAAAATTATTAAGAGGTATGAGTTTCTTAATACAATATATAACCTAGAATAAAAACAATACATACAAATTTTAACTAAGTATAAGGTTTCTATGGTCAAAAAGGCATAAGGCCACCACACCGTGACTAGGTGTTCCCAATTAGGATGGTCCCTACTCTAGTTACTCAAATCATTATGTACCACCACCTCGCTATTTGTTGACCTGTTTTTGTCTTTTTATTAGAGTTTTGCTGCACTTTAATTTAAGACAAATTTATGAAAACCATTAAACACTGGTACTTAAGTACTGGAGGGGGTTTTTTGCATTTTTAACTTTTAAGGTACATTTTTTATTAAAATATCAGATAAAAATAAAATATCAAACTCAAAGGGGTTTTCTGGTGCAGTTTGTTTAAAAAAAAACAAACAAAAAAAAACAACAAGCAACCTGTGCAATACTCACTGTCCCTGGGTACAGCAGTGAGTCTCCGTCACCGCTACTGTCTGTTATTGTCTGCAGTGGTGACGGTACATCACCCAGCGCTGCAGCCAATAACTGAGCACAGTGTCTCTGAGTGACTCTGGCTGCTGGGTGCAGGTTGTTGTGACGTCACCACTGCAGACAATAACAGAGAGCAGTGGTGGCGGAGACGGCACTCAACCCAGGAAGGGTGAACAGATGAACTATGAAAATGCTCTTTAATGTACTCCAATGAATACACTACATCTGGGTGTCTGCCTACAGAAAGCATATACGCCCGAAAATGGTGCACGACAGCGCACATGGTGACTTTGTCTGCACCATTCTAGTCAATGGCCCCATAGGCGCATTCGTCCGAAACCCGTTGGGGAGGAAGCCCCGACGGGATCACTGAACGTAAATCAGAATGAAGTGTGAAAGGGCCCTCAATAAAATTTGTTTTTAACTTACCAAAGTGGGGTTCAATAGGAGATCCTTTAATTTTCACTCCTTTAGGACCAGTCTCTATGAGAAAATGCCGGACCAATTGCTCAGAGGGATCTGCAGACAGGTATAACGTCATGTTACAGACAATATGTACTATCATATCAAGGATCAAATGCTAAACCCATAAATCACCTTTACATGGTTGTGTCACTGCGTTTGGAGGTGGGCTGGAAACTTTCAGAGCCAATCCATATGCCCCTCGAAAAGAGTTACTGTCCCGAATCAGGAAGGAGCCTGGCTCTGCGCTTCGTAAAAGGGTGATGGCTGAAAAAGACATTAAATTGATGCTGAGAATATGCAGTGGTCGCAACGTAATAAACGGATGGCCAAAATATATTCAATTATTAGTACAGGTACCTTTTTTGTGGCAATTTTTTTTATCGTTTTTTGCAACTATTAATGGCCAAAAAACATTTTGTACAAAAGGGTTTCATATGTATAGTGTGGTCAACTGGCATGAGGAGTGGGTAGCATGTTAATGGGATGACCAAGTCTTCAAAGGCAAAATGTGCTGAAAAATACAATATAAACTGGACTTTTTATCACCTTGCTCCCTGGAGATGCTCGGTTTATACCAAAATCTTGAGGAATCTTGCACAAAGTTGGCAGCAGGAGGAATGTCCAGTTGTATGCCTAAATTTTGGAGTAAAACAAATACCTTACTTCCATGCATTCAGGACTAGTAGACTAATTGTAGAACACATTTACTAACCTTTGATTGAAGAGGGCGATTTCTCTGCCTGTTGTTCATTTGATCTCCCAAGGGTGCCTAACTTATCCATGACAGCGGGAGTGTGGCACTTTTCAGGCAAAGTCGGTGGCTGGGCATTTGGAGGACATGGGCTTCCGGAATAATAAGCAGTGCTGATAGGAAATAATGGTGTAGGAGATGGAGACAGATGCTCACTTTGGCTTCCCATTGGGGACAGTGGAGGACTGGTTGTAGCTTCAGCTCCTCGGCAGGTGATGGGATTCTCAGGCAAGGACATGGTAATAGTTCTTTTTTGTGGTGTAACTGAATTTAACATCGGGGGCTGCTGTGGAGGGCAGGTAGCTTCAGGGGCTACAGCATTTTTGACCATTTGAGGACTTGTTTCAGCAGGGACTGGTGCGGAACTGTGTGAGGTTAGTCCCATTGTTTCTTCTATGGTCCTTGTAGTAGGATTTACAGGTACTTGAGGGGCAACCTTTGATACCCGGGGTGGGGAGACAGAATGAGAAGAATTTCCTTCTGGATTAGCTGACGTAAGACGTACATTAGGATCCATGACCCCAACCCTGTAATATACAAAAATTTCTTATAAAGGATTTCTCTGATTTTGAAAATCTACACTTGTTAGAAGAGTCACTTCACAATAAGCTGAACTTCTCCCCAACAATTAGCTGTAATATGTGTTTTTTGGGAGGCCCATGAGAAAAAAATACTTTAGGGGTCCCACATATATCTATGTAGATCATTTGCCCCCTATTATCTGTTTGCAATCTGTGTATCTGTGTTGTTATTGTACACACATGACATATACTTTCTGCCACATGTGTAAATCCAGCCTTTACCAACATTTACGATAGACTGGCTTGTTCTAAAAAGATAAATTTTAACCTCATCCTGTAATAGGATGTCATCATTGTAAGGCCCCTTTCACACATCAGTTTTTTGTCAGTCACAATCTGTTTTGTGACTGAGGCGACGGATCCAGTAAAAAAACGGATCCATTGTATCACTTTTTCATGCCAAAGGTTATGACCAGAATGGAATTTACACATCTGATGCTCAGTGCTCGATTAGTTTCACACATCCGGTTTTAGCAGTGCGGCTCAATCCGGCTGTGAAACCTATGCAACGGATGCGGCGAAAACACCGCATCCTTTGCATAAGTTTTTACATGCGGCCCGTCCGTTTTTTTCCGGTTGCGGCACGCTACTGAGCATGCGCAGTGGAAGAAACTGCATGCGGCGGCAGGATGCGTTTTTTTCCGCATCGCGCCGCATCCGGCGTCCATAGGCATGCATTGAAAAATGCGCCGCAGCAGCCGAATGCGGCGCGATGCGTTTTTTTTGCCGGAGCAAAAAACGTGCCAGGGAATGTTTCATCCGGCCGTGGCACCGGCTAAATCTGCCGCATGCGGCAAAAACCGGACCGAACGCAAGCCCATGCGGCACAATACGGCACTAATGTAAGTCTATGCAAAAAAAACCGCAACCAGCGGCAAAAAAAAACGGTTGCGGTTTTTCTGCAGAGCGCCGTATTGTGCCGCAGAGCAAAAACCGGATGTGTGAAAGTAGCCTTACCAAAAAACGGATCCGGTGTAGGAATCTGTCATTTGACGGATTGCAACGGATCCAGCGCCCATAAGCTTCCATTATAGCAAATGATCGACGACAACGGATCCGTAGCGGTCCGTTTTTTGGACACACACAAAAAACGTTCATGTGGACGTCGGCTCCGCCGGCCGGACAAACATTTTTCGACGCACGACAGATGAAACGTGAGGTCATCCATCACACTCCATCGCTATTACAAGTTTATGAGAAAAAAACGGATCCAGCGTTGGATCCGTTTTTTTTAACAAAATGATGGATTGCGACTGATGGCAAAAAACTGATGTGTGAAAGTGGCGTAACAAGTCAGCTAGGGAAAGTTCTTCGTTTCTAAATATCTCACCATCACCTGTGAGCGGTATTACTAAAAAGTGGAAGCGTTTAGGAACCACAGAAGGGTATGTATTTTACAGGCGGATTTTGCCTGGAATTCGCCTGAAAAAGCGCCAGAAAGGTGACCCATAAAATTAATATAATTCACAGCATTGTCAAAACAACATTGCTGTGCACATGTTCCATATTAAGTAACGTCTTTTCACTGCTTTAAGGTTCGGAAACCTTGAAGCAGGTAAAAGAAGTGACACGCTGATCTTCCTCCAGCTTCAGTTGGAAGCACCCAGCTCTTTATACTGGTACATATAGAGTAAGAGCCACCAATGTTCAAAGAGATTTTGAAAGTAACCATGTAATCTTAGATTACTGGGTGCAGCCATTCTGACATTATCAAAGAATTGAGTGTAGCAGAGCTGGGAGCTGTCCTGCCCACACCGGGCTCTCAATAGACATTGAGCATTGGCTGTGAGGTGTCAATCACAGCAGGGCATATGCAAGTCAATGTGGCAGGTGACTTCCTAGTCCTTTAATGCTAATCACTGGGTAAGTAACCACTTTGTTTAGGTAAACAATAGCTGGCACACAGATAAGAGAAGCACAGTTTGTTTGTTTTTTCTTTCATTTTTAACCCTTGCAGCATGTTCTCCTCAGCTTACATTGCAAAATGCTGCTGACAGATTAATTTAACCTTTTCCTATCCTGAGTCCCCCCGGGGGGGACATCCCAACAATTCTGTTACACTCCTTTATCGGGCCACTGCCTTGTTTATCATTCACATGTGAATAAATTGATTTCCTGTTGATTTATTTTACAAAATTCCTTCATATTGCAAAATTCTGTTTTGACGATTTTTTCCCAATTATAATGGGATTTCAATGGGAGAGCAGGAAATATTTTTGGATAGGAAAAGGTTAAAATATAAGATTACAGCCTTATGTGAAGATTGCACTTTTCAGAATGTAAATCACCAGACCAAATGCTGTATAGATACTGAACCAAAATCAAATGTCATAAGATTTCAGCTCTGAAGCTTGCAGAATTGTGAATTCAGCAGTATACTATTCAGGATTGTACAAGAAGACTCACCTGTCTGTGCTGCCGGGGCTGAGTGGATGTGACTGACTCTGTGTTTGCACCAGTTGGCTGTTCGGAGCAGGCTGACTTTGATTACAAGGGGTCCTGAAGGTTTGTAAGGTGTTTTGTATGTGCACAGTATTGTGTAATTGGGGGCCCTGCCTGTGCACAGGGCTGTGTAACGTTAGGGAAGGCATCTGGGTGTGCACTGTGCTGTGCGCTTGCACTGTGCTGTGCGCTTGCACTGTGCTGTGCGCTTGCACTGTGCTGTGCGCTTGCACTGTGTTGTCTGAATTCACATGTTGAGTTTGCACGGTGCTGGTACCGAGAGAACCTGGCTGATGGAATGATGGTGGCTTAGGCTTAATTTCCTGCATAACTCCACCTTGTGTGCGCACAACAGTGGTTACCTGCCCCGCAGAGCTCTGCCTGTGCACTGGTGAGCGAGGTTGGGAGAACTGTGTGTGCACAGCAGGTTGAGCTTGGGTTCCAGCATTTTGAGACGTTAAAGGTGAATGTAGATCTAGACCCTGCACCTGACCATTACTGGGTGCTGAGCCTTCACTTTGTGAGCGCACAGGTGAACTGAAGCCCTGTGTGTGCACCATCTTATGCGCCTGCGTGCTTTGTTCCATGGTCACTGTATCAGGCATTTGCACTGATGGGTTGCGCGTCTGTTCAAGAATGTGTGATTGCACAGGACTGTTTTTTGGCCCATATCCATTTGTCTGTGTCACTGGATTTTGAGAGTGCACTGGACTAACAGTGACTTGACTGTGAAAGTGCACATGCGCACGTGGAGGGCTCTGTTTTTGTATGACTGAGCCCTGCCTTTGAACGGTGTTCTGCTGTACCGATGGCTGGGTTCCTTGGTCAGCTGGCATCAAGGGTCTATGTGTTGGGGACGTTGGTGGGATATAGGTTTGAGTTGGTAAAGCTATATTTTGTGTATGGATAAGGTTGTGTTGTGTTTGCGCTGGCTGACAGTGTGGGTTAATTGGGGTACTGGCATTTGGACTTTGTGGATACATATAGGCATTAGGTGGCACTGTGCTGCGTCCCTGCAATGGACTGTGGCCATGGGGATTTGTATTAAGTGCTGAACTTTGGACACTTGTTGGGGAGCTGGTGAGTAGTGGGTTCTGTACATGAACCGCTGGATTACTGTGTGCTACTGAAGAAACACTGCCTGCAGGTGCTGCTCCTCTCGGATTCTGTTGCTGAAAAAATGAGGCATCCCTTGACACTGCATGGTCAGGTACATCTGCAAGGAAAAAACAATAGGGAGTAAATCTTTAATATCTGACTGGAAATAGCCCCACCACTGTCCATGTGTTGTGTCTGGTATTACAGCTGATCTCCTCTAAAGAGAACCTGTCATCAGCATCAGTGAAGGTACCTATCAAATCAGCAGAACACCGCCTTTATGCCCATACCTTTAGTTTATCATGCCTGATACTGATGACAGATTATCTTTAAATGGAACCTATTAAAATCTATTACCCTGTAGATATGGGGTTAATCTGCAGGTTAACGGGGTTGTCCACTACTTTTATACTGATGGCCTATCCTTAGGATAGGTCATCAATGTCTGATTGGCCGGGGTCCGACACCCTGCCCTCCCGCTGATCAGCTGTTACCTGTCCCGTCGGCAGCAGCAGGCAATCGGAAATGCTCAGATTTGGAGCTACTGCGTCTTCTGATAGTTGCTGCGGCCTGGTACTGCACATCCGCCTCCCATAGAAGACGGAGCAGCTCTGGAACTGAGCATTTCCAGCCTCCTGCTGACTCCGCCGGGACGGAGAACAGCTGATCAGTGGGGGGTGCAGAGTATCGGACCCCAGCTGATCAGACATTGATGACCTATCCTTACGATAGGCCATCAATGTAAAAGTAGCAGACAACCCCTTTAATAGTGTTTTGATGCTGTGCGGCTGTCACACTGAGAGCCCTGCTGCCAGGAGGAAATTAACTTTATCCCTCTAGGCAGCTTTGGGCTCTCAGTCATTGGGGTGCTTTTTTGACATGGTTTCAAGATCTAACCGACAGCCGGCTCAGCATTGCATCAGTACATTGCTGGCTGTCAGTCTGTGCCAGGGCGTAGTTATAGCTCACTATGCACTAAAACCGTGTTGGCCGCGACCCTAACTCTGAAAACCTGAGGCTGCCAGGGGGAATAAAGATCATTTCCTCTTGGCTGCGGGGCTCTTAGTGCGGACAATGGGCAGCTTCAGAACGCTATTAACCTGCAGATTAACCCAATGCCTGAAGCTTAATACCTATTTTTTACATGCCAGGTTCCCTTTAAAGTGAATGACGCTGCGATGTAATACCACACACAGGGAACAGATGTATGCCTGTGTTTAGAAAACAGCCAAATATTTCTAATCCTGTATATCCCTATTATTGACAAGTATCGACCCATCACGTTTTTCATACAGAATATAGGCATTCTCTGTTATACATCTACCGCATTCTAAGGATTGAAGGGAACAGTTACTGAGGATTACTTCCTATAGACAATTAAAAGACTGAACTTTACTACTGGGTGAGTAATATTTGTAGAGTAAAAGAACATAGGATTTGCCCAAGTGACACATTGGAGGTGCTACAAGTCCGTAGGGGCAGCCTGCGGAAATACTCATACTTACGGTACTTCTCGTGGGTCTACCAGAAAAATAAAACAGCATACATAGTTATGTAGTTAATACGGTTGAATAAAGGCAAATGTTTGTCAGGTTCAACTGAGGGATAGGAAAGGACAAAGGGAAGGGACACAACCACAACACATGATCCAGTCCTACCAAAAAGAGCTAATCTTTCCCACCTGATCCCAATTGTCAGTCCACTGGACCAAACATTCAGAAAACAACTTGATATATTTACATTAACATTTTAGTTATTTTCTTCTAAAGAAAAAAAAAAGCATCTAAGCCTTTTTTGACACCATCAGTGGTCCTACAGTGATCAGCTCCAGAGGTAAACTATTCCACAGATTAAAGGGAAGCTGTCACCAGATTTGGTGACTATAAGCTGAGGGCAACACCACTAAGCTCTTATATACAGCATTCCAGAATATTGTATATAAGAGCCCAAGCCGCTCTGTGTAGAACGTAAAAAACACTTTTATAATACTCACCTAAGGGGCGGTCCTGTCCGATGGGTGTCGCTGCTCTCCAGTCTAGCGCCTCCTCTCTCCAGTCCGGCGCCTTCTCTCTGCGGCGATCGCGTCCTCCTTCTTCTGAAGCCTGTGTGCATGACGTGTTCTATATCATCTACACTGGCCGACATTGAGGTCATGCACAGGCGCACTTTGATCTGCCCTGAGCAGGGCAGATCAAAGTATTGTAGTGCGTATGCGCAGGCGGTCTTTAACCTTTCCTCGCGCCTGCGCATTACAGTTCTTTAATCTGCCCTCAGCAGGGAAGATCAAAGTGCGCATGCGCAGGATAGCAATGTCGGTGTGTGTGGATGACGTAGACACGTCATCCCCCATGGGCTGGGAAGAAGGAAGACAGACATCGCAGCAGAGAAAAGGCGCTGGACCGGAGAGCAGCAACACCCATAGGACCGGACCGACCCATGGGTGAGTATTATACGGAGCGGCCTGGCTCTTATATACAGTATTCTGGAACGCAGTATATAAGAGTTCCCTGGAGGTGGCCACAGCTTATAGTTGCCAAATCTGGTGACAGGTTCCCTTTAATATTTATTACAATAAAGAAGCCTTATCTCCTCTGGAAATCAAATCTTTCTTTCTCCAGACAGAGGGAGTGCCCTATTGTCTATTGAGGGGGTTTTACGTGCAACAGCTTTTGACCATTCATTTTGCATGGTCCAGTTATGTAGTTGTCCAAGTTTATCGTGTGTCCCTCTTAGTTGTCTCTTCTCAAGACTAAATACATTTAATCTTTTTAATGTTTCTTCATAACTAAGATCCTCCATGCCCCTTACCAGTTTTACCTTTGTACCTCTTCTAGTTCCAGGTCCTCCTTTCTATGAACTGGTGCCCAGAATTGAACTACATATTCCAGATCAAGTGGCACTACTGCTTTGTAAAGTGGTAATCGTATGTCTCTCTGTCCCTCGAGTTTGCACCTCTTTTACTACATGACAATATCCTACTGGCTTTAGAAGCGGCTGATTGACATTGCATGTTATTATTTAGTCTGTGATTTACAAGAACTCCTAGATTCTTCTCTTTAAGTGACTCTTCTAGTTTTACCACACCTAGGAATATATGACGTCTGGATATTATTAGTGCCCTGAAGCCTAACTTTATATTTATCCACATTGAATCTCATCTGCCAAGTGGATGCTGAAACACTCAATTTGTCCAAGTCAGCCAGTAACTTATAAATATATTCAATAAATTGCACTATATTACATAGCTTTATGTCATCTGCAAAAATAGAAATAATACACTGATCCCTCACTTATAGCAGGATTTACGTTCTAGAGACCCCCGCGATAGGTGAAAATCTGCGAAGTAGCGGAGTTATATTTACTTTATTATTTACCCTTATTTTTCAGATCATAAGAGGCACTTTTCCTCCTAAAAAATTTGGGAGAAAAATGAGGGGTGCGTCTTATAAGCTAAATTTAGTGGTGGAGAATGGTGACAGGAGGCAGGGGCAATGCTGCGGACTGTGCTCTGTGCTGTGGGCAGCGAGGCAGGGGCCATCCTGAAAATGTCGGCGGTCCGGGCTTCAAATAATGGCGCCTGAAGTCAGCGCGTGCGCAGATTGAGCTCTCTGCTCAAGATCTAATCTGCACACGCGCCGCCTCAAGCCCATTGATCTCCCAACAGTGGACTTAATGAAAATGGCTCCCTGAAGTGGCAATAAAAATTGGCACCCCTTACAATAATAAAAAATATTTGTACATCCTAATAAAATGTGTAGTATACTGTAAAAATGTAAAATGGGAAACGCTTTGAGATGTCCTGACAGGATACAGTTAAAAGATGGGTGGGGGTTTGTAATAAAAAGTGTTCTACCATGGGACTCATAAGTGGCTTTGGCAGCCCGAGAGTGAGTCATAAGAGTCTTACAGTTAGGTAGAAGGTTGGCAGCACAGGGAAGGGCTGTGGAAACTATAACACTTTTTCATGCCAGTGTTGAAAATACAGATCATCTAGAAAATCTACAGACAGAAAATTCTAAATCCCACCAACTAAATGACATTTCATTCTTTTATTTCTTTTTTTTTTTATATTGGCCCAGTAAGCCACTGTGTCTTCCATAACTTCCTCCCATTGGTCTAGTGGCTGGCTTCTCGCTTGGGATGTGAAAGGTCCTGGGTTTGAATCCTGGACCGAGCCCATGGACTCTGTTGGACAGCAACCAATTGGTCATTCTAATCCTCCAGAATATTTTCCTCAGTGGTCTAGTGGTTGGCTTCTCGCTTTCGTTGCGAGAGGTCCTAGGTTTGAATCCTGGACAGAGCTCATGATCTCTGTTGGATCGCGACCAATTAGTCGTTCCAATCCTCCATGATACTTTCCCTCAACAAACTTCCAAGAGGGAAGTATCTTTGACCCACCTCCTCAGGCTCGGACTGGTCCACAGGAGAATCCTCTGGTGGGCCCCTTTGCAGTAAATCGTAACTTCCCCCCTCCAATATAATCAGTAGTTGGAACAGTACACTTGTTACACTGTATAGATTACGTTTAAATGGTCTGCTGGACCCTTATCAAATAAATAAATCATACTATTTTTTTTATTCATTTACCAGTGTCTTATACACTTAATTAATTTTACAATTTATATTTGATAACTACCTGGGAACGTTTGCACACATGGTATATAGATGGTTACTGCTCCTTTCCATCTCCACGATTGATAAACAATGGGGGTATAATCCTGCACAGGTTTTATGTACTATTATTGCAGCTCTCTATACTGACTCTTTCACTTTTGTGTGATCATGTCACTGGCTGGTGATTTTGACTATGAAGGGGTTAAATAGAATACATTTTACCATAATTATGGGAGTGTTACAAAATACCATTAAAATAGCAATCCTAGCTTTCATAATTAGCAAAAGTATACCAGAATTGGAAAATGTAGAAAACTTAATTACGCTCATTAAGTTACTACAAGGTGTTGGCGTGTAATAACAGCAGTGAAGTAAGAGCGGGCGACACACCCGGATCCAGGATCCATCTCCCGGGCTCAAGTTTTACACATCTCAGAATTGGCGATCTGGAGTCATTTTATGTGAACACCTCTCCACAGATCATCTACGGGGAAATAGACACTTGATGGTTTTGGTTTGGCACATCCCTTTGCTTGGAAAAGATAATTCACACAAGACACTGACATAATAATCCAGCAAACAGGAGAGGAGGAAATTTCCAGGAGTCATGTTTGCTGGTTTACGGAGCACATGAGTGCACCGCAGTCTCTAAAATGGAGCATTAGTTATATTTAGCAGCACATTTTATTACACAGTTTTTATGAAGTACTGTATACTCCAAGGGGTACTTTGCTCACTACGACATCGCAAACCGATGGTAGCGATGCCTAGCGCAATAGTCCCCGCCCCTGTCGCAGCTGCGATATCTTGTGATAGCTGCCGTAGTGAAAATTATCGCTACGGCAGCTTCACATGGACTTACCTGCCCTGCGACGTCGCTCTGGCTGGCGAACCGCCTCCTTCCTAAGGGGGCGGGTCGTGCGGCGTCACAGCGACGTCACACGGCAGGCGGCCAATAGAAGCAGGGGGGCGGAGATGAGTGGGACGTAAACATCCCGCCCACCTCCTTCCTTCCTCATTGCAGCCGGGAGGCAGGTAAGGCGATGTTCCTCGCTCCTGCGGCTTCACACAGCGATGTGTGCTGCCGCAGGAACGAGGAACAACA
Source organism: Anomaloglossus baeobatrachus (assembly GCF_048569485.1). NCBI lineage: Eukaryota > Metazoa > Chordata > Amphibia > Anura > Aromobatidae > Anomaloglossus > Anomaloglossus baeobatrachus. Next base: position 692,454,129 of record NC_134354.1, read on the forward strand.
TCGTAACATCGGTCCTTCCGAAATTATGGAAATGACGCTACACCGATGATACGATTTCGATGCTTTTGCGCTCGTTAATCGTATCAAAAACGATTTACACTCTCCGATGTCGACAGCGACGCCGGATGTGCGTCACTTTCGATTTGAGCCCACTGACATCGCAGCTGCTATGTCGTAGTGTGCAAAGTACCCCTTAGTGCTGTCAGGCACAAGACTGCTATGAACGCGTAGCTTAACAGAGGTATCTTTGTCTACCTATATTTAAAGGGATCTGTCACCTAATTCATGTTGCCCAAACCATGGGCAGCATGAAGTGGAGCTTGGCTGTATGATTGCAACCAGGAATAGACAATAGACAAAAAGACAATACTAAGAATTAGGAGGCACTCACTCAGTGCAAGTGGAAGAAAGGTGATTTCGGCAGCTAAACAGAAAGGGTTCTTTACAATTAGAGCAGTCAGACTGTGGAATGCCCTACCACAAGAGGTAGTAATGACAGAAACTATAAAATGTTTTAAAAAAGGTCTGGATGATTTCCTCAGTACTTACAACATTGTCGGCTATACATGATTTAGTGACAAAATGTAGAATTGGTGGAGGAAGGTTGAACTAGATGGACCTAGGTCTTTTTTCAACCTATGTAACTATGAAGATCCTGCTGGGGACTAGTCTGGTTCTGCTCCCAGCAGGATTCTTCCAGCACTGCTGGAGAAGATTGACAGGTCTCTCCCATAACGTGGTGGTGGTGCCAAGGGTCAGATCAATGTCAATGGGGGTCACAAAGTTCTCCATCCGATTTTATGATTTTGGAAAGTAAAGACGTTGTAATTTTTCTCAAATCCTATTACCATACCGTATCTGCACAGTACCACCATGTGTAATTTCTGTGTGTGGCACTGCCATAACTCTCAAGCAGCACGACAGATGTCTTGGGGTTATATTTGATTTGGTTCAGATCTTTCCTTTATGCTCTACATCCAAACATTCACACACTCTTCTCACCTGCACCTCAAAAACATCTCCAGGATCTGCCATTTTCTTACCTTAGAAATGATAAAAAGTGTAACTGTCACTCTGATTCAATCTTGTGAGGATTACTGCAACTCACCATACTTGGTCTTCCTTTCACACAACTCTCCACTCACCAAACTATCCTGAAATGCAGCAACCAGGGTCCTATTTCTGTCCAGCTGCTACACTGATGCCACCAACCTGCGCCAGGCATTGCACTGGTTACCCATCTGCTATAGAATACAGGATAAACGTATCACTCAACCACAAAGTTCATCCCTACATCTCCCCCAGCATCTCTGTGAACCTCAATGCTGCTAATGTCCTAACAAAACCATACTCCATAAAGAAAATCTCCCACTCCCATTTTTAGACTTTTCAGCATCAGTTCTCTGGAATGCACAACACCAGACAATTTGGTTAATCCGATTGTCCACAGTTTTAGGCCCTGTGCGCACTAGAAAATGGAATTTTCTTAAGAAAATTCCGCAGGGTCTGAAAGATTACCGCACCCGCGGTAAAAAAAACGCGGCAAACCGCACCCAAAAATGCATGCGGTTTCCCGCGGTTTTACCACGGTATTGCTCGCGGTATTGCCGCGGTTTTGCCGCATGCAGGTTGGTACATGTGTTTTAATGCATTCAATGCAATAAAGCACATTGAAAGAAAAAAAAAAGTCATTTCCTTCTGAGATAGATAGATAGATAGATAGATAGATAAATAGATAAATAGACAGATAGAAGAATAGATAGAGGGATAGATAGATAGCGTCCTTATGAGCACACGCTGCATTTATCCCGAGCGGTAATGTGTTGTTCACATTACCGGCCGTGGGAAATGCCCTGTGGTTACCTCTGCTGTCTCGCTGCGAGGCTGCATTCAGTGCTGTGTGTCAGTCGCGGCTGGATACAAGCATCGCAGGACGTGGATTACGCCGGAGCTGTGTGTTTGGGATGGGTTAATAAAGGGGTGAAACAGGGGCTTTTTTGTGTTTTATTAAAAATAAAGGATTTTTCTGTGTGTGTGTTTTTTTCACTTTACTTACGGGTTGATCATGTCAGCTGTCTCATAGACGCTGCCATGATCAAGCCTGGACTTAGTGGACTTAGATCCGCCACCATTAACTCCTTATATTACCCTGATTGCCACGGCAACAGGAAGAGCCGGGGACACTCCGGTACTGCCGCATAATGGATGCGACAGTCCCGGGGCAGCTGCGGGCTGATATTCTCGGCTTCGGGAGGGAGGGTGGGACATTAACCCTGGCCCTCGACCTCCCCAGCCTGAGAATACCGGGCCGCCTCTGTGTGTTTACCGCGGCTGGAAGGTAAAAATACGGTAGAGCCCGCGTGTTTTTTTTTTCTATATGTCTGTTTGATTTGTATGTGTATTCTATATGTCTGTATCTGTGTGTGAGTGTGATGTGTGTGTATTCTATGTCTGTGTGTGAGTGTGATGTGTGTGTATTCTATGTCTGTGTCTGTGATATGTGTATTTACTCTCTGCTCCGCTTCCTCTTTCTGTCATAATGACCTCACTTCCCTGAAAACCGCAGGCAGCGATGAACATTATGTCCCGAAACCGCGAAATACCGGTGGGAATAACGCAGGAAAACGCAATGAACCGCACAGAATTTGCTGCCTGCGTTATTCCCTGTGGGATTTCACAATTACATTGCAGTCAATGGAGTGAAATCCCGCAGCGACGTGTGGAAAAGAAGTGACATGCAATTGTTTTTGCTGCGGGAATCCCGCAGCAAAACATGCAGCTGTCAAAATCCACATAGTGCGCACAGCATTTTTGTTTCCCATAGGATTTGCTGGTGAATCACTACAGAGATGTTATGAACATAACATGCAGCGAAACATGCAGCAAAACCGCAGGAAATCCGCAGCAAAAAACGGCAAGTGCGCACAGGGCCTTAAAGGAAACCTGTCACTTGATTCATGCTGCCAAAAACATTGCTCCTTTGCATCATCTGTTCTCACACACCCCATAGAATTTACTTTTCATATTCTCTAAATATCTCAGATGGCATTATATCACTTTATGTTTTACTGCGATCCTTGTGATTAGTATAATTTGAGAATGTGGCACAGAAAAGGTTATATCCCCCGATCAATAACACTGACATATAGTCAATCTTTCCATCTGACCAATGCTTCTATTACCATACTATTCAGAATAAAAAGTGATGCTTTAATATAGAGAAAAAAAATGTAGTATAATATTCCAAAAACACAGTTACCAGCCCTTTTCCGTTCTCCTCTCATTAGGGTTTGTGTTCTATCCTTTTCAGTAAATGTGATGTTGAACTTTACCTTTTCCAAGTGCACACCAAACACTCCTCATTGTCATACTTTCCATTTTAGTATTGTGTTCTATTACACCAATTGCCAACCCCCAAACATAGGGGTGTACATAGCAAAGGTCCAAATTGGGGCTACTGGCTTTCTTTAAATAACCCATCGGGTCCTCGCAATTGAGACACATGGGCTTAATGGGGGTTAAAGAGAGCAGCTCCTAGCTAACCGCTTATGTACTTTTCGCCAAGGCATCTAAGGGGTTAGACTGCTACAGTCCGTGCTATGTCCAATCGCAGCAGTTACCAACTTGTCTAGAGTAGCCACTAGGTATGGCAAGTTTAGCACGTAAGTGTGTACAATACCAGGTCTCCTGATTTTTGCCAAACATATACAGCAGATATCAGGAGAAGTAGGTGGACAACAGGCAGGGGGAGGAATGGTTCAGCACCGGGCCCCTCATTGCTCATGGGCTCTATAGTGGTCGTGTGGCCTCTGCCACCATTGGAGTACATCACTGCTCAAAACTTCAAAATGCTTTGGAAATACAGTACTCCTGGACATCGTCAGCTACAATACAGTTATCTAATCCTCAAAGCCTACTCCACATGGGGTTGAAATGTTGTAACTATTTAGATCCTATATAATTTGCTCTGGAAATAAGAATGAAGTCAGTTTTAAGGATCATATAGTACTGATGTTCCTATCAAATGACTTACTGCCTTTTCGTAGCTCTTACTCATTACCTATGCCCTAATGTACCAACGTACTTAACAGACGGTATCGTCAGGAAATCAAAGTTTGAGAAATGAAATACTGTTTCTATTCATTATTGACGTTTTCTATCAGCAATACAGAATTATTTGTTAATTGGCACTAACCTACCCTTTACCTCTGATCATAGATCCTCTGTTAGATCAGTCTGACCTTGTAAAGCGCTGTTATAAGTCTCAAAACTCACCTTGCTGCTGTTGCTGTGGAGGTGTTAGTTCACCAGGACTTCCGGCAGACATGGTGTCCAGACTTATTCTTTGGGGTGTGCAACTGGATGGTACAATAGGAGAAACGGAGCTTGGCGGAGACTGTCCCCCTGTCTGATTGCTGGAGGTCATACAACCAGGAAAAGGATGGGCAACATAACCATTGGGTTGGCAGTGAGTTTGGAGATAGGAGGGATGTAAGAAATGTGGGTAGGCATGTCCGTATCCGGTGTCACCAAAATGATTAAAGTGTAGCGAGTCTTCACCATGTGGAACTGTGAATCCATACTGCATCTTAACAGTGGGGACCTGAAAAGGAGGTGAAATATCATGGTTGGGCTGTACGCTTTGCCCATAAGGCTGGGATAGGTGTAATGGAAACTCTCCCCGATGAAAAGGTTGCATTGTTGACATCTTGCCTCCTTCCATAGCCCACATGTTAGGCACTGGATAGCAAGATGAACTTTGACAATGAGAACATGGACACATTGGAGGCAAAACAGGTTCGTGAGAAATAGGTTGACACATATATTGTCGATTTTCTCTTAAGCTTCCTCTCTTTGGCGGGCTCTGTGTTTGGTTGGGGTAATGCTGAGGCCCTTCAGACAATGAGCGATACAGTCTTCTTCTCTCCTGGTCCGTATACATGCCTGGGTAGTGACCCCCTTGCAATATTGCGCCTGCTCCTGGTGCCCCACGAGGATCAAGAATTCCTTCTGGTCTGAAGTAAGATCTGCTTGGTGGCCCCTCCATATTAGGACCAGCATAACCTACTCTGCAGGAACAATGCCTGGACAATATCGCTCTCCGTCCTGGATAGACAGCAAGGCTTCCAAACTGCCCTATTTCATCTTCCAAAATCACTGCTTCACAAGGTGATTCTCTCTGTTCTTCCCAGGATGGTGGAGTTAAGGGTAAGTTTTGAGATGCTCCATCATCTAATACTCCAGTCCACTGAGGTGAGTACTGAAATCTTGATTCTCCATTCACTTTTGCCTTAATGTTTTGGTTTCCTCCTTCCTGATGCATTTGATGTTGTAACTCTCTTTGTCTTTCCTCCATATTTTGCTTTTGATGTCCATTTTGGGTTACTACATCCTCAGATTTCACCAACTGTGAGTAATGTGGTTCTCCTTCATTCTTTACATTAACTCCAAAACCACCCAGAAGTTTTGCTAGGTCTTCTCGCTCGGCTGCTGTTGGTAAAGACTTCTGTGGAGTTTCCTCCAACCTTTCAGTTGGGGCTGAGGAATGTCCAGAGTCACTACTGACAGATAGCAGTCGTCCATGCTGTTCGGGGCTTCCATTTGTAGAGGTCACCGGTGTGTTTTTTTTCTTCACACGAGCGTACAAGCTGCCATCCAATGGCCCACGAGTGTGACTAAGATCTATGGGACAAAAAAATTTAAAAGAAGTGTAAATAAAATAACAAAACAAAAGGGCATGGAGGGTAGGATAATAAAAGATAATATGTATAGTATACGGGTGAAGGATCACTGTTATGTATCTATCAGAGCTTTCTTTTAAGAAGACAACATGACACTCTTTTGGCATTTGTCTGGCAATGGAAACCAATAGACAAGTGCATCCCTACATCGTGCACATTGAGAGCTTTCCCAGCGTAAGCATCAAACATATGGTAATAATAAGATGTGACTGGAACCTGAATAAAACATATCTGCCAAATACGTCTGCGGATCTAATATCTGATTTATTAATACATGTGTCCATCCTTACCTTCACCCCCTGTATTTCATTAAAGGGAACCTATCACCAGATTTATCCCCTATAAGCTGCAGCCACCACCACTGAGCTCTTATATACAGAATTCCAGAATACTGTATATAAGAACCCCGGCTGCTCTTTATAACATAAATAACACTTTTAGAATACTCACGTAAGGGGCGGTCCGGTCCGATGAGTGTCTCTCCTCTCTGGTCAAGCGCCTCCTCTCCGCGGCGATCATCGTCCTCCTTCTTCTGAGCCCGTGTGCATGACGTGTCCTACGTCATGCACAGTAGCTGTCATTGAGGTCCTGAGCAGGCGCACTGTGATCTGCCCTACTCAGGGCAGATCAAAGTATTGTAGTGCACAAGCACAGGCAGTCTCTAATCTTTCCTTGCGCCTGTGCATTAGTTCTTTAATCTGCCCTCAGCAGGGCAGATCAAAGTGTGCATGCGCAGGACCGCAATGTCGGCTTGTGTGGATGACGTAGACATGTCATCCACACTGGACTGGGAAGAAGGAGGACGAAGATCGCAGCAGAGAGGAGGCATCGGACCGGAGAGAGGAGGCGCCAGACTGGAGAGCAGTGACACCCATAGGACCGGACGCCTCCTAGGTGAGTAGTGCGCCTGCATGGGACCTCAGTGCCAGCTAGTGTGGGTGACATAGTACGCATCATGCACCCAGGCTTCAGAAGAAGGACAAAGATGGCTGAAAGAGGAAGCGCCAGTACCGGAGAACGGAGACACCCATCCAACCAGTCTGCACCGCACTGCCCCTTAGGTGACTATTATAAAGTAGAATTAATTGAAAAACTACCACGCTAACTGAATAAATGGGGAAAGAGAGTGAATGGGTAGACGTAAATTCAGGTATACAAATATGGAGCCACAGCAGGGAATTAGTAAAATGTAAACTGATTTATTGTATAATAATTTAAGATAAAACACAAGGTTTAAAAATTATACATAAAAACAAAAAGCCTCTGCGTGGAGGTTTTGTTGATAGGGTCCTGGTGAGGAACCTGGGGACAGAAGGGGAGGCTTGGGACTTGTTAGGAATACAAAATGACAGGAATGAGTGAAAGTAAACCAAAAGTTGTTCTCTCCTCCTCTTGTCATTTTCACAAATTCTACATTTTCATCCTCAATGTGGTCATAACCACCAGGCAATTAGTATTTTAACCCAGACCCTTAATATTCCTATTATCAGTTTATTTTTATTCATTCCTGTCATTTTGTATTCCTAACAGGTCCCAAGCCTCCCCTTCTGACCCCAGGTTCCTCACCAGGACCCTCTCCACAATACCTCCACGCAGAGTTTTTTTGTTTATAATGTCTAAACCTGGTGACAGGTTCCCTTTAATAATTTTGATTGGAACTGTATAAGTATGCAGAGTTTGCAGGCCATGGCCATTGTCGCCTACAAGGGTCACTTTGCTTCTCCGGTTTTGCCTCTGCACCCTCCCGTAAATCATACTCATTTTGCCTGTGCGTCCTGTCTTAGTGACTCATTGACTTGTCACATACAAAAAAAGCCTAGACCCCTGAAATTCCACTAAAACCACAGCAATCCCACACCACTAATATTAACCAGAACTATAATGTAAAGCAATCCCTGGGAATATTGTCTGTGCAAATTATTACAGAGGAAGTGACTAATCCTCTTAGTGTCTCGCCCGGATTTATATCTACAAGTGACATAGAATAAGGAGACCTCTGACCTTTCCATTAAACACTTATTTGGCCCAGCTGTTATATGTGACGTTCAGTGCACTCACCCTCCAGACTGTCCTCATGGTTTACATTGAGGTTTTCATAAGAGTCATACCGGACAAGTGGATCAGTGATGTCATAATCCACTGAAACGCTGGGATCGTTGCGGAAACCATTTCGCCCTTTAATGTGGGAGAAGGAGACACAAGGAGGGAGTGAGATGACAGTAAGTTTATTAGACAAACCGCAGAATGCTATGCCAGTGGGAGACAGATGTGTTTAGGACACCAGATTAGTTGATCATGCAGGAATATTGGGGACTTCCATTGTATAATGTCATCTATACAGGAAGAATCTAGTTAACGCTCATAACCAAGATGAATTCAAAGGCTACAAATGGAGCAGACTCTATTGCGGCATTTCATTAAGACTTGTGTTTTGTGCACCAGATGTAGGTTCTATTGAGACGTCAATTTTCTCGTACAGTGGCGATCCGTATTTTTCACACATAGCACTCATACCTACTATATTCTATGGGGTAGTTCACATGTACATTATATTCCTTGGACAGAGTTGTCTATGCAAGCATGGAGACTGTCACGGGGGTGTACGGATGGAACAGGGGCTCCTTGGCTGACCCTAAGACTGGGGCTTCTGTGCTGTCCCTTATCCCGAGGGTAGACTTGATGGTAGTCAGGCTCGAGCCTTCAACGTGGCCCTGTCTCCTGTCCAAGCCCTAATATTACTTCCCCCACCCAGGGAACAGGCTGGAAACCCAGTAACCAACACCACACAAATAATTACAGACAAGGGTAAATGAAAATTTGTGCACACTGCACCCAAACACAAAGGAGGGACAATATGTGAACTGGGGAGTAATGCAAAAAGGATAGGAAACAAATACACAACTGGAGAACTCACACACTGGATTGGCGTAAAAGCACAAAAAATGTAAATATTGCTGCGCAAACATTTTACACCAGAATTCTGTCAAAAACACCTTATGACTCAGAAGTGCCCTACGCCTTACCTTTAACTTTGTCTTGTCCAGAGGAAAATATAAATTCCACAGCTGCGTCATCTGGATATCTGTCATCTTGGATCAGAAATTACAATTATTATTAATAATATGGGAATGCACAGTAAATGGCAGTGAACTCAGTGATGTTCTGTTATACCATGGAGAAGATCAGTGCACGGATATCAGGAAATCACAGGGACTACTAAACAAACAACACCACATATCTCCGTTTTCCCATCCTGACGAGTGTCACATGGACGAGCAGATTATACTGAACTAGTAACAGATGAATTTTCAAGATAAGAGACAGGCAGGGTTAAATAATCTTGAGACTTCCTCAATACAATGAACGTGGCCATAAAAGCCTCCTTAACCAATCGCTGGCCACAGCAACGAATGCCTAAGGGTACCTTCACACTTTAGCGATGCAGCAGCGATCCGACCAGCGATCTGACCTGGTCAAGATCGCTGCTGCAGCGCTACATGGTCGCTGGTGAGCTGTCAAACAGGCAGATCTCACCAGCGACCAGTGACCAGCCCCCAGCCAGCAGAGACGTGCAAGCGACGCTTCGCTTGCACGGAGCCGGCGTCTGGAAGCTGCGGACACTGGTAACTAAGGTAAACATCGGGTATGGTTACCCGATGTTTACATTAGTTACCAGCGCACACCGCTTAGCTTAGCGCTGGCTCCTTGCTCTCCTAGCTACAGTACACATCGGGTTAATTAACCCGAAGTGTAATGCAGCTACATGTGCAGAGAGCAGGGAGCCGCGCACACTGCTTAGCGCTGGCTCCTTGCTCTCCTAGCTACAGTACACATCGGGTTAATTAACCCGATGTGTACAGCAGCTACATGTGCAGAGAGCCGGAGCCGGCAGCACAGGCAGCGTGAGAGCTGCGGAGGCTGGTAACTAAGGTAAATATCGGGTAACCACCTTGGTTACCCGATGTTTATCTTGGTTACAGCTTACCGCAGCTGCCAGATGCCGGCTCCTGCTCCCTGCTTGCTTCATTTCGTCGCTCTCTCGCTGTCACACACACAGCGATCTGTGTGTCACAGCGGGAGAGAGCCTTTGAAGAAAACGAACCAGGGCTGTGTGTAACGAGCAGCGATCTCGCAGCAGGGGCCAGATCGCTGCTCAGTGTCACACACAGCGAGATCGCTAATGAGGTCACTGCTGCGTCACAAAAAGCGTGACTCAGCAGCGATCTCGGCAGCGAGCTCGCTGTGTGTGAAGCACCCCTAAGTCATTCCACTATCCAGTCTATGATTAGTTCTGCAGATTCTTGTCATGTCACTGCATTGTTACTGTTTCGCTCCTAAAAATCTAAATTCTTATCATTTTATTAGTATTTTGTAAATCAGCCTTTGGCTTTCAACACTGACTGAATCCTTCTGGGCATGCTCTCTATCAGATTCAAGTATTGCTCGGCTGAAATGTGATCCCAGGTCTCTTCTACATGTTCCCAATGTTGGTGGATACTGGTTGATTGACTTGAGTATGTATACAGCATTTTCTTCAACTCTACCCAAAAGTGTTCAATTGGGTTGAGGTCTGGGAACTGTGGGGGCAAATCCAGCACCTCTACTTCATTGTCATTGACTCATTTCTTCGCCAATCTCAATGTATGCTTTGGGTCGTTGTCTGGTGGAACACTATGTATTCCTTTTCATACTAATAGTACTCGAGTGCACATAGTAACTCATCTTGTAGGATACTCACATATAGCACAGCTTTGAGACTAGCATAGATCCTGGTCAAGTATCCAACGCCTTTGGCTGTGAAACATTATCAGGCTTCAGGTCCAGTCACACATAACGAGATCATGAACGAGATCGCTACTACGTCACAGTTTCCGGATCGTTGCTGAGTTGTTGGTGAAATCGTATGTGAGGTGTCACACACACCGACTTTAGGAACGAGCATGCGATCTTGTAAATCGTCGGGACCCTGTCACACAATGCGGACACAACTACATGCCACTGATCTAGGTCGTTAACGAAATCGTTAGCTAGGTGTCAAACATAGAGATTTATCCTGCCCAGCAGGACTCCAACGAGCCAAAAATGGCCCAGGCTGTTCAGCATCGACCAACGATTTCACAGCAGGGGGCGGATCGTTGGTACATGTCAAACACGATGAGATCGCTAGTGAAGTCGTTGTTGCGTCACAGAAACTGTGACGTAGCATCGATCTCGCTCACGATCTCGTTATGTGTGAAGTGGCCTTTCCACCACCAAACTTGACAGTTCCTTCAATTTCTTGATCTGTTAGCCCCTTTGTCTCTTGTTTCTTCCACACCGATAAGTACCTGGTCTATTGACTTTTGTCTCATCACTCCAAATCATCCGTTTCCAATCTTCTATTGTCCACTATGTGTACTTTTTTTGCAAACTTCGGCTGATGCTTCTTATGACGATATTGAAGTTGAGGCTTCTCCTTTTTTTCAGGCCACCATTCCAGATTTGTGTAATATGCGTCACACGGTGCTTGAATGAACATATGTGATCTCACTATTACAAAACATACGAGCCACCTCCACTGCCATATTTGTCACACCAGAACTGATAGACCTTATGATGATCCAACTTGTTGACCATTTTGCTGGGATGTCCATCTCTTGGCTTTTTAATGAATGGACGGCCATATTTCTTTAATTATTCTTCCAACTGTCATGACACATGATGCAGTTTCTCAATTTTCGTGGCCGAGAGACTGCTATCGATGACCTGGATGATGCTGTTTCTCTTTTGTTGGGAAATCTTTGTAATGACTGCTCTTCGATTTGAACCAGTGACCTTTCATTTGGGAATCAACCTAAAAACACACTGAGCTATTAGGGAATATGAGAACAGGTTGGAATTTGTAGTGTACAGGAAGAAAAATATTTTTCCACCGCCAAGAGCAAAACCGTAGCAATGCAGTGACCTGACAAGAATCTGCATAACTAATAATATGCTAAGTAGTTGCAAATCAAATTTCTCTATGAGATATCCAAGATGACTGTCTATAACATAAAGGTAGTCTCACATAGGAAGCTGTAGTGGATGGTGAGATATGGAGCCTGAATTTAGAAGTTTAAAACATTGATACCCTTTTGCTCGTCAGTGTTTTTTTTTTTCTATACCAGACTAAGCTTTTAAAATATGTTTCCCAAGGACAACCAAGTAAATAAGTCTCTATATGATGGTACAAAACATAGATGGATCTGTAAATCCAGCTCACACCCCGCAGAGCGCAGCTGTCACTGCACCACATCCATTCATTGGCGGTGGTCGGTACTCAGCTTTACGGATATCCTTTTTTAAAACACAATATTAACAACAAATGTCAAACATTTAATTTTTTGCCTCATCTCATACTTGTAGCCATCATGCTTACATACTTTGTTCAATATTATGCATCAGTATTTGTATGGCTGTGTTCATATTTGGGTGAAAAAGTCATTGTTCCCATCTAAACAATGCACATGGACAGACATTATACATCAATAGGATCTGTCAGGCACCACTGGTATTTGTCCAATGATAGATCTGACACTGTGTTGTGGTGTCTGTTATAAACGTACACCATGATGTAGATGTGAACAAAGCCTGAGACAAAACAAACAGTACATCCAAACCATAGAAAACCTGTAAATCTTTCCATTAATGTCTCTATATGATGCCTTCTTGGATACAAATATTGAGGCAAAATGTGAAATCACTTAAGATAGTGGAAACGTTTTCCTTTGACTTCTTGATTTCATGACTCCAGGTTGAAGAAATTTCTCCAGCACAGAAAATTAAATTGGTGTAAAAAAAAGAAGTGCTGCAGCAGCCTCACTAGGAAAAACTCATAACAAGATCTGTGCAGCAAAAAGCAAAATGAGCAACATTCCCCTAACATCTTGCCAATTCAGTAGCCACAGAACGTGACTTTAAAATATTTTGTCCACAGTTCTTTCTTTTCCCTCATGTCTCAATATTCCTAAATGCCACCTGAGTAAGTAGCTCTTGCTTAATTCACAGTCTATAAGCAGACCCTGTCTAAACGTGAAGGTATCATCAGAAAATGACCTATTGTTTGTCAAGTTACTACATTAAATAATGTATTGTTTTTACATTTTGGCAATGGGTTTTTTTACACACCATAATCTATTTTAAAATAGAAATCATGCAATTTTGATTTTGGCCATTGGGTTGTTGTTTTTTTGAGAGTCTAACTTCCTACTATTTCAGGAAACAACACATGTACATAGCCACAATGAACATACTCTGACCCTTTCTTTTATATTGAAAGATCTAATGAGCTAATGCAAAAGTTATTGAAAAAGAAAGGGATGCAAAGTCAGATATCACATCACCTATTGTGATTGGATGTGGCCACTGTTTTTTATGGAGTCTAACTTCCTATTGTTTCAGGAAACAACACTTGTACATAGCCACAATGAACAGACTCTGACCCTTTCTTTTGTATTTAGATAGCTAATGAGCTGATGCGAAAAATATTGAAAAAGAAAGGGATGCAAAGTCAGATATCACATCACCTATTGTGATTGGAGGTGGCCACTGTTTTTTTTTAGAGTCTAACTTCCTATTGTTTCAGGAAACAACACATGTACCTAGCCACAATGAATGGACTCTGACCCTTACTTTCGTATTGAAGTAGCTAATGAGCTGATGCGAAAGTTATTGAAAAAGAAAGGGATGCAAAATCAGATGTCACATCACCTATTGTGATTGGAGGTGGCCACTGTTTTTTTAGAGTCTAACTTCCTGTTGTTTCAGGAAACAACACATGTACCTAGCCACAATGAACAAACTCTGACCCTTTCTTTTGTATTGAAGTATCTAATGAGCTGATGCAAAGGTCATTGAAAAATAAGGGGACGCAAGGTCAGATGTTACATCACCTATTGTGACTGGAGGATCTTTATCAGCTGTGTAAAGAGCTGTTACCTGTCATTATAATTCTGCCTCTGCTGATAAGGAGTCTACTGGAAACTCTTCTTGAAAGGACAAGAAGCATCAATCAACAAAGCCCCAGTGGCCAGAGTGAGAATTGTAATTTTACATTTTTTAATTTTTTTTTTTAAATAAATATTGTGTGATGAAAAACAACACTCCAAAAATGTGTTAAAAAATACACAAAAAACAAAAAGTTAATTTAAACAATAGGTCATTTTCTGATGCTAGATTACCTTTAAAACCATAAAATTCTGTGTAAACAACTTTGGAAATCACAGGTAGGCAGCCAGGATGGAAGGCGCCATATCTCACCTGAGCAGGCACAATCCAACTGGTCTTTGCTGAAGCAGAGGTGAGTGTTGTGAATCGTACAGGTATGGAACTGAAGTCTGAACAGGACCTCGCGCTCGTGGGGCTTGCAGCGCTTATGGTAGCATTTCACCTGCGAATACAAATTTATATGATGCAAATAGGCGAGAAATGGTAAACTTATTTACTTGAAGTTAAGTGTCAAATTTTGTGTCTGTCAAGATCAATCTTATAAAACCCCTTTAATAAGATGTAAATATCTCTACTACATAGAGGTAGTAACCTTCTGCAAAATTTGCTTCTAAAAATGTCTTAATGTCAACCAAATGTGCCAAAAGACATGAACATATGTGAGTATTTCACTGGATGACCTATGCTTTCACAATATTATTATGTTGAGCACTGTTGAATGAACTGGAAGATTTTTTTCAAGGAAGAAAGGATAAAAATCCATCAAACAAGAATTGAAAGACTCTTGGCTGCTACAAGAAGTGTTTACAAGCTGTGATACTTGTAGACTGTGAGCCCTCGCGGGCAGAGTCCTCTCCTCCTGTACCAGTCTGTGTTTTGTTTATGATTATTGTACTTGTCCCTATTATGTATACCCCTTTCACATGTAAAGCGCCATGGAATAAATGGCGCTATAATAATAAATAATAATAATACTTGCCAAAGGGGTGCTACTAGTTACTAACCATGAAGGGTGCCCATTTTCCTTTTTTGTTAATTTAAAAATCTAAAAGAAGATTTTTTTTTTCTACAATCCAAAGGAAATGTGTCTTCTTTAACTTTATGCCTTTTAGAGATCATTTCATCTTCCACTTACTTGACTGATCACAATAACAGTAATTTTGCCCAGGAGGTGCCCAAACTTATGCATGAAACTGTATTGCATGTCTGATCCTATGTCTGTTGCTAATTTGTACCAAAATCCCAATCAGATTGTCAGGACAATGCGATGTAATATACCTGTAAAATGCAGAGACCAATACATACCATAATATCGCCTTTAAGAAGAAGGGCTGGCTCCAGACTAATACACAGCTGACGCTTCTTATTAGCGCCATTTCCTTGACTTAAGCTAGAGACAAGAGAGGCAGAGTAAGGCTAAATTAAGACTGTCGTATCAAAAAATGGGAACAAAACTCAAAATGTGGACATTGTTTGGCTCAGTATACAGGTCTGTGTGCTCGTCTATATTACAGATGGGTTGCAGGAGCTGTCATTGACGACATGCGCTAATCTTGTCCGTAATATTACATGTAATAGAACGTAGTGTATACAACGTCCACATGTACAGGCTGAACGGAGCCCACAGCGGAGCCTTGGGCAAAGTGGCCCATGACTTAGTTTGTAGGGCAATGAGGGGTTAACCTGTTAGGAGGAAAGAAAAGCTCAGGCTGTGGGGGGGGGGGGGCAAAAGTTTAGGGGGGCTGGTGTAAGAGTAAGGGGAGTGGGTAAGTTTGAATTGGGTATATAGGATCAGGATGGGGGGGGACTACCAGAGCGGCACGTTTGGCCAGCAGAAAAGGTCCTGCCCTGTGTTGAGTTGGGGTGTGAGTTGATAGGGGATAGTGTTGCGTTTTAACAAACTGTTCGGTGTCATTTGGGCAAGTGGTAGTCAGGTGGGTTCTTGGAGTTGGTGGTTGGGAGTTGAACAATAGGTGGATGGTAACCCCTTCCTTTTCCTTTGAAATGGTAATTATCTAACGGACTTTGGGGCTCTCCAGGGTGGGTCCCCTGAGAGTCGGTGTTAGGGAAATGGTTTTCCGGTTAGAGGTGTCCCCGTGCCTGTGGTTGCAGCTGGAGGCAACGCTGGACGGTTTATTATTATTATGGGAACGTCCACCAGATTTTTCGGAGCACCAAGAACCCTCTTTGTTTAAAGAAAGTTATGCTATTTATTTACTGTTATGTTTGTGTAATAAAGGGCCGATTTGGCCAAATTATCCAAGCAGGTGTCATGTGTTTATTGGAGGGAGAATCTGTGGGAATGGGGTAATGTGAATAGTGGGTTGGTTGAAGTCAGGAAGGAAGCATCTGCAATAGTGCAGTCATGGCTTGTTGGCTGCAATAGGTCCGTGTGCAGTCCATGCTGTCTGTCTGAATGAGCCCCTAATTAGGGTGTTACTATACGTTACAAAGTACTGAGGTACAGAAATAACACTTACTAAATTCCTGAGGTGTAGACCAGCTGCATGGACTGGTAGATCTTCAGAAAGGGACAAAATCCTGAGACAGAGGAGAAATGAGACAATATGAGTGGAATGAAGATTTACAGAAGCCCTGGCATTCCTCTGATTTTATGTGGCCTGGACAGGAATGTGCTGGACTCATACAGCAAAATGAAGGCATTACTATGACACAAGTGAAATAACACGGCTAGATTATGCAGATGGTAAACATATGAGACGGAATTGTCTGCGTATAGATCTGCGGTAGGAATACATTATGAATGAAGCAGGGTTCAATCAAGGGCGGCTCAGGTAGCAAAATGACTCAAATGTTTCCAGTGGGCATCGAGCTCTGAGGGTCATGTATGAGGAGCTCTCCTCTGACCAGGCCTTCATAAACTGAAAGGCTTGTTCAGGACTTCAAAACAAAGGACTTATCTTTAGGCCTCTTTTACACATCTGTGAAAACCATGCACATTTTGCACAGACGTGTAAAAGGTGCGTACTGCCCTCCTTGTGCTGTGATTTTGCCAAACGTGTATTCTCCGTGTGCTATCTGTGATAACACATGGAGAACAGGAACTTTCTGCTCACCTGTCCCTGGCGTTACTGTCCGTGGTGCTGATCTACGGTCTCTGGCCCTGCTGACTCCCCCCTGCGGCTGCTTCCGGTCCTCTGTGCCATGCATATGCGATGAGCACAATGAGCTGGGTCGGAAGCAAGTGACAGCAGCGGCAGAGATAGCAGGGCTGGAGAAATTAATTTTATTTCACAGGCATGTGTGAGTTTTCTCCAGTACATGTCGCACTGATGTCACACGGATCACATCTGTGCAGTCGGTGTGACACCCGTGCTGCCGGAGAAAAAAGGGACATGTCTACGTGTGGAGCACACGGACACACATATGCTCCACTTGGACACACGGTCCATGGCAAAGCACACCCGTGTGCGCAAACCCATTGATTTTAATGGGTCTACATGTGCCCGTGTCTCTGGTACGTGTGAAAACGGACATCACACGTACCAGAGACACGTATGTGTGAAGGAGGCCTTACAGAAATATTGCCACACTTGACCACGAGCTGTGCCTCGTTTTGCAGCTCAACCCTATGTCAAGTGAATGGACACTGCTGTAGTTCAGTTCCTGCAAAAGGGTAGAGAATACAGGCCCAGCGACCCATATTCTCCATGTGAGCGCCATTACCAAAAATTTCTATCACCAACTAATCTCCAAGGAGAACAAAAAATTGGTTTCCAAGATTCAATAGGCCGGATCCTTCTCTGTGTTTACATCATTTGTCAGGGAATTTTCAAGGGTCCCTAATACACATTAGGCCTCATTCACACATCCGCAATTAAACATGTATATGAAAAATGGTAGCAGTATCCTCAGTGTTTTGGATCAGGGTGTCTTCAGTGTACGATCTCTGTGTCCATTTTTACCATCAGTCACCATTGTTTTTTACGGATGGATAAACAAAGAAATTAATGATAAAACTTATCCTGTACTTTGCAATTAGTCATGAGTGAGTGCTACCATGCTCAGGTGCTCAGTACTCATAAAAAGCAGTCGGACACTTGGATAGGCGCGACTAGAGTACTAAGTATAATGGAAGTCAAAGAGAAACTCAAGCATTTTTCCGGGAGCTCTTCAGCAAAAATGCTAGTGTTCCCCATTGACTTCCATTATACTCGGGTGCTCGAGTCGCACCTATCCGAGTGTCCAACTGCTGGTTACGAGTACAGAGCACCTGAGCATGGTAGTGCTCGCTCAGCACTATTTACAATGTTAAACACATACAGCACATGAGATGTACACTGACGCCATCCATGTGCTGTAGGCATTTTTCAAGGCTTGTATTGGCTCTTGTTGCCGGAAAAAAAATGGACATGTCTCCGGAAGCTTTGCATGGACACACGGTCCATGTAAAGTCATGGACATGTGAGAAGCCCTATAGGTTATAATTAGTGATGAGCAAATACAAAAAAATATTTAGGTTTGGGATATTTGTTTCGAATACCTAGTACTATTGCAGTATTCGTCACGAATAACGACCCTAATGCAAGTCAATGGGGGAACCCGAGCATTTTTCTTGAAGATTTCCCAGAAAAATTCACAGGTTCCCCATTGATTTGCAAATATTTTAGTATTCGCTCATCACTAGTTATAATGGTTGCATGTTATATCCATGAAAAAACGAATGTAACATGGACGTGTGAAGGAGGCCTTGGTAACATTCGGTCATTCTCATTCTAATGTGTATATGATGGGGGCCTTTTTAACCCACAATTCTAAAGTCCATAGATTGCACATCATTTTATGCTGACAATTTCCCTTTATATTGCACCCAACAAAAGTTCTTTAATGGGTGAAATCATATTTCCATGCGCTGACACCTAGGTTCAGATCCTTCATAAAGCTTCTACCATACTGTGCATGATGTTTTTGTTGGCCTTGACAGGTCTGTAGGATATGGATGGTGACCAAAGGACCAGCTTGGGGGTGGGGGTCAGTTAACAGGATCTGCCACATTCATGTATATGGGAAATGTTCGACTATCCTTGATGTCTCCATGTGGGTGACATAGGGATCAAGCTAGATGTATTTTTACCCAAGCAATATGCGGCATCAAAAATATCTGGCAGGTTCTTTCCTTACGTCTTGGAAAAACATGACTATTTAACCAAGAAAACAGTGTGTTAGGAATATGAGGAGGATATCATAACTAAAATAACTACATAATGTAATAGTCATGGAGTAAGGTTGGTTCCAAGTTTATACCCTGCCATAAATAGCAGAAAAATTCAATAAATATACAGTGAAAATTATGTTCAAATTATGTTAAATGGCAAATCAACCCCAACTATGAAATTAAAAAAGAAGCGACTGCTATGCTTCATGGTAGAGTAACACTAAGCAGATGTCTGACATATGCGTGAAGATGATGGTATGCACAGACCACAAGGGACGTGGAGTGACCCAGGTCTGGAAACCTGCGTTCTCATCCTATAGCCTAACTGTATGGAAAATCGCATTAGCTACATAGGTTTTGATTACATTTGGCATGGTCATATTCATTTAGGGTTTTGTTTTTCCAAACTAATTTTGGAGGCTAGAAAATGTTAAATTCCACATGGCAACGAGCAGTGGGAGTCTATGTCTGGCACAACATGCAATAGCCAAGGTGGAGTTTTTAATACAGTCGATGCTAACGCTGTGGATCTGGGAAGCAGATGTCAAGGGAAGTCAGAATTTATAAGAAACATATGGGCTTAGGACAAATGTATAATGAGCACCATGTAAGCTGAAATTAATGTGGAACAATCGCAGAGAAAGACAGCGCTGAATGCCGAGTAGGCCGCGTTTCTCAATACTCCAGTCATGAAAACATGAAGCCACCACCCTGGGCAATCTGATAGATACAGAAGAGGAATAAACAAAGTCAGAGCCATGAAAATACGCTGCCATCCAACACTGTGGTGGTAGACGTAAAGTGCTGTCATGGGGCAGTTCATCCATTACATGCTATGACAGAAGAGGGCCCTGTGCAAAAACAATATTTAGGCCCTTTAGCGCCCAAAAGCTCATCAAAATGCACAACTGCACCTGCTTTGGAGGTAGAAAGTGACCCCTAACCTCTCGGGCCCCTGTGCGGCTGCACAGGTTGCACCGATGATATGTCCGCCCCTGAATCTTGAACCCCGCACCCATATTGAGAACAGACCCATTTAGTCCATACATGCCCTGTGTGTTATCCGTGATATTATACTATGATGAGTAGATATGAACACTTACCTTCATTATTCTGAAGTGCCGGGATAACTGGTATCAGAACACACTGCAATGATAACATGTCACTGCTGATCTTTATGTTCCCCGACAATAATCCTCCAAAATAATTGATATACCTGTACAAAAGAAAAAACTTAGGTGATTACAATCTAAGACTATGCTCAAACAGAGATTTTTTAACTTTTTCTATAAATCATATCCGTCTCCTCCTATTTATTTTAATATCTTTGCTGTTCATAGTAGGGTTTTTATTTTTTTCACCCCTTTAGGTTTGTAGGGAAAAAAAAAAGTGTTAGTTCTTTGATGTGGATTCCTCTTAGAGTATGTGCCCACGATCAGGACCTGCGGGGCTGTGAGACTCCTCCGCAGGAGAATGAAGGAGACCGCAGCGACCCGTGCCCACGATCAAGATTTGGTTTGCTGTGATCTCTCGCTTGTGTTCTCCCTACGGAAGACACTTGCGACTCTGCAGCAAAGAACTGACATGCTGCGGCCCAGAAAAACCCCACTGTAGGTCAGTTTTTTTGCACATGCTTTTTCCAGCTATTTGTTTCACCATTCAACAATAAAGAAACTGCTCGCTTTCTTGTGACAGAGAAAATATGTTTTAAGTTAATGAGACTAAGCTAGAATACCAGATATAGACAATAGATAAGAGTGGCACTCAAGACGGAAGTGCAATGTTTTTCTCTCATTCAACCATATATGAGGAAATGCTGCACTCGTGGAGAGGGTTAACCAGTAATGATGAGCAGACACTACCACTCTTGGGTGCTCCGTGCTTGAAATGAGCATGTCAGACATTCGGATCGGCTGAACTCGAGTTCAGAGTAATGGAAGTCAATGGGAAACTCAAGCATTTTTCCGGGAGATCTCCTGGAAAAATGCTTGCGGTTCCCATTAACTTCCATTATACTTGGTACACAAGTTGCGCCTATCCGAGTAAATGTAGAAACCTGGCACTCAAGATAAATGTGAATAGTGGTCTTTTATTGAGAAGAACTTGTAGAACAAGCACAAGCACAGACGTTTCGGTCAAAGATCTTCATCAGTGCGTGCGGGGGGTCCTCAGAAGGTATAGCAACTTGGTAACTGGCGTAGTCAGGTATGACGCGGTGTCCACCGCTGTCTATGTGGCAATGTGGACAATGCGGACCATGCCAGTTGCCTAGTTGCTATACGTTCTGAGGACCCCCTGCACGCACACTGATGAAGGTCTTTGACTGAAACATTTGTGCTTGTGCTGATTCTACAAGTTCTTCTCAATAAACGACAACTATTCACATTTATCTTGAGTGCCAGGTTTCTACATTTACTCGGATAGGCTCAACTTGTGTACCAAGTATAATGGAAGTTAATGGGATACGCAAGCATTTTTCCAGGAGATCTCCCGGAAAAATGATTGAGTTTCCCATTGACTTCCATTATCTACTTGAGATGGTTTTGGACCCTACTTGAGCACTACCCCAGAAGTGCCGTGTGTATCAACTCATTGAGCCTATCCGAGTGTCTGACTGCTCATTTTGAGTACTGAGAGCCCAAGCATGGTAGTGCTTGCTCATCACTATTAACCAGTCCAAACCATTTTAACAATTTTTACCTTGAAAAATCATTTGAATCTTTGGAAATCTCATGTTGTACTTGTATTTTCTCAAGGGGTTGTTAAAGTCCTCAATTTTTTACGACACAATGAAATTGTGAAATGAAATGAAATGAAATTTAGCTAATTGTCTCCTTATGTAAATTGACTAATCTCATAGTCTTCATAGTCTTGTCACTTGCTTTTTGGTGTGAGGATTCATCTTAAGATCTCTTTTTATTGTTTATAAAGAGCGTCTGACTTGTAACTTTTCTGCTTTCTCTTTTGTGCATTTTTTTTCATTGAATTTTGGTTCAAATGTGGGATTTTCCTTAATTCTAGAATGATTTCCTACGTTATTTTGATATAAATTGTCCCAAGTCCAACTACAGATATTTATTTAATTCCTCTATGTGGCCTAATTATCCCAGAAGGTTTTTCCAAGTCTGTGCCACAAACTGTTCACATGAAGCCTCATCATGTTTTTTTTTTTTTTTATCAAGAGCAGATTATCCAGGTTCACAAAGTGGCCCTAAGTGGACTAGCACTGACTAAGCATCCTCCTTTTTGTTTCATATCCGGAAAGAAGAACCATGGACAATTTCCAAATGTCCTTTTGTTGTTTTTTTTTGTTTTTTATTTATGTGCTAATTTTAAAATAAGGTCTAGATTAAATTTTTCTTAATCAGGATAATGTGCCCTAATGAGAGTAATAACGCCAATTCTAATAGCCCCTATAAATCATAGAGTTATGTTTAATAAATAAAAATAAGTATTTAAGGGGGGAGCTAAAGCCTAAAGTGTTAAATTAAACAACAATCCCATAGAAAGCCCACATATATAGATATGGATATAACTAAAGTCCCAAATAATAAAATATATCTAAATGGGGAAAATTTTTAAATTTAAGGTTAATAATATTCACAGATATTTTATTAAGGGGGGACTGTGGAGGTCACCTGAGCTGTAGTATGTTTGTTTAAATGTAATAAGAATATCTGTGTATATAACTAATCAAGATGTAGATGCAAAATTATCTGTCTGTCTATGTAGCAATTGCACAGACCTATAGTATAATTCAAAGTTGTATAATTATGAAGGAGTTAACTAAAGATGATGAAGCCAGAATGTGAAGCTGCAAAGTCTTAACAGTAATGTCCACACAGAAAGAATGTTTTAATGAACATCTGCTGGGAGAAATAGGGGAGTGACACTCCCATAAACTCTGTGTATCATTTTCAAGGCCGAAGGTGCCTTCTGTAATAATTAAGTTTCTTTCAATATAATAATGAGCTCAGTGGGTATCGCTGACTCAAGGAGAGAGCATGTTGTCTGTGTGTTCTTTGTCTTATATACATTGATATATATCGGCACTAATATACAGCTAATGTGACATCGTCTCTGGTTATCCCAAACAAAGACTCCATTAGCAGTCTTCAACGCAAATTCCTTCCTTGACATTATCAAAAGTCACAATAAATTATGCAAATTTGTGATGCAAATAAGTAAAAAAAAAATTAAATTGATTTACTGTAAAATCCTTAGGTGCTTTAAACAGGGGCACAACTACAGTCATTGGCGAAAGTGTTGGCAACCTTGAAATATGTTTCAGTAAATGAAGAATTCTCCCAAAACAATATTGCAATAACACATGAGAACACATGAAAAAACATCCCAGAAAAACAAAGAAAAAAGCAAATTGAACATAATTTCACACAAAACCTCCAAAATGGGCAGGCAAAAATTGTTGGCACCTTTCCAAAATTGTGGGTAATCAACTTTGTTTCAAGCATTTGATGCTGGTTCAAACTAACCTGTGGCAAATAACAGGTGTGGGCAATATGAAAATCACACCTGAAACCAGATAGAAAGTGGAGAAGTTGACTCAATGTTGTCTGTGATAACCCCTTGAGAAAATACAAGTACAACAATGTACAAACATGATATTACCAAAGATCCAAATGATTTTCCAAAGTAAAAATTGTTACAATGGTTCAGCAACCCTCATCAAGAGTGCACAGGTTTCTCATCACTGGTTGTATGAGAGAAAACAATAGCAATTCCTTCTCGATCGCCACTGTTTTCTATGGCCATAGGATTTTACAGCACTGGCTCCGACAGAGCAGACGCTAGCTAAGAGAAATGCTCAAGATGCTGCCTAGCTCAGTGCAGCTCGTAGGAAAGACTTTGGCCGGTACGTGCTGTCTGTTATTAGCAAAAACGTACTATACAGTGATTATAGATGATTATACCATAGAGCCTGCACTCAAATAGTTTCCTTGTGAAATTGGAGGTACGTGTTAAGTTGGGATAGGTGATACCGTATGCATCACTGGGGTCTTATCTCTGGCAGACCCATAGACAAGAACTCATACCATGAAGCACAGCCGCTTCTCTATGTAAATGAGACACAATAAAGCCACGTTTCCAGGATCGGTGAGGGTCCCAGTGGTAGGACTACCACTTTTAACCTGTCCTGTGAATTGTTGATAGCTTACTAAGATGTGACAACCTTTTTAACGGGACTAATTGTAATTCCTGACACAGTCAGTGGAGGAGAGTGGTATGAGTGGTATTATTCTAATCATATAATGTCTATAAAATATATTCGGCCTTAAAGGAAGCATATACTGTATATATATATATATATATGGTAACATAACACTAACGTAATGCAGTGGGTACTGAAAGTATTTAGACCTCTTTAAATTTTTGCATTTTTTGTTGCATTGTAGCCATTTGGTAACTTCAAACCTATTTTTTTCTCATTAATGTAGACTCTGCACCCCATCTTGACAGAAAAAAATAGAAATGTCGAAATTTTTGCAAATTTATTAAACAAGAAAAAAACTGAAATATCACATGGTCATAAGTATTCAGACCCTTTGCTCAGTATTGAGTAGAAGCCCCCTTTTGAGCTAGTGCAGCCATGAGTCTTCTTGGGAGTGATGCAACAAGTTTTTCACACCTGGATTTGGGGATCTTCTGCCATTCTTCCTTGCAGATCCTCTCCAGTTCCATCAGGTTGGATGGTGAACGTTGGTGGACAGCCATTTTCAGGTCTTTCCAGAGATGCTGAATTGGGTTTAGGTCAGGGCTGTGGCTGGGCCAGTCAAGAATGGTCACAGAGTTGTTCTGAAGCCACTCCTTTGTTATTTTAGCTGTGTGCTTAGGGTCATTGTCTTGTTGGAAGGTGAACCTTCGGCCAAGTCTGAGGTCCAGAGCACTCTGGAAGACATTTTCTTCCAAGATATCTCTGTACTTGGCCGCATTCATCTTTCCTTCAATTGCAACCAGTCGTCCTGTCCCTACAGCTGAAAAACACCCCCATAGCATGATGCTGCCACCACCATGTTTCACTGTTGGGATTGTATTGGGCAGGTGATGAGCAGTGCCAGGTTTTCTCCACACATACCACTTAGAATTATCACCAAAAAGTTCTTTCTTCATCTCATCACACCAGAGAATCCTATTTATCATAGTCTGGGAGTCCTTCATGTGTTTTTTTGCAACTCTATGCGGGCTTTCATATGTCTTACACTGAGGAAAGGCTTCCATTGGGCCACTCTGACATAAATTCCCAGCTGGTGGAGGGCTGCAGTGATAGTTGACTTTGTGGAACTTTCTCCCATCTGCCTACTGCATCTCTGGAGCTCAGCCACAGTGATCTTGGGGTTCTTCTTTACCTCTCTCACCAAGGCTCTTCTCCCACAATTGCTCATTTTTTCTGGATGGCCATGTCTTGGAAGAGTTCTGGTGGTCACAAACTTCTTCCATTGAAGGATTATGGAGGCCACTGTGCCCTTAGGAACCTTGAGTACTGTAGAAATTATTTTGTAACCTTGGCCAGATCTGTGCCTTGCCCCAATTCTGTCTCTGAGCTCCTTGGCCAGTTCCTTTGACCTTATGATTCTCATTTGGTCTAACATGCACTGTGAGCTGTGAGGTCTTATATAGACAGGTGTGCGTCTTTCCAAATCAAGTCCTATCAGTTTAATTACACACATCTGACTCCAATGAAGGAGTAGAACCATCTCAAGGAGGATCACAAGGAAACGGACAGCATGTAACTTAAATATGAGTGTCTGAGCAAAGGGTCTGAATACTTATGACCATGTGATATTTCAGCTTTTCTCGTTTAATAAATTTGCAAAAATTTCTACATTTCAGTTTTTTTTCTGTCAAGATGGGGTGCAGAGTGTACATTAATGAGAAAAAAAAATGACTTTTTGAATTTACCAAATGGCTGCAATGAAACAAAGAGTGAAAAATTTAAAGGGTTCTGAATACTTTCCATACCCACTGTATATATGAGGTTTTGTAGCCATCTGCCTCTGACTATTGGAAAGCTATTTTTACTGAAGCTCAAAAAGGTTTATTATTTCCACTATATTATGGAAAAAATTGATTTTTGGACCATCTGGGGGATCAATTTATTTTTTTCTTTCTTTCTACTTCACCTCTAAGACAACTGCCAACAGATTCAATTACTATTACGCCATTGGACTTCACTAGAAGTTTCCTTGTCATTCCTGTAAGGAAACAAGACTTTACTTTGCCAATCTGTATGGCAGGAAATTAGTTGGGAAAAAAGTGTTCTGCGGCTCCTGATAACAGGACACGGGGCACGTGAATACTTCTCTTTTAGAACAGGAAAAGGTCCTGATTTCCCAACTGCATGGTAGAATAACAATATTGAAGTGTTCTGGCATTGTGTGTGAGCCGTGAATAATGCTACAGTTCTCGGGATCACTGACGTTACCGGTTTTTCTGCACTGACCTGCGCTGGGATGGATGAAGCGATGACGAGACCTTATCTTCACAGAACTTTCTCATGGCCAAAGTGCTGAGTGCCTGATCCACACTGCGAAAGGAGCGGAAACAATGCGTGTGACTGACGGCGAAGGGAAGGGGGGAGAGATAGGAGGGGGCATGAAAATATGGGAAATAGAATATGCTACTTAACCAACCCATGAGATCATGAAATTATTCATTTACTCGGCGTCTGGTGTTTTTGCTGATGCTGTGTACAACCTATATCCTGGAGGCTGGCAAGGAATATCGGAAATTCTATAGCGGAAGCATCTCAGTTGCCGACCGCTGGTTTCCATCAGACGATAAGTCTTCGATCCATAGTGATTCGCAGCATCTCGCATAATTCTAAAATGTGCATGTAACCTTACCACGATACAGAAGAGATCAGAACGGGTTCCCCACCTACAAACCCTTTAGGGCCAGGTTTACATGTTATGAGTCTGCAAAGGCCCAACATGTAACGTGATTGACAAGATTACGGCGGCACAGAGTGTTCATATGCGGCATATCATCCCTTTATAATAGTCCATAGTGTCTGACAATAGGAGGCCATTCATTCATGTGCCAGTGACCTCAAATGACTTTATAACATATATCCTGGAGGCTAGCAAGGAATATCGGAAATTCTATAGCTGAAGGATCTCAGTTGCCAACCGCTGGTTTCCATCAGGCGATAAGTCTTCGATCCATAGTGATTCGCAGCATCGCGCATAATTCTAAAGTGTGTGTGTCACCTTCCCACGATACAGAAGAGATCAGAAAGGGTTCTCCACCTACAAACACTTTAGGGCCGGGTTTACATGTTATGAGTCTGCAAAGTCCCAACATGTAACGTGATTGCCACGTGTACGGCGGCACAGAGTGTTCATACGCGGCATATCATCCCTTTATAATAGTCCATAGAGTCTGACAATAGGAGGCCATTCATTCCTGTGCCAATGACCTCAAATGACTTTTTAACATTTCAGACTGATTTAGTTTACAACGACAACCATCATAATGCCCTGCAAACAGTCACTACTTGTCATAATTGCTAGCTGGGATAAAACAAAAACTGAAAATAGCCCTTAAAGGGGTATTCTGATCTCCAAGATCCCATCCCAATACATAGTAGGTGTAATAATAATATTAGCAAATGCCTCCAATTAGAAATGTAGTATAACTCACCTGATATACCTCATGTGCAGGGCATTGCAGCTTAGGTATCCATGGTTATGACCATGAGTAACTAGCTAACTAGCTGTGACTATATGATTGGTCGTAACGATTGATACCTAGGCTGCAATGCCCTGCACATGAGGTAAGAGACATGGCCATATCAGCAGAAGTATACTACATTTCTAATTGGAGGTACTTGCTATTATTATTATTACACTTACTACATATTAGGATAGAATCTTGGAGATGAGAATACCCCTTTAAGGGTGAATCCTTTGGCGCAGTTCAAGGTATCCACCTCATCTGATGGTGCAGACTGCCATTTATCCACGAGGACTGTTACTATACATGTGAATTATGGCAAGAACTGAGGATTCATATGCAGTCCTTATATAGTGCGTTGTAGACTAGTTCAGTCAAAAAAGCACAATCTATAGGAAGTGAAAGCTGCACACTAAATTCAGAGAAATATAAACAAGCATAACTGCTTTATAATACATAAGGAATGAAAAATACAATTAGCCATATGAAAAATTGAAATGTGACATTACATGACTGCTGAGGAATATTTGAAGAAAAAAAAAAAGAGATATTTAGCTAATGTATTGATCAATTCATTACTGCCCCATAACCACTTCACGGTAATCTCATATTTATGGGGTCCCTAATCAAATATTACCTCTATATGTGGATAAAACCTGCTTGTGTGTATGGGTGCCTAAGCAAAGGTTACCTCTATGTGCAGTTGAAACCTGCTTCTGTATGGGAAGCCAGGGAGCTGGATATATAGGAAATTGAATAAACATGGCTGAAGGGTGGGACTGGGTTCTCAGACAGAAAAAACTGCCTAACAATTGGTTAGGTACCCATACACAAGCAGGTTCTAACCGCATCGCATACAGAGGTAACATTTGGTTAGGGACCCCATAAATAAGAGATTACCGTGAAGTTGGTTATGGGGCAATAATGAATTGATCAATACATTAGCTAAATATCTCTTTTTTTTTCAAATAATCCTCAGCAGTTATGCAATGTCACATTTCAATTTTTTAATTTTTCATATGGCTAATTGTATTTTTAATTCCTTATGTATTATAAAGCAGTTATGCTTGTTCATATTTCTCTGAATTTGGTGTGCAGCTTTCACTTCATGTAGACTAGTTCAGCGCACAGGCCAAAAATGTGGTGGTGCGAAATTTTGCTAAAGGGGCACTTGAAGAAATTGCAATCATTGCACATTGTAGATACTGATAGTGTTCCTTCCAAATAATATTATAATCAAATGGTAGCATATAATGACTGAGACTTGCCAATGCAGGTCAATCGCGGCTCATCTGACATTGTTATCCAATGTGACCCCGGCAGCCAATCAGCGGTCAGTATACGGCTGCTGTGCTCTCACTTCTTCCATTTCTCCAATGTTCACAGCTTCAGACAAAACTCAGATAAGTGGAATTAGTAAGAGCGCAGGGGTCACGTAGCACAACAATGTCACGCAAACCCTTTGAGACCCGGAGCTGACATTGATAGAGCAGCTCCAGTGAAGGAGGTGATTATATAGTGCTCTTATTTTACAAGGGGGACTACTTTATTTTAAAAGGGTTTGTCCAGGCAGTGGACACCGTATTAATTATTAGGATTATTTTATCATACTAAAAATATTAGTAGCAAATGAAAAGAATCACAGAATACCTTGCGGACACCTTGCTGTAGTGCATGTAGGATGCGATCACCACTCCTGTCTTCCCCAGATTTCCCTGACAAAAGAAAGGAACATTACAAATTCATGGTGACACACAGTGACCTATACATTTGTCCAAGGTATAGGGAATAAATCACTGATATTATTTTTTGTATATACAGTTAGGTCCAGAAATATTTGGACAGTGACACAATTTTCGCGAGTTGGGCTCTGCATGCCACCACATTGGATTTGAAATGAAACCTCTACAACAGAATTCAAGTGCAGATTGTAACGTTTAATTTGAAGGTTTGAACAAAAATATCTGATAGAAATTGTAGGAATTGTACACAATTCTTTACAAACACTCCACATTTTAGGAGGTCAAAAGTAATTGGACAAATAAACCAAACCCCAAAAAAATATTTTTATTTTCAATATTTTGTTGCGAATCCTTTGGAGGCAATCACTGCCTTAAGTCTGGAACCCATGGAAATCACCAAACGCTGGGTTTCCTCCTTCTTAATGCTTTGCCAGGCCTTTACAGCCGCAGCCTTCAGGTCTTGCTTGTTTGTGGGTCTTTCCGTCTTAAGTCTGGATTTGAGCAAGTGAAATGCATGCTCAATTGGGTTAAGATCTGGTGATTGACTTGGCCATTGCAGAATGTTCCACTTTTTTGCACTCATGAACTCCTGGGTAGCTTTGGCTATATGCTTGGGGTCATTGTCCATCTGTACTATGAAGCGCCGTCCGATCAACTTTGCGGCATTTGGCTGAATCTGGGCTGAAAGTATATCCCTGTACACTTCAGAATTCATCCGGCTACTCTTGTCTGCTGTTATGTCATCAATAAACACAAGTGACCCAGTGCCATTGAAAGCCATGCATGCCCATGCCATCACGTTGCCTCCACCATGTTTTACAGAGGATGTGGTGTGCCTTGGATCATGTGCCGTTCCCTTTCTTCTCCAAACTTTTTTCTTCCCATCATTCTGGTACAGGTTGATCTTTGTCTCATCTGTCCATAGAATACTTTTCCAGAACTGAGCTGGCTTCATGAGGTGTTTTTCAGCAAATTTAACTCTGGCCTGTCTATTTTTGGAATTGATGAATGGTTTGCATCTAGATGTGAACCCTTTGTATTTACTTTCATGGAGTCTTCTCTTTACTGTTGACTTAGAGACAGATACACCTACTTCACTGAGAGTGTTCTGGACTTCAGTTGATGTTGTGAACGGGTTCTTCTTCACCAAAGAAAGTATGCGGCGATCATCCACCACTGTTGTCATCCGTGGACGCCCAGGCCTTTTTGAGTTCCCAAGCTCACCAGTCAATTCCTTTTTTCTCAGAATGTACCCGACTGTTGATTTTGCTACTCCAAGCATGTCTGCTATCTCTCTGATGGATTTTTTCTTTTTTTTCAGCCTCAGGATGTTCTGCTTCACCTCAATTGAGAGTTCCTTAGACCGCATGTTGTCTGGTCACAGCAACAGCTTCCAAATGCAAAACCACACACCTGTAATCAACCCCAGACCTTTTAACTACTTCATTGATTACAGGTTAACGAGGGAGACGCCTTCAGAGTTAATTGCAGCCCTTAGAGTCCCTTGTCCAATTACTTTTGGTCCCTTGAAAAAGAGAAGGCTATGCATTACAGAGCTATGATTCCTAAACCCTTTCTCCGATTTGGATGTGAAAACTCTCATATTGCAGCTGGGAGTGTGCACTTTCAGCCCATATTATATATATAATTGTATTTCTGAACATGTTTTTGTAAACAGCTAAAATAACAAAACTTGTGTCACTGTCCAAATATTTCTGGCCCTGACTGTATTTTCTGATTTGTAAATGTTACTATTTTCTATACATAACTATGGGGGCAGTTTGGTTCTGATACAAGAGAAATATGGACAATAGGAAACAAAAGATTGCATATATTCATTGGCAGAATGTACTGGGCATGCTCTGTGACCTGTGCAGAGGCGACTGTACAGAGAGGGGGAGGATCTGAGCTGTGATCTTCTATTGTTATATCTTTATAGGTGAAATGTGATGTAAGTTATTGTAATCCTGCCTGTGATAATAATGAGACATGGCTCTATTCAACTAGAAGTGTCAAATTAGCCTTAGGCTCAGTCACTACCTTGCAGTGCATCTTAGCATTGGGCTCAGTCTATACCTTGCAGTGCAGGACAACCACATGCTGTGGGTCTTTGTTTAGCCAGGCCTCCATTGCTTTACAGATGGAGCATATCACATCAAGAGGTGGTGCATGACAGTCTGCCCAGAAGAACTCCTGAACCTAAAAGACCAGAAAAGAAAGGATCACTTAAGTTGTGCCGTTATACCATTAAGGCTATGTACGCACTAGAAAAGTGATTTTTCTCAAGAACATTTCTTGAGAAACTTCTGGGAGTTGAAGATTACCGCACCAAAACCGCGGGAAAAACGCATGCGTTTTTGCCACGGTTTTGCAGCGATTTTGCCGCGTTTTTTCCGCAGGTTGGTCCCTGCGTTTTTTTATGCTGTAACTGCAATAAATAATATAGATAATAGATAGATAATAGATAGATAGACAGACAGATAATGGATAGAGGGAAAGATGGATAGATGAATAGATAGATAGAGAGATAGAGAGATAGATAGATAATAGATAATAGATAGACAGATAGATAATGGATAGACAGAAAGATGAATAGATAGATAGATAATAGATGAGAAAGACCTATATAATGTCCCACCTCCCTACATATTCTAAGCTGGCACCCTTTAGTGACTTTCATGTGGCACTAAAGGGTGCTTAGCCTTGAATTTAGCCAAAAAATAAATAAATAATTAAAAAAAATGACGTGAGGTCCCCCCATCTTTTGTAGCCAGCTAGGGTAAAGCAGACGGCTGCCGCCTGCAGACCACAGCTGGCAGCTTTACCTTGGCTGGTAATCCAAAACAGAGGGCACCCCACGCTGTTATTTTACATTTAATAAATAATTTAAAACAAAAAACGTGGGGTCCCCCCAAATTGGATCACCAGCCAAGGTAAAGCGGACAGCTGTGGTCTGGTATCAGACTAGGGAGGTCCACCATTATTGGACACTCCCCAGCCTAAAAATAGCAGGCCACAGCCACCCCAGAAGTGGCGCATCCATTAGATGTGCCAATCCTGGCGCTTTGCCCCAACTCATTTCGTTGCCCTGGTGCGGTTGCAAACGGGGTAATACATGGGGTTGATGCCAGATGTGTAATGTCACCTGGCATCAAGCCCTGGGGTTAGTGATGTCACGCGTCTATCAGATACCCGACATCACCAACCCAGTCAGTAAGAAATAAAAAATAGACAACAAAAAAGTTTTATTTGAAAAAACACTCCCCAAAACATTCCCTGTTTCACCAATTTATTGAAAAGAACAATCAATTCCAGGTCTGGCGTAATCCAATAAGGGGGTCCCAAGACGATCCATACCATAGTCAATGTCCCAGTCAATGAAGAACAGAATGTTCCCCATTGGCTGGGAGAGTAGTGCAGTGACCTGAGCTAACATCAATAGGTCAGCCCAGGTCACTGCAGGGCATAACGAGCGCCGACGTCATGAGGTTAGATGAGATCATTACCTGCAGTGACGATCTCCTGCTCTGCTGATGTTAGCGCTGTCACTGACTTCTATGCCCGCCACGTTCTCAGCAGTATCGCAAGAGCCTGTGACATCTGCGCTAGTCACAGTCTCGGGCCGCCCGCGAGACGGGCATAGAAGGCAGTGACAGCGGTGACGTCAGGAGAGCAGGAGATCGTCACAGCAGGTAATGATCTCATCTAACCTGACAGCAGCGCTCGTCATCCCCGCGGCTGCTAGCATTGCAGTGTGAGAAGCTGCTGATACTGCAGGGTGGGCAGACACTGACACATTGCAGTGCAGGCAGCCGCGGGGCTGGAGCGGGACACAGATTGCACGGGCACCCGACGGAGGTGACACGGAAGTGCTTCCATGCGGCGTCCAGGGAGTGTGATGTGTGTGTTTATGCTCTGCTCCGCTTCCTCTTCCTGTCATAATGACATCACTTCCCTGCAAAACGCAGGGTAGTGATGAACATTACCGCAGGTAAACCGCGGCAATACCGAGGGTATACCGCACATCATTTGCTAGCTGCGGTATACCCGCGGTATTTCGCGATTACATTACAGTGAATGGAGTGAAATACTGCAGGTACCTGCAGAAAAGAAGTGACGCACATTTTCTCAAGAAATTTTCTCAAGGAATTCTGCGGAAAGAATTTTCTTGAGAAAAAAACGCAGTGTGCGCACAGCCATTTTTTTTCCCCATAGGTTTTGCTGCGAAATGTTTGCAGAAAGATTACAAACATTTCTCATGAAATTTCTGCAGCAAAACCGCGGGTAAAACCGCGAGTAAAAACACAGTGTGCGCACAGGGCCTTAGAGAGGTTTTTTGAAGCAGTGTTGCTTGGTAAATTCAGCATTACATATATATGAACGAGACTGATATGTAAGAATCCCTCCAACAGGTCAGAAAAGACAGAATAGCCAAAGCCAGATTTTACGGGAGGGAAAAGGACTAGGGAAAGAAATATAAGACAAGAGGTGCTATGTCTGGAGAAGGGGCACAAGTCAAGGTCACGGACAAGGCCGACTGATCAACCACAAAGAGCTGGTTTGGCAAAGAGTCAAAATAAAGCAGCTACCACCCGGTTCACAGGAAGATTGTTCTCATATAGACGCTTATATATTTCCTGTATAATAACCTATTGATGAAAGTGAATGTGTTTCTGCGGTGTGTGGGGGAAGGGAGGTCATGGTGGTGAGGCTGAGGGATTATTATGGAGGGTGGGGGGTTGGTGGGGTAAGGAAAAAAGCACAAGAAGAGGAAAATAATGAGTAATATAACAGAAACACTTCCTAGCATATGTGACTATCAAAGATCATGGCAATATGGTGCTTAATGCTGGATTTACACATCTGATCTTATCAATCAGCATCAGGACCCCCTGAGTAATGTCAGAATCAGACTCGCTCCGAGTCTCGAGAATTGTACACTCGGATCTGGTATATGCACAGATTCTGGTATATTCATGGATTCTGGTATATTCACGGATTCTGGTATATTCACGGATTCTGGTATATTCACGGATGTGTGAACAGATCCAGGACGTTCCTGAGGTCCATTTGCCGTCTGATAAGAAAATTGGGGCAGCACATGGATATTTCACATGGATGTGCGAATATAGCATAAATCCGACAAGTGACCATAATCTCTCCAAGGCCACGCATCCTCTACCCAGACTCAATAGCAATAATCACTTATGAATACATTTACCTTTGGGTTGAGCTTTTTAATGTCATGTCTTTTTCTTGACAGATTAAAAAACTGTAAAAAAAACAAAAAAACATCTGAATAAAGAGATAACAGCAACTTTAAGGAAATATTTTAGTGTAAGTGGACAGAAAGTCCTATGGACTCACATAATAGGATTGCATGGTGTCCATTTAGGCATCACCATGGCTGCTATAGTCATAAAAGCTAAGCAGGTGAGATGCTTCCAAGATACATCCAATGTTACAGCCATTCTAAGTTTTGCAGAGGATATGAGAGGAGATCTCTAGGCTTTAGATGTACTGGAGAAGTTTTTATTATAGGGGCTCTCACCATGTACTTGTCCTCATGTTTGGATCTCAGCATGCTTGCCACCTCTCGCAGGTTGCTTCGATATCGCTGTTCCTCCAGGATGGTGGGGAAGAAGACGCTAATGATACGTTCAGTAATATATGTCAGGTCCAGGTCATAGCTGCGCTGGATCACTTGATCTAGGCTAAAACTCCTAGAATAAAGAAATAGATCTGGTGATCACAATAACCTGACATATTCCACACTATTATTTAAGGAAGATTAAATGAAATACCACAATGTCACAGCAGCATGACGCTCATACCCTAATTACAGAGGAACCTCTACACAGGACCACCGCTTTGAGAAGACCAACTCCATATCCAGACCAGAATCCCTGCGACTAATTGTCAATTTCACCATATATTATCAATACTGGTATCACGCCAGAGCGTACAGCATAATACAAGGGTAACAACGGGAATAGTATAGAAGGAAGCCTTTGCCGATATCGAGAGGGGACAAAGGACACCTCCTGCAACTCACCTGAGTCTGTACCCTACGCTCCCTAATGTCCCTATGCAGGTCCTTCTCCCTGATGCCGTCATGTGCCTAAGCCTTCGCTTGCCCTGAACTCACCCAGGCTAGTGAGCAGGCTGGCAAGAACACTAGTCTCATGACAATATTAAACACAAGGTAAGGGAGACAGACAGAGGAAAAATAGACACAAAAAGGAAAACAAGCTCCTCCAATGCAGCTATATGATTAGAGCAGTAATATAAGTGTCTCTCCTCACCTTGGTAGAGAGCTCCTTTGTTTGACATTGATAGATTTGGTGGAACCCTGAAAAATACAAAAACATGGCAATTGAGCATAGAGAATGGATAAAAGGTATGTATCACTGCAGTCGTAGTCAGGGATCTAGCATTCAGGAGTCTGGGAAAGATGAGTAACACCTCTATAGATAATTTCATTGTCCCCATAAAACAATGATGAATCTTTCTATCTACCCCTGGAAGCAACCACCAGTGCAATGCACAATAAGGGTGTGGGCCCTAACCTTGTGGTGCTTAATAAATAAACTCTGGAAAAAAGGCAGCACTCCAAAAGAATTGTGTGAAAATAAGCTGTAATACACTGGAGAGCGGATTCATCATTTCTTTTGTATTTTGTTGTTTAGTTTGGTGTGTTTTGAGCCTGTTTTTTGTTTGCTCCATATTAATTTCCGCCTTTTTTATAGTCCCTTTTTTATGTGCTTGCTCTTCTTTGTGGGTTGGGGTTTCCTTCCACTTGTACCCCGTTCCAGCCCGTCAGAGTGATTTTATGTAAGCCAGAAATTTTGGCTCAAATTTACACCTTTTTGCGAATTCATATCTAAGCTGCAATGCCCTGCACATAAGGTAAGAGACATGGCTATATCAGGAGAACTATACTACATTTCTAAATGGAGGTTTCTTACTATTACCACACCTATTACATATTGGGTTAGATGGGAATACCCATTTAAGGCTGGTTTCACATCAGCGTTTTTCTGCCGGTCGGCAAAAAAAAAACGCAAAACGCATGTTACCGGATCCTGTTGAATTGGACTTGAACGAAAGCAAACGCAAGTGTAATTTAATGGATCCTGGGGGGGGGGGAGAGAGGAGAGAGAGAGAGATCCCATGTTTCAAGACATGTTTTGTACAGCAAACCGGATCCTTCAAGCCACATACAACCGCAAATGTGAAAACCGGATCCGGCGCCCATTGAAATACATTGCAGCTACCGCCGCAATGTACAGGATCCGGTGCAGTTTTTGAACGGAGGTGAAAAACGCAGCATGTTGCGTTTTTGATAAAAGGTAAAAAACTGCAACTCACCGGATCCTGACATTGCCGCATGCAAACGCATGTTGCCGCAGGTCCATTGACCTTACATTGAGCAGACAACGGATCCGGTAACATGCGTTTTGCGTTTTTTTGCCGACCGGCAGAAAACGCTGATGTGAAACCAGTCCAACAGATGCAGTTGCTCTTTGTAAATCTTTTTCCAAATCCCCCATAAATTTAATAAGTAGTTATAGAGCATAACAGAGGCTGATATAATGAACTAGATTAATTTTATCATTAATTACGGGCACTTTCCATAGATCTTGCTCTTACTCGGTGGTTGTGCATATACAGTATACAGGAAAGACTATTACTAACCACTGGCTGACGCCAGGGGATACTGGGCGCAGACTTTGTAGCCCACCATGAATGTGAGTTTATAGGGTAGCCTTTATATAAAATGATGAAAGCTCCTCAGTTAGGGTAGCACAATGAGGCCGTCAATTCTTCTCCGGCACACAATCATCTTGTTTCCATAGTGGATCAGTTATACAATTCTCAGCAGAGCCGCCACTCCCCTTGTTTCCCTCTTGTTCCAGCGCAGGATTGCAAAACTCTAATGAGAAAAGTGGCTTGTGGTGTTTATTCAGGAGCAACAACAGCACAAAAAGCAGAATAAAGCCAGGAGGTCGTGAATAACAACGAGATTCAGCCAGGAAAGAATTCCCTTTACCATGGCCGATGCTTTACACGCCATTGAGTCACTTACACAATGTACATGTAAAATCCAATTTCACTGGCATGTCCAACCCTCGACATTTTACTATAGGTTATATACATAACAAAATGTCAGGTTTAGATAAATGCTTCATTTAATATGATGATGGAAACCTAAATGACCATGTGTATGATAATCCAAAGCTGCATTCATAGTTCTGCTGACTACTATTGAAAACAATCAGGACATTTTTCACCACACCACCAAAGTTGGCCATACACATTAATGCCATACACATTTGTGTCGCCCTGGGCAAGCCAGGGGACACAGATAACAACACACACGCACCCCACATTCCCTGTAGATACACCAGCTAACCCACAAATCCTTGTTGCCTTCCTCCAGAGGCTGATGATTCACACCAGGGGGTGGAGCCAGGCGGTTGGTGTCCGCCCACCGAGGAGCTCACAGCTCTGGAGGCAGGAAGTACCAGGAGATAGAGTTTGGAGGAGGAAGTGGAAGGAGTGAGTTGAGCCCAGGCAGGGCAAGATTGAAGTCTAGTTAGGGGAGTGAAGGAGGAAACAACAGAGTGTAGCTCAGGAGGGAGCTAGAGCAAAGTGAAACAGCAGTGGAAGTGACAGAAAGCCTGAAGTTGGTCTGTGGCTGTGTGCCCAGACGGAGTCAGCAAGGTCAGCAGACAGTGGTGAAGATCTGCAGTGGGACTGTCTGGAGGTTGCTGGAAGGGCCACGGAGGCTGTGTGTATCCGGGGGTCTGGAGCAGTATACAAAGGGCATTCAGCACCAGAGCAGGGGCTTTTCGGATCCCAGCAAGGCTTGGAGTCGCTGTAAATTGCTAAATCCGTTAGTGAAGGGGACGTAGATCCCCCAACAAGCAAGTCCTGATTGACGGCAAAGGTCCAACCACAACGGGGAAACACCGCCACCGCCAAGGCACCAGTTTCCCAGGGCCGGCGCCTGCGGGCAAAGTGTGGAGCTCCTCCGGCACAGATTGCAGTCGGGGAGCGGGTAACCGGTGGGAATCCACCGCTACCAAACAGACATTTCAAAGGTGCAGGGAAGAGACCGTCACCGCTAACTGCAGGGAACCGCAGCACCGTGAACCGTCCGAGGGACCCGTCCAACCAGCCGTTTGTTTACCGAGAACTGTGTCGTGTTTACTGGCTGAGTGAGTACCTCAGTGCCGCAAGGCACAGCGCTGCCCCTGCGCCCCTGCACCCCACCAACCCCTACCCACGGAGGGGAAACACAACAACTGGCTGCTCCGCATCACCATCCCCGGGATCCCCATATTGAGCAGCGGTGGTGAAATCACCACAACCGTGGGTGGCGTCACGGACAATAAACAATCTCCCAACCAAAACATCCCCTTTTCACTCACGGGCGAGGAGTGTCGCTCGAGAAACCCCGGGATCCGGCCCACAGCTCGAGCCACCACTGAGCAGCTGCCGGACCCGAGCAGAAGGGGTGAGCGTAGTGTGCCGACACCCTCCTCCCCGCCCGCGACACATTAATGGTGGCCAAGCCTGATGATATTGACTATCTACTGTGTACGGTGCCTGTTTGACAGTCCCCTATTTTTAGAATAATGCCGGGATAGAGAAAGATGGGGCGGTTGAATTTCAATATGTCCATTCCTTGTGTTTCCAGGGAAGACAGTTTTACAGAAGTGTCTGATAATTAATTATTCTACTTTCCCCATATAGAAGACATAAATACTATACCAAGCCAAGTGGTCATGTATGATGTAGCATCAGGAGAGTTAGCTAGTGCCCTATTATTAAAACAGCCTGGACATTGGCTAATATATATGTAGCGCCCCTGAACCCATCAGGGCACTATTAGGTACTGCATCCTGTCACCGATGCAGGGCCTACCCCCAGGAACCTAAAAGCTCAATGCCGGTACCATTCTATACACATCCCCAGTTCCCTCACCCAGATAGGGATGACTGACTAGTTGGGGACCCAATGGATGGCCACCTAGGTGTGAAGCTGATCCAGTCCACTAACCAACAGCAAGGGGGGGAGGAGACAGACAGTAGTCAGTTGGTGGATTAGTGGAGACCAGTGAAGGAGACAGACGTGTCTCAAAATGGGGTCATGTAATGGTGACCTGACAGGCGCAGGAGAGTGGTTGCTAGGGAGGGTACAAAGAGGTACTCCTGGAACCAAAGCACCGACGGGGCACAGGGCTCTAGGTTAGGTGAATGCTCTAAGCAGCCTAACAAATACCTGCACAGAAAGGGAACCTTCACGGACCTGACTGACCCAAAGAATCAGAGGGCACCAGGAGTAACAATTGAGCCAGGGACCGGAACAGAACACCGACCCAACAGGGTTCACACTGCCTGCCGTACGGACAAAAGCCTGACAATAAACAGGAGCGGACCCCTAGACACTCCAAGCTACATGGTTCCACACAAGTAAAAGAGAGGTGCGGGGAATGAAGCCATCAGGGTACCACACCGTCATTGGGACTACAAGGACCAGGGATCTGAACGAGCCGTCCAGCATTGCCTACCTCAGTGAGTAAAAACCAAAGTTGCACTGCATTCTTATCGTGTGGTCTCTGTCCTTTCCACGCCGCACCCCATCATCTACACCCTCGGGCTCAGCCCTACTTGCGGAGGGCCCAACATCCCAGCTGCCATCACCACCAGCCCCAGCGGTCATAAACTGTGCAGCGGCGG
The DNA here is from genome assembly GCF_048569485.1 of Anomaloglossus baeobatrachus. Classification (NCBI taxonomy): domain Eukaryota; kingdom Metazoa; phylum Chordata; class Amphibia; order Anura; family Aromobatidae; genus Anomaloglossus; species Anomaloglossus baeobatrachus. The sequence continues at coordinate 692,494,195 of NC_134354.1, forward strand.
CTCTCTCTACTTAGCCGCAACCCGCAAGTGGCATTACGATATACAAACTCTTTCAAATCCTCTGTAAATATCTCCTTATTCAAAAGCACCCCCAGGGTCACGGAACCGGGCAACGGCCACAGTACACCCGTGACACAGCATCCCCGTATATATACGGCCTGAGAGTTAGTATCCCATAGTTCTGGGCGGTACATATACTAATGTTGAGGTGAAGGCAGGCGTCCCATAGGGGCAGGGGCGGAATGATTGCGGTAGAAGGGATTGCGACTGCAGACAGGCCCGAGGGTACAGGGGGCCCGTCAGCCCCAGCCCCTGCTTTAGCTGAAATGCATCACGATGCAGAGACCCATCGGGGCCCTGTACTGCAATACATGCTGCCGGTCAAACAGAAGCCAGCAGCTTTCAGCAGTGTCCAGATGGCTGAGGCAGCGCATGACAATGACGTCGTGATGCCATAGCACGGACGCCAATGAAAGCTGCCGTCCACTGCATGCCTCTTTTTTGGTTTTCACCAAATCCATCTTTTCATCTTGTCCTTTTATGAAGTCTATTTTATATATGTCTGCCTGTTTTTCTTCTTTGTAGTTTCTTACTGTAAGGCTACATGCGCACGCTGCTTCTTTTTCGTGTTCACAAAATGCAGCCAAAACTGCAGCCAAAACTGCAGCCAAAACTGCACCGTGTCAGAGAGAGCCTGGAAATGTCACAAAAAATGTAGGTGCTTTTTTGGTGCATTTTTGCTGCTTTTTTGGTGCGTTTTTGGCTGCAGTTTTGTCAACAATTGTTTCATGTATTTTTCAGTTCAAACAAGCCCATAAAGCTTGTTGAATTGGAAAAAAAAAAAATTAGAAATAAATAAATAATTAAAAAAAACGGTGTGCGGTGCGGTCCCCCCCAATTTTAATGCCAGCCAGATAAAGCCATACGGCTGAAGGCTGGTATTCTCAGGATGGGGAGCTCCACGTTAAGGGGAGCCCCCCAGCCTAACAATATCAGTCAGCAGCCGCCCAGAATTGCCGCATACATTATATGCGACAGTTCTGGGGCTGTACCCGGCTCTTCCCGATTTACCCTGGTGCGTTGGCAAATCGGGGTAATAAGGAGTTATTGGCAGCCCATAGCTGCCAATAAGTCCTAGATTAATCATGTCAGGCGTCTATGAGACCCCTTCCATGATTAATCTGTAAATTACAGTAAATAAACACACACACCCGAAAAATCCTTTATTAGAAATAAAAAACAAACACATTCCCTCATTACCAATTTATTAACCCCGACAAAGCCCTCCATGTCCGGCGTAATCCAGCATGCTCCAGCGTCGCATCCAGCAGTGCTGCATGGAGGTGACCGGAGCAGCAGACACCGCCGCTCCGGTCACCTCCATGCAGCTAATGAAGACAGCCGCGCGATCAGCTGAGCTGTCACCGAGGTTACCCGCGGCCACCGCCGAATCCAGCGGTGGCCGCGAGTAACCGCTGACAGCTCAGCTGATCGCGCTACAGCGTGGAGCCTGCGGCAGCAGCGTGGAGCCGACGGCAGGAGCCTGGAGCCGGCGGCAGGAGCGTGGAGCCCGGGACTTTCAGCGGCGGCGGCGGTGGCGGTGAGAGGGGTCCATCATCTCCCCTGTGCGGGGACCGCGGTACTTTGGGGAGGACGGGACTATCAGCGGCGGCAGCGAGAGGGGGATGGACGTTGGCAGCTGAAAACATTGATTTTTCCCTCTCGCTGCCGCCGCTGCTGATAGTCCCGTCCTCCACATCATCTCCCCTGTGCGTGCACGCTGGGGACAGTGGTACTTCGGGGAACACATGGAGGACGGGACTATCAGCGGCGGCAGCGAGAGGGAAAAATCAATGTTTTCAGCTGCCAATGTCCATCCCCCTCTCGCTGCCGCCGCTGATAGTCCCGTCCTCCACATCATCTCCCCTGGGGACAGCGGTACTTCGGGGAACACTGAGGACGGGAGGGACCACTTGCCTGACCTCACTTCCTGACAAATCACCTGCGTTTTTGCTAGCAAAAACGCAGGTAAAAGGCAGGTAAAATGCACCACTTTTGATTAGCATGCATTTTTCCTGCGTTTTTGATGCCCTCATTGATTTCAATGGGTGACAAATGTTGACAAAAACGCAGGAAGAATGAACATGGTGCATTTTTTTTGTCACAAACTTTTGACAAAAAAAACGCTGACAAATAAACTGCAGTGTGCGCATAGCAAATCTGACTTCTCATAGACTTTGCTGGGAAGTCAGATGTCAGAAAGTTCTGCTGACAAAACTGCAGCCAAAAAAGCAGCAAAAAAGCAGGAAAAAAAGCAGCGTGCGCATGTAGCCTAAGTGGGGTTTAGGCTTTCTTAGATCATCAATCTAAATCATCAATTGTGACGACTTTTTTAAAAGTTGTAAAATTTGGATTAATATACTCCACTTCTCCTTAGAATGATTTCATGTATACTAGAATTGCTTTTTGCGACTTTTTTTTTGCAAAATGCACAACTTTTTGCACTAACAAATCACAAGAATGGCTAAAAACTGAAAAAAAGACCAATTTTGCCTTTGCGCAAAGCTCATAAGCCGTGTGCAGCATTTTGACGAATTTGGCACAAAAAAAGTCAGCAAATACCACAAGACAGAAAAGAAAAGTGGCTTAAAGAAATCCTGAAATGATGAATTGGGCCTATAATATTTGCAATTATAAAATATAGATAAAGAGATCTAGAGATTTCAGAAAGATCTGTATACCACAGTGTGTTCCTGATTTTGCCTTTTTCTCGCCCCTCCTCCTCATCTTCTCTAGAACTGGCTATGTCACACTCTCCATATATTCAGCCAAGAAAAACTTCACACAGAAACGCAGCCACGTCCTGCTCATTTCCATCACCCCTTCCTTGCCAGCGCCTCGACTTTTCCCTGTATTTCTTAACCCCCTACCTCCTTACCATGTGCTGGATGCAGGGGCCGGGAGCCGTTCTTCTCCTCTGCAGGAAAGAACATACGTTAGTATATAAATAACAGGTTATATCCGAAATCAACCTCACAAAGAGTTCATTTTTGCATTGAGACTTAGGCAACGGTGCTCTTATCTGTAATTTCTTTGGCTACAATTTTTTTCTCTGAAGCTATCTTTAATTATTTACATATAAAAAAATGGAAAACTCTTAATTTAGTTAAAAAAATAATGGATATGACACAATAAATAACACCATGTAATCTGTATTGTAAGCAGTTCTGACAATTTCTCCAGGGCAGATGGCTGATAGTCCCCAAATTACAATATGGGTCAAATAGGAAAGTATCAATTCATATCCAGGCTAGGACTGGCCAGCAGGAGAGACGGTGAATTCCCTGGTGGGCCCTTATGGCTCCACAACATTCCTACATGAGCAGTAGCACAATATTTTTGGTTCACTACATACAGACAAAGACAACATGTCATCATTCATTTAATAAACTACCAGGTTTAGTATTATTTAGAAGCATAGGTGTGAATACTTTTATGCCCCAAAAAAGACAAAAGTATTCTAGGAGTGACACCTTTATTAACTAACCATTAAAATTATATTTGCAAGCTTTCAGAGCACAGGGCCTCCTTCATCAGGTAAGTTTACAAATGCCAGAAGAAGGGGTCTCTGTCATCTGAAAGCTCGAAAATATAATGTTAATGCGTAGCCAATAAAGGTGTATGTGCACACGGTGCGTTTTTCTCGGCGTTTTTGCGCGTTTTTCGGGTGCGTTTTTGGCCTCAAAACTGCATGACTTTGCTTCCCCAGCAAAGTCTATGAGTTTTCATTTTTGCTGTCTGCACACAGCGTTTTTTTTCAGCTGCGTTTTTGTGGTGACCACAAAAACGCAGCATGTCAATTATTCCCGCGTTTTTCACTGCGCTTTTCATCCATTGAGTTCAATGGGATGTTGAAAGACGCAATGAGAAACGCAAATAGCTGCGTTTTGGTGCGTTTCTAAGACCAAAAACGCAGCTATAAGCGCAGGAGGTGGGTAGTAAAGTGACGTGTACAGGAAGAGGATTCCTTCTGTCAGTATACACAGAAGCGTGAATCCTCCCGGTACCGTCACCGTCGCTTCCACCTCCCGTCCTGTGCATGTATGCTGCCGTGCGGCGCCATGTACAGGCAGGAGGTGGAAGCGGCTGCGAAAACAAAAGTTAACAGTAGAATAAAAAAAAAAAAAGTTATACTCACCTGTCTGCAGCCTCGCGGTGCCATGCCCACTCCCATCTCCTGTCACGGTATCGCCGCTCCCGCTCCGGCTGTGTGCAGTCTCCCCGGGGAAGGACCTTGCTTGCAGGACCTGGCGATGGATCACCTGATGCAGTCACCTGACGCATCAGCTGATCGAGTCTCGGGCTGACGCGGGCGCCCGGCCGGTATCAGCGGATGCGTCAGGAGACTTCATCCCTGATTACCGGCAGCTGCTGCAGCGATCGGACAGGATCAGACTCCCGCCCCATCGCTCCGGGAGCTGCCGGAAATTCAGCACATAAGTGAGTATTATTTATTTTTTTTTTTTTCTACTGATGCATCAGCTGATTGTATAATCGGCTTTTATACAATCAGCTGATGTGTGATGGGATTCACATCCTTTAACCTGACACATCATCTGATCGCTTTGCCTTCCAGCAAACCGATCAGATGATATTGGATCCTGATTGGACGGCGCGGGACCCTGACCCAGGATTACTGCGGAGGGGGATTTATTTCAATAAAGATGGAGTCACTAATTGTGTTGTGTTTTATTTCTAATAAAAATATTTTTCTGTGTTGTGTTTTTTTTTTATCTTTACTAGAAATTCATGGTGGCCATGTCTAATATTGGCGTGACACCATGAATTTCGGGCTTAGGGCTAGCTGATAATATACAGCTAGCCCTAACTCCATTATTACCTGGCTAGCCACCCGGCATCAGGGCAGCCGGAAGAGTTGGATACAGCGCCAGAAGATGGCGCTTCTATGAAAGCGCCATTTTCTGGGGTGGCTGCGGGACTGCAATTCACAGCGGGGGTGCCCAGAAAGCATGGGCACCCTGCACTGTGGATTCCAATCCCCAGCTACCTAGTTGTACCCGGCTGGACTCAAAAATGGGGCGAAGCTCACGTCATTTTTTTTTTAAAATTATTTCATGAAATTCATGAAATAATTTAAAAAAAAAGGGCTTCCCTATATTTTTGGTTCCCAGCCGGGTACAAATAGGCAGCTGGGGGTTGGGGGCAGCCCGTACCTGCCTGCTGTACCCGGCTAGCATACAAAAATATGGCGAAGCCCACGTCATTTTTTTTTTTTGGGGGGGCAAAGAAATCCTGCATACAGTCCTGGAAGGAGGATGCTGAGCCTTGTAGTTCGACAGCTGCTGTCTGCTCTCCTGCATACACTATTGGATGGAGGATGCTGAGCCTTGTAGTTCGACAGCTGCTGTCTGCTGTCCTGCATACACTATTGGATCGAGGATGCTGAGCCTTGTAGTTCTGCAGCTGTCTGCTCTTCTGCATACACTAGTGGAGAATGAAGAACACATTGAAGAAGGAAATGACATCAGACCTTTTTTTTTTTTGTTCACTGATAAAAACCGCAGTGAGCAAAAATGCAGCAAAACGCAGCAAAAAAACGCACCAAATCGCGGCAAAACGCGTGCGTTTTTTGCCACGTTTTTTCGACGCAGGTGCGTTTTTGTGCGTTTTTAGCGGCCAAAAACGCACAAAAACGCAGCGTCAAAAAAACGCAGCGTGTGCACATAGCCTATCTCCTAGACTACGTTTGTCTTTTTTGGGCATAAAAGTATTTACATGGATAACAAAAGGATTCATATAAAGTGACATCTATAAATAGATGAGGACAAAAATTCATAAATATACACCTCAAGAACCCTGATAAGTTCTTGTAAGAGGCAATAGGGTTTGGAGGAGGACCAAACTACCAATTGGGGTCCCTAATGGATCCACCAGTAAACCCTTCATAGACATGTCCCAATCTAGCCCTGGAGGTGGCACCCTATAATATGGGCAAATCGCGCCCCCGCTCACCGACGTCTATCCCTAGAATTCCCTGGGATGACCCTGGCCAGGTAAGGAAACCCTAGTATGTACTGATTGACAAATACAGACATATTGTTGTCCAATATGGTGGCCCCACACGTTCTTGATAAGGTTCATGAGGAGGGCCTTGGAAATGGACTGCCAAAACTCCATAGTGGAAATGTTCTGTTTGTCTGTATTTGTCAATAAATACATACTAGGGATATCTTACCTGGCCAGGGTCATCCCAGGGAATTCTAGGGATAGACAGTGGTGAGCGAGGGTGCTATTCATGCATATTATAGGGTGCCTGCCTCCAGAGATAGGTAGGGAATTGTCTACATAGGGTTTACTGAGGGACACAATAGGGATCACAATTGAGAGTTTGGTCCTTCTTCATACCCTATGGTAAAATCACTGATTAATCAGCAGTAGATTATCATTACAGGACTACGTAGCTTGCTGCCATGTAGTCCAGGATATTCATGAGCTCTGTATAACTGCTAGATCTGCAGCAGAACCTGGTGACACATTTGCTTTAAAAGGAACCTGTCACCAGATTTTGGCCTTCTAAACTAAAACTAGCATTTTAAGCAGCGCCTGTGATGCATTCTCTAATATTGCATGCTACCCCGTGACTGCTCCTGTAGACCACACAAATACCTTTAGAAAATCTCTCTCCATTACCTGGTCTGGTCTGATGGACATCCTAATCTGTGCCTCTTGTCTTTCCTTTCGCTGTCTTCCCGTGCTGATTGACGTGGATGATGCCTTCGGTGCCATCCACATAGGCGGGCGTAGACGTACTCTCAGCTTGTGCAGGTGCACTTCGCTCTGCCCTATTGCAGACAGAACCGATGCCATAGGTGCACCTGCGCGAACTGGCAAGTTTTCTGTGCAGGCGCGAGATTTTGCCCATCGATTTTGTCCACATCCCCAGAAAAACGAAGTGTGCCTGTGCGAGCCGGGAATGTGTCTGCACAGGCGCAAGATTTTGCCCGCCTATGTGGATGGCATCCAAGACGTCATCCACATCAATCTGCTCAGGAGGACGTTGAAAGGAGAGATGAGATGCGCAGATTAGGATTACCCATTGAACTGGACCGGGCAATTTACATACATGGAAGGAGATTTTATAAAGGTATTTGTGGGGGTCTTCAGAGGGGCTCAGAGGGTAACGTGCACCTTTATAGAATGCAGCACAGGTGCTGCTTAAGGTGCTAGTTTTAGTTTAGAAGGCCAAAATCTGGTGACAGGTTCCATTTAAGCACCTTATCTCAAAACTAACAGTGCAGCCAAAGCTTAAAAGTGTCTCTTTCGCTGCACTGTTGGGATAAGGTGCTTCACAGCAGCTAGAAAATGACTGACTCAGTACAGAAAAGATGTAATAAAGTTTATATTTTAATTCACTTTTTTTCCTTTAAGTTTGGATTAGTTCTACTAAGTGGGGCACGATCATAACCTTGCTCACAAAAAGGTCTCATTTTCTCCCTTGGAAAAAGACTACATGTCGAAACGTGCGTAGGGTTTGAGGACACAGCACGCTTTGGGCCAGGTATTGACCACTTTTTTGATTATTATCCCTTGTTTCTATTTGTATTTCTCTTCCGGGATCATTTTGTGTAATGTGCTTCAGCAGCTATATATAGTTTATCTGGCTGAACTGGGTTCCTGCCTCTGCTATTCACTACTAGGCATACACCTTCCATGCTTCTGCCATTTACTACTAGGCATTTATTCTTTATGCTGTGCACGTCTACATCCCTTCCCTGGTTGGTTTTGTTCCATCTGTACAGCCCAGGGGGGTGTATGGTGGGCTTTGCACGCTGCGACATCGGTAACAATGTGTTACCGATGCTGCAGCGATAGTCCCCGCCCCCATCGCAGGTGAGATATCTTGTGATTGCTGCCGTAGCGAACATTATCGCTACGGCAGCTTCACATGCACTTACCTGCCCTGTGATGTCGCTCTGGCCGGCGACCCGCCTCCTTACTAAGGGGGCGGGTCGTGGGCGTCATAGCGACGTCACACGGCAGGCAGCCAATAGAAGCGGAGGGGCAGAGATGAGCGGGACGTAAACATCCCGCCCACCTCCGTCCTTCCGCATAGCCGGCCGGGACGCAGGTAGATGTTCCTCGCTCCAGCGGCTTCACACGCAGCGATGTGTGCTGCCTGCTGGAACGAGGAACAACATCGTACCTGTCGCAGCAGCGGCATTATGGCAATGTCGGACCTACACCGATCATACGATAACGACGCTTTTGCGCTCGTTAATCGTATGTAAAAGGCTTTACACACTACGATGTCGAGAGCGACGCCGGATGTGCGTCACTTTTGATTTGACCCCACCGACATCGCACCTGTGTGCAAAGCCCGCCTATATGTATATATATCTATATATATAATTGCCTTATTCTGTCTGTCTGTCTGTCATGCTCCAAAATTGTGTCACGGTGACATTGTGTCACGGTGACATGTCCTTACGGTGACACAAAGCTGATTGGCCGCGCTGGGTTCGCCATGGCCCCGCCCCCCCACACGGATTGGCCTCTCGCCCCGGCTGCGCCCCCACACGGATTGGCCAGCCGCTCGCCCAGGCTCTGCCCCCACCCCCACAGATTGGCCTCTCGCCCCGGCACCCTGCAGGCATTGGCAACTCGCCCACGCCACGCCCCGCCCCCCTCACGCAATAGACGTTAGCTCTGGCCCCCCCCCCCCGCATTGCCCGAACTGACACGGTCACGGAGGCACGAATCCCAGGTGAGTACTGTACTCCCCCCCCTTTTCCCCCTCACCAACGGGAGCCCACATCAGCGTACGCCGCCGCCGTATGCTGGTGTTGGCTCCCGTGCGAGCAAGGGACGTGTTGCGCTGGTAACCATGCTTGCATAGTTACCAGTAAATCAAGGTCCTGCAGCGGCGGGACTTCCACACGCACAAACATAACAGCACACACACACGCATACACACACACATCAGATCGCACTCACTCTCACACACACCTCACACACACATCGCATCCACATACTCACAGCATCTGGAGATATCGCTTGCTTCTCGGCCTCGATACTGTGCTGTTGTGATCTTCCAGGACCTGACGGAGGATCACATGGCCAGAAGCATGTGATACCTCCGGATGTTGTGAGTATCAGCGCGTATGTGCGATATCGTCAGTGTCTGTGTGTGTGAGTGGATGCGATCGGGTGTGTGTGAGTGGATGCGATCGGGTGTGTGTGAGTGGATGCGATCGGGTGTGTGTGAGTGGATGCGATCGGGTGTGTGAGTGTCGGCAGAGGAGCACGGCGTGCTGGAGGAGGCTGGGAGCAGAGAGGCTGATGATGGGGGAGGCTGGGAGGGGGAGGCTGATGCTGGGGGAGGCGGGGACGAGGGAGGCTGATGCTGGTGGAGGCTGATGCTTGGGGAGGCTGATGCTGGGGGAGACTGGGAGGGGAAGGCTGATGCTGAGGGAGGCTGGGAGGAAGGAGGCTGGGAGGAGAGAGGCTGATCCTGGGGAAGGCTGGGAACGGGAGGCTGATGCTGATGGAGGCTGGAAGGAGTGAGGCTGATGCTGGGGGAGGCTGGAAGGAAAGAGGCTGATGCTGGTGGAGGCTGATGCTTGGGGAGGCTGATGCTGGGGGAGACTGGGAGCGGAAGGCTGATGCTGAGGGAGGCTGGGAGGAAGGAGGCTGGGAGGAGAGAGGCTGAACCTGGGGAAGGCTGGGAAGGGGAGGCTGATGCTGGGGGAGGCTGGAAGGAGAGAGGCTGATGCTGGTGGAGGCTGATGCTTGGGGAGGCTGATGCTGGGGGAGACTGGGAGCAGAAGGCTGATGCTGAGGGAGGCTGGGAGGAAGGAGGCTGGGAGGAGAGAGGCTGATCCTGGGGAAGGCTGGGAACGGGAGGCTGATGCTGATGGAGGCTGGAAGGAGTGAGGCTGATGCTGGTGGAGGCTGGAAGGAAAGAGGCTGATGCTGGTGGAGGCTGATGCTTGGGGAGGCTGATGCTGGGGGAGACTGGGAGCGGAAGGCTGATGCTGAGGGAGGCTGGGAGGGGGAGGCTGGGAGGAAGGAGGCTGGGAGGAAGGAGGCTGGGAGGAGAGAGGCTGAACCTGGGGAAGGCTAGGAAGGGGAGGCTGATGCTGGGGGAGGCTGGAAGGAGAGAGGCTGATGCTGGTGGAGGCTGATGCTTGGGGAGGCTGATGCTGGGGGAGACTGGGAGCGGAAGGCTGATGCTGAGGGAGGCTGGGAGGAAGGAGGCTGGGAGGAGAGAGGCTGATCCTCGGGAAGGCTGGGAAGGGGAGGCTGATGCTGAGGGAAGCTGGAAGGAGAGAGGCTGATGCTGGGGGAGGCTGGAAGGAGAGAGGCTGAGGCTGGGAGGAGAGAGGCTGATGCTGGGGAAGGCTGATGCTGAGGGAGGCTGGGAGGGGAAAGCTGATGCTGGGGAAGGCTGGGAGGACGGAGGCTGGGAGGAGAGAGGCTGATCCTGGGGAAGGCTGGGAGAGGGAGGCTGATGCTGGAGGAGGCTGGAAGGAAAGAGGCTGATGCTGGCGGAGGCTGATGCTGGGGGAGGCTGGAAGGAGAGAGTCTGATGCTGGTGGAGGCTGATGCTTGGGGAGGCTGGGAGAGGGAGGCTGATGCTGAGGGAGGCTGGGAGGAGGGAGGCTGGGAGAGGTAGGCTGAGAGAAGAGAAGCTGATGCTGGGGGAGGCTGATGCTGGGGGAGGCTGGGAGAGGGAGGCTGATGCTGGGGGAGGGTGGGAGGAGGGAGGCTGGGAGGAGAGAGGCTGATGCTGGGGAAGGCTGGGAGGAGAGAGGCTGATGCTGGGGACAGAGAGGAGAGGCTGATGCTGGGAGGAGAGAGGCTCATGCTAGGATGAGAGAGGCTGATGCTGGGAGGAGAGAGGCTGATGCTGGGAGGAGAGAGGCTGATGCTGGGGGCAGAGAAGCTGATGCTGGGGGCAGAGAGGCTGATGCTGGTGCAGCATGGGGGATGGAGCACGATGGGGGGTGCGCAGCATCGGGGATGGAGCATGATGGGGGGTACGCAGCATCGGGGATGGAGCACGATGGGGAGTTCACAGCATGGGGGATGGAGCACGTTTGGGAGTGCACAGCATGGCGGGTGGAGCACGTTTGGGAGTGCGCAGCATGGGAGATGGAGCACGATAGGGGGTGCGCAGCATAGGGGATGGAGCACGATGGGGAGTGCGCTGCATGGGGGATGGAGCACGATGGGGAGTGCGGAGTATGGCGGATGGAGCACGTTTGGGAGTGCGCAGCATGGCGGATGGAGCACGTTTGGGAGTGCGCAGCATGGCGGATGGAGCACGTTTGGGAGTGCGCAGCATGGGAGATGGAGCACGATGGGGGGTGCGCAGCATAGGGGATGGAGCACGATGGGGAGTGCGCTGCATGGGGGATGGAGCACGTTTGAGAGTGCGCACCTCCCCCCAAAACACACACACACACACACACACGCGCGCGCGCACTGCACAACACACCACACACCACACATCACACACACACACACACACACACTGGGAACCACAAACAACTGCCCTACACAGACACCCACACACACAGACAACGCTGCGCACACACAGCACCCAACACACAAACACCGCGGCACACACAAATATACGCACATACCGCACAACACACACATTGCACAAAACATACCTCCCCCCAAAACACACCACACACACACAAACCGCGCAACACACACACAACGCTACAGACACACAGCGCTCCACAAACAACGCAACACACGCAACACACCTCTCACCCCCCGTCACACCCAGACAACACCCAGAACATGTACAGCCCCTACACAAACACTTGGTAACTACACACAACAACATCTATATATATATATATATATATATAACAAAAATCATACATGAACTACACAATACGTAAATTCTAGAATACCCGATGCGTAGAATCGGGCCACCTTCTAGTATATATATATATATATATATATATATATATATATATATATATATATACAGTATATGCCATATATATATATATATATATATATATATCTTTACAGAATTACCCCATTTTTTTCATACTCAATTCGAGATTTAATTATTGCATTTTGGGGTTCTTTGTACTAATACATGATATCTTCCATTTCCATCTTTAGTGGTTCTATTATTCATCACTTGTGCTACTATTTTAATTTGAGCAGATTTTTCTACTTGTCATTATATTTACCTGTCCTAGTGTGTTTTATGTCCTCTTTATTTCCACTGTTGTTATCATGTCCACCTACTTTTTCATTATATTAATAATAAAAAAATATTTTTTTAATCTAATTTCTGTCTTTTGTGCAATTTCCTTATTGACATAAGTGGTGCACAATAAATATGAACAATACTTGTAAAAATTAACTGAGGTCACCTCTGCCCTTCTATTTGTACAGCTCTGTAGGTCTTAGGTCAGTGCCATTTGTTCAAGGCCATTGGCGCAGCAGCCTGTCCATGGGGTCGGCACAGCGCACAGTGCAGCAATCTTCCTCTGAATGATGCCATAATAGAAGGGGCGTCAAAAGAAACCCCTTGACTGGCCACTGAAAGGCGAGCGTCAGCAGGTCATTACACTCTGACCTGGACCATGGACATACAGGTACCTGTAACCCGCAGACTAAATCTTTTCTGTGAATATACGATGATCGCTCCTACAGCAGCACAGATTATATGGGAAGTTTTATCACCTTTTGTATAACTTATACAGGATATCGTATTTGCTAAAAATCCAATTACGTCCGTAATATTAGAGAAGGGTCCTCAGGTGTATTTTGGGTGACAAACGACACGCATAAAAAATGTTTGGAATCCTACTCACCATGTCAGCGGGTGGGGGAGAAGAGCAACCCGGGGGTACCTGCAACAGGGGAGTAAGAGGACGGCTCAGGAAACAAGGCAAAATACAACTGGAATAAGACATATACTATAAAGGAGCAAAGGTATTCGGACACAGTCACATTATACCTACAAAATTTTCTGACGTCCCATTTTAAATCCATAGAAATTAATATAGAGCTGGCCCCTTTGCAGCTATAACTTTTTCCACTCTTCTGGGAAGGTTTTCTACAAGATTTTGGAATGTATCCGTGACAATTTTTGCAATTTATCCAGAAGAGCATTTCTGAGGTCAGCTACTGATGTCGAATGAGAGGACCGGGCTCAAAATATCCGTACTAGTTCATCCCAATGGTGTTTTGTGGATTTGAGGATAAAGCTCTATGTGAGCAGTCAATTTCTTCCACACCAAACTCCCCCAACCATGCCTTTTTTCGACCTTGCTTTGTGTATTGGGGCAACGTCATCATGAGGAACAAAAAAGAGCCTTGTCCAAACTGCTCCCCACAAAGCTGAAAGCTACAATTGTCTAAAAAGTATTGTATACTGAAGTATGACACTTTCTCTTCACAGGAACTAAGGTGGGCTTTACACGCTGCGACATCGCTAGCAATTGCTAGCGATATCGAGCACGATAGCACCCACCCCCGTCGTACATGTGATATCTGGTGCTTGCTGCCGTACCGAACATTATCGCTACGGCAGCTTCACACGCACATACCTGGTCGGTGACGTCGCTGTGACTGCCGAACAATCCCTTCATCAAGGGGGAGGTGCGTTCGGCGTCACCGCAACGTCACTAAGCGGCCGGCCAATAGAACCAGAGGGGCGGAGATGAGCGGGACATAACATCCCGCCCACCTTCTCTCTTCCGCATTGCCGGTGGAGGCAGGTAAGGAGATGTTTGTCGTTCCTGCGGTGTCACACACAGTGATGTGTGGAGCTGCAGGAACGACAAACAACATCGTATCTGCAGCAGTAACGACATTATGGAAATGAACGACGTGAATAGATCAGTGATTTTTTACGCTTTTGCGCTCGTTCATCGTGACACCTAGAATTTACACATTGCAATGTCGCTACCGGCGCCGGATGTGCGTCACTACCGACGTGACCCCAACGATATATCGGTAGCGATGTCGCAATGTGTAAAGCCTGCCTAAGGGGCTGAGGAAAATCGCTGAAAAAAGATTTTATAACAATTTTCCATCTCCACAAAACTATACATTTGGCACAGGGCAGTCAGGAAGCTAAGGATCTCTGGTATGTGCCAAACCCAGACTCATCCATCCAACTGCCAGGTGGAGAAGCATGATCTGTCATTTCACAGATTTCATCTGCTTTAGAATCCAGTCATTTTTGCGTCACTCCCCTTTAACACTTGGCATTGTGCCTGGTGATGTAAGGCTTGCATGCAGCTGATCAGCTATGGAAACCTATGCCACGAAGCAGGGCCGGACTGGGACCCAAAAGTAGCCCTGGCACACAAACCCCACCAGTCCACATACTATATCACTTCTCAGTCCAGATCAGTGAATTTTGCATTTACATCATCATGGCCCCCTCCAGTCAAAGGAGTTATTTGAAGAGCCACATGTGTATAGTGCCGCAATGCGCATGATCAACTACAGTTCCAGTTACCTGGTGCTCTTCAGGAGAAGTAATACTGTGGAGTGTATATATACAGAATAATACAGATACTGAGAATTACACCTGGTATACAGGACAGGAGAAGTGGTACTCTGCAGTGTATATATACAGAATAATACAAATAGTGAGATTTACACCCAGGACAGGAGAAGTGGTACCGTGCAGTGTATATATACAGAATAATACAGATACTGAGAATTACACCTGGTATACAGGACAGGAGAAGTGGTACTCTGCAGTGTATATATACAAAGAGAAACCAAGGAAAAAAAAATTGTGAAAACATACCCTACTGTAACTAAATAAAAGCATAGTGCATATAAACATAGGGTACTTAGTAAACACTGTTTTTGATCAAAAAAAGCATAAAGCTATCCCACCAAACGTCAAGGTGTACCCAGTTGGGATAGTACCTACACTCTCTAATATTAAAACCTTACCATGGGTCTAAAATAGGCCTCAATGTGGCTAAGGGCTGAGAGCGACCGGGTCCCAACAGGACACACACAGTCAGGGGGATTCACAGAATGAAATGTCCAGCTCGCTAAGAAGGGGGCCACTCCCTGTTTGTACTGAATACAAAAAAACTACATAAAAACAAAAAAGTGAGCCGGAGTATGAGATGGTATACATGGAACTTGTGAGACCATGTTCACACTGGCCATGAGACAAAGAGAAACCAAGGAAAAAAAATTGTGAAAACATACCCTGCTGTAACTAAATAAAAGCATAGTGCATATAAAAGAAGGGGAAATAGTAAACACTGTTTTTGATCAAAAAAAAGCATAAAGCTATCCCACCAAACGTCAAGGTGTACCCAGTTGGGATAGTTTTTTTTTTTCCTTGGTTTCTCTTTGTCTCATGGCCAGTGTGAACATGGTCTCACAAGTTCCATGTATACCATCTCATACTCCGGCTCACTTTTTTGTTTTTAGTGTATATATACAGAATAATACAGATAGTGAGATTTACACCCAGGACAGGAGAAGTGGTACTGTGCAGTGTATATATACAGAATAATACAGATACTGAGAATTACATCTGGTATACAGGACAGGAGAAGTGGTATTGTGGTATTGTGCAGTATACATACAGAATAATACAGATGGTGAGAATCACACCCAGTATACAGGAGAAGTGGTACTGTGCAGTGTATATATACACAATAATACAGATTATGAAAATCACACCCAGTATACAGGATAGGAGAAGTGGTACTGTGCAGTGTATACAGAATAATACAAATACTAAGAATCACACCCAGTATACAGGATAGGAGAAGTGGTACTGTGCAGTGTATATATACAGAATAATACAGATACTGAGAATTACACCCAGTACACAGGGAAGGAGAAGAAGTACTCTGCAGTGTATACATACAGAATAATACAGATACTGATAATCACACCCAGTATACAGGACAGGAGAAGATGTTACTGTACAGTGTATATATACAGAATAATACAGATACTGACAATTAAACTCAGTATACAGAACAGGGGAAGTGGTATGGTGCAGTGTATATATGCAGAAGAGAGTCAAAGTCAGAAAAATAGTATCAGAAATCAATTCCATTGTAGATTTTGCTTTATGTTTGGGATCATTGTCTTGTTGAAAGACAAATCTCCATCCCAGTCTCAGGTCTTTTGCAGACTCCAACAGGTTTTCTTCAAGAATGGTCCTGTATTTGGCTCCATTCATCTTCCCATCAATTTTAACCATCTTCCCTGACTCTGCTGAAGAAAAGCAGGCCCAAACCATGATGCTGCCACCACCATGTTTGACAGTGGGGATGGTGTGTTCAGGGTGATGAGCTGTGTTGCTTTTACGCCAAACATATCGATTGGCATTGTGCCCAAAAAGTTTGATTTTGGTTTCATCTGACCAGAGCACCTTCTTCCACGTTTGATGTGTCTCCCAGCTGGCTTGTGGCAAACTTTAAACAACACTTTTTATGGATATCTTTGAGAAATGGCTTTCTTCTTGCCACTCCTCCATAAAGACCAGATTTGTGCAGTGTACGACTGATTGTCCTATGGACAGACTCTCCCACCTCAGCTGTAGATCAGTTCATCCAGAGTGATCATGGGCCTCTTGGCTGCATCTCTGACCAGTCTTCTCCTTGTTTGAGATGACATTTTTGAGGGACAGCCGGGTCTTGGTAGATTTGCAGTGGTATGATACTCCTTCCATTTCAATATGATCGCTTGCACAGTGCTTCTTAGGATGTTTAAAGTTGTGGAAATCCGGCTTTAAACTTCTCCACAACAGTATCACGGACCTGCCTGTTGTGTTCCTTGGTCTTCATGATGCATTCTGTGCTTTAAACAGAACACTGAGACTATCACAGAGCAGGTGCATTTATACGGAGACTAGATTACACATAGGTGGATTATATCATTTGTATCTGCATTTATATAACCGCCTATCAAGGAGTAGCGACAGGGACATGGCAGAATCACGGGAGTCAGGAGGTGGAAACTGCACAAACGTGTCTTTAATGTCATTGGAAAGTCCAGCCCAAAACTGATGGCAAAGGGCCTGGTCATTCCATTGTGATTCAGTAGCCCAGTGCCGAAACACCGTACAGTAATCCTCCTCAGAACATTAAACTTGAATATTTTTCCTGAAGATCTTTTTCTTACAATTCAGCATTGTTTCATTCCTCAGTTATCCCTTCTGGAAGTAGATGTGTGACGCCCTGGGCAAGCCAGGGGTCACAGGTCATCACACCACCACACCCTACACCCCAGCTAGGCACATCTAAGCTAACCCAAAAATCCTTGTTGCCTTCCTCCAGGGGCTGATGTTCACACCAGGGGGTGGGCCAGGCGGTTGGCTCCGCCCACCGAGGAGTTCACAGCTCTGGAGGCGGGAAAACCAGGCAGTCAGCTCAGTGAAGAGCTTGAGATCAGCTAGGGACGTGAAGGAGTAAACAAGCGTGTGTTAGAGTAAAGGAAGTGAAAGTAGAAAGTAGAGAAGTAGTAGTGGAGCTAAGTGAAAAGTGACAGAAGTAAAGCCTGAAGTTAGTCCGAGTGTGTGCCCCGGGCTGAGAGACAGCAAGGTCAGCAGACGGCGGTGATTGTCTGGAGGGGTGACTGCTCGGAGGTTGCAGGAAGGACCGCGGACGGGTGGTGACCCGGTGGTCTGGAGCAGTATACAAAGGACAGTCAGCACCAGGGCAGGGGCCTCTCGGACCCCGGCAAGGCTAGGAGTCGCCATAATTTGCCAAATCCGTCAGTGAAGGGGACGTCTGTCTCCAAACAACCAAGTCCCGATTGAAGGCAACAGTCCAACAATTAAGGAGGAACACCGCCACCGCCAGGGCACCAGTTTCTCAGGGCCAGCGCCTGCGGGCAAAGTAGGGCTCCTCCGGCCCATATCCAAGCCGGGGAGCGGGTTACCGGTGGGAACCCATCGCAACCATCATCAACATAGGTGCAGGACAGAGGGACCGTCACCGTCACCTACTGGGGAAAGCAAGTGCAGCCGTCCGTGGGAACCGTCTTTCCAGCCGTGTATTTTACCGAGAACTGTGTCATCGTCTCAGGCTGAGTGAGTACCACAGTGCCGCAAGGCACCGCGCTGCCCCCGCGTCCCTGCGCCCACCAAGCACTGCATCTCCCACCTCATTACTGGGCCCCGGGATCACCAACCCCTACCCACGGAGGGGCAACACAACAACTAGCTGCTCACTACCATCATTCCCGGGATCCTCATACAGAGCAGCGGTGGTGCCAACAAATCACCACAGCCGTGGGTGGCGTCACGGACAATAAACTATCCCAAATCCCAATCCCCTTTCACTCATGGGCGAGGAGCGCCGCTAGAGTCCCCGGGATCCGGCCCATCGCTCGAGCCACCGAGCAGCAGCACGGCGCAGCAGCCGCGGCAGCCGGACCCGAGCAGTGGGAGAGCGCGGCGTCCCCTCCTCCGCCCGCGACAGATGCATAACTTGCCAGCTGCCTATGACTATTACACATGTCAGTAGAGTGTGTCCAAGTAGACCCTCACACAGTCCGCACTCATTGCATGTGTCATATGTTTAGGGATATGTTTTAATATATCCATAAATTTGCAAGATGAATAACATATGTGCAGCACAATGCAGAGTAATAAGAATAATACCATAAAATTGTTATTTTATCAGGAATATTATTTTATAGGAAATCAGACTTGTGTCACGGGTGACAGACAGTTACATGGTTTCTGGCAATAGAAAGTCATAGTGTTTGGTTGCGCAAAATGCGCCCTGACTTTCTATTGTTCTTCCTGTTAGTATTCATTGTACTAGGTAGCTTTCCTGCTGGGTTTTCATTTTTCCCCCTTTAGGACCCAGCGGAGCCCTCCTTCCATCCAGCTGCTGATTATCAGTATTCCCCTTGTGGTTAAATACTCCTATCTTCCCTGGACTGGGCCTGGTGATATTATTCAGTTCATTCAAGCTCTGGTTGCAAGCAGGTGGCTCATCTGTAGTATCGTTTCTGAAACTTTGCTGAACTTCTACTTGAGTCATCTGTGGATGAGTAGTTCATGCATTTTCTCCGTGTATGTCCTCCTTGTGTATCTCTCTAGTGTTTATTGGGGTTGACGAAGAGCTCATCCCACCCATTCCCTATTTAGGGTCCAGCACTACGGATACCAAGGGTCAGGTATCTGTCTCGGCGTATAGGTGCGGAACCTATCTAGGGTGGTGAGGGACCCCAAGGACCAGCAGTAGGTTTGGTCAGGGGGTCACCATCTCCTGCTTCTCTAGACACAAGGTTCCCCTTCCTTTTCGCTGTTCACTTGGTACTTCCCCAGTCTTAAAAAGAGAATATACCAAGGTAACATCCAGTATTTCAAATAAACTATTAGGTAAAATCTAAAATGTTGAAATTCTGTGCCCTATGAACCATGTGTTTCTGTTAAGACCACTTTACACGCTGTGACATCGCTAGCATTTGCTGGTGATGTCAAGCGCGATAGCACCCACCCCCGTTGTACGGCCGATATGTGGTGATCGCTGCCGTAGCGAACATTATCGCTACAACAGCATCACATGCACATACCTGCTCTGCGATGTCGCTGTGACCGCCGAACCGCCTCCTTTCTAAGGGGGTGGTTCGTTTAGTGTCACAGCTACGTCACAGCAGCGTCACTGAACCGCCGCCCAATAGAAGCGGACGGGTGGAGATGAGCGGGACGTAACATCCCGCCCACCTCCTTCCTTCCGCATTGCCGGTGGAGGCAGGTAAGGAGATGTTCGTCGTTCCTGCGGTGTCACACACAGCGATATGTGCTGCCGTAGGAACGACGAACAACATCGTACATGCAGCAGCAACGATAATTGAAAATAGGGGGGCATGTCACCGATTAGCGATTTTGAACGTTTTTGCGACGATTCAAAATCGCTAATAGGTGTCACACGCAACGACATCGCTAACGCGGCCGGATGTGCGCCACAAATTCCGTGACCCCAAAGACATCGCATTAGCGATGTCGTAGCGTGTAAAGCGGCCTTTAGAAAATAGCTCACTTTTCGATATTTTTTGATCTTTTTTATGAAACGAAATGCAATTAGATCACCTAAGGATCGCACTGATATTAATCCTCTAAGTACATATGAAAACAAGGCCAATGTATGGAAGAATAAACAGTCGGAGTCACAGCCCTGAGAAAACCAAGGGGTCTCGTGTACAGATCCCACAAAAGATCTTTATCCAGCAGCATATATAAACTTTGGCTTAATAGTAGGTGAGCTGAAACTTCACAGGGCTCAAATTTATATATAGACGGCCCTGGGAAAACCAACATACAAGACGCCTGTAGAGATGCCACAAAGGATCTTTATCTAGTAGGTGAGTTCATAATTCACATGGGCATATGTTTATGGGCAGCCAGGGTCCCCCCACCCATGGCCCGGACAGAAGACCTTTTCACAGCAACTCTCCATAGAAAAGAATGTCCAGCAACTCCACCTTATCCTGAGTGACAGGGAGGAAAAACTCCTTAAAGACGCTCTATGAAATGTGCACAGTATATATTGCAATGATAAGTAAAGTTCTCAGCTATCCAAAATCTTTCATCTACAACTTTCAAGTGCCCTTTGCAAGATGGAATTAGGGACAATTATGGACGAGGATGAGGATGATGCGCTGGGTTTTAATTGATTTTTCTGAGGTTTTATTCACACCAAGGTTTTCTGCTGAGTTTTTGACGCAGAAACTCCAGGTTTTTGAGGAGGATTTGGGAAAGTTTTGGCTTTAAAAACTGAGAAAAAGACTCAGCTGAAAAGTGTACTCACACTGAGTGTTTTGCAAAGATTTTGGAGCAGAAATTCTCCACGGGTATGTGTACACAATGTTTTCTGGGCGGAATCCGCCTGAAAAAGCACCTCAAAAGTTTCCCAGAAAATAAGCATGTCAAAACTACGTTGTTCTGCACATGCTTCATCTTCTGTCCTTTCTTCAGGGTTCATGGTGACATGCTGATTCTTCTAGTGGTGAATAGAATAGAAACACAGTGACGGAGCCACTGCAAGAACAATGGCAAAGCCACCTCAGGAACATTAGGACAACTCTTCTTAAGATGCCCTGTGCACATAGTCCATCTCTCTAATCAAACCTCATGGATTTTAAAGGGTTTCTACCCCATAAATTCAGCAAAAAAAACTCAGTGTGAGGCGCAAACCCTTTATACAGGCTTCTTTTTCAGGTGGATTCCACCTGTCATTTGCCTGAAAAGGCCCAAAAATATAAAAAAGAATGAACAAATCCACTGGAAATCAAAACCCCTTACTGTTCCGTCTTTTTAAATTCTTCATGCTTCAAAAGCCTTAAGCAGCTAAAATGTCACTTTACTATCCTTTAGGTGACTATATCATATGTAAAATGGGAACAAAACATTCTGAAAGAACAGGATACTTCGGGATAAACACCTAAAGTTCCCCGTGTTCAAATAACCATAGACTATATGCAAATGGGGTTTTCATAAAGCGTTAAAAATTGCTAGGTTTTCTGGTGACCACCACACTACTTCAAGAAATATACATTATTTGAGGAGTTCTTGAAGAAGTTTTTCATTTTATGAAATGTTTCCTGAGGCGGTTTTCAAGAGTTTTTGAAGCTGTTTTTTCCTACAGTGCTTTTAGCTGCCTTTTGATTGGACAACACCCATTTTGGATCAAATTCCATCAGGATGTGCTTCAAAGAAGTGACATACAACTTTTTTTTCTCCATGAGATGATTTTCAATCCCAAGAGGAAAAAAATAATCAAAAACTGAATACAAGAAAGCAGAGTGGTTCTTAGAAATTAATAGGAAGAGCATTTCAAATGAGGTTTTAATGATTTATTCAGGTGAATTATTCAGGATTTACTGCAAAAAACTCATTCAAAAACACTATTTTGCTGAGCTGCATGTGCTTGGTATTTCAGTGGACCAGAATGAGAAAAGTGAATATGTGGCACCTCAAGATCAGCCAGGAAAAACTTATTCTGTTGGATCAATCATCACTTTCTCACCAGTAGAGATGAGCGAACCCAAGTTTTGGTCGTCTATGAAAAAACTGGGTTCGGAGTTCAGGTGCTTAATAAATGAACTTCACTTACGTAAGCATCGTTGTTCTTGGGTACGCTCGGTGCTCAGTCAAGTGTGAGCCACTTGGAGTGTTTGAACGGCTCTCGCTGGGGGTAACAACAGCGTGATCAGAAGTAGTGTGCACCAAACAAAAAAAAAATGGAAAAACCCCATCCACCTGCCCCTGGAATTGTTCTCTTTATGTCTGGCTACATGTGGGCAGAGACCCGAACTGTCCAATTAGTGACTTCCATTGGGGTTCAGGTCAAGTTTGGGTCCCAAACCCAACTTTGAATTAAGTTCGGCTGTCCACACTGAACCAAACTTCAACGAGTCCATTCATCTCTACTCACCATCCCTTAAGCGGGCTTTACACGAGACGATAGATTGTGCGATATGTTGTTGGGGTCACGGTTTTCGTGACGCACATCCAGCATACCGCATGACGTGGTTTTGTATGACACCTCCTAGCGACGCAGTATCGCTCACAAATCGTGAGTCGTGTACTCGTCGCTAGGTTTCATAAAATTGTTTAATTAAAATGGCGGCGGTAGTTCATCGTTTCCTGTCATCACACGTTGCTCCGTGTGACACCACGGGAACGATGAACAACAGCTTTACCTGCCTCCCGCGGCACCCGACGGCTTAATGGAAGGAAAGAGGTGGGCGGGATGTTTACATCCCGCTCATCTCCAACCCTCCGCTTCTATTGGCCGCCTGCCATGTGACGTCACTGTG
Source organism: Anomaloglossus baeobatrachus (assembly GCF_048569485.1). Taxonomy (NCBI): domain Eukaryota; kingdom Metazoa; phylum Chordata; class Amphibia; order Anura; family Aromobatidae; genus Anomaloglossus; species Anomaloglossus baeobatrachus. Next base: position 692,517,031 of record NC_134354.1, read on the forward strand.
ATGCCGAACGTCCCGCCCACTCCAGGAAGTGGACGTTCGTCGCCCACAGCGAGATCGTCCGGAAGGTAAGTACGTGTGACGGGGGTTAAACGAGTTTGTGTGCCATGGGCAACTAATTGCCCATGACGCAAAAACGACGGGGGCGTGTACGATCGATTGTGCTATCGCACAATCTATCGTCTCGTGTAAAGCAGGCTTTAGTTGATGCTCATCTTAGCTTGGAAAGTTGTCCAAACCCAGATCTGCATTTGACAACCAGTGTGGCACCAATACAGTCTGCATGAAACAGCCGCTCCCCACATTGTAATGGAGTGGCCCCGTTACACAACTTTTGCAAATTCGTTTGCTCCAAATGCTACATCGTAAATGGGAATCACAGGACAAAAGTGTCAGCAACCAATTTGTGAAGAAGCTCACCTTTCCTTCACATTTCTTGTGACTCGTAATCTTGCAGACTGTAAAATATAAAAGGAAAAGCAGCGCATTAGATGGGTAAAAAACATTGAGAAATTGCTGTTAAATTGTACGGTGTGTGTTGAAATGTGTGTATGTGTCTCGACCTAGATCTTATGTTTGAAAACTATCTTGAGATAAGCAATATCTCACATAGCAACATCTACAAGAACATGTATGACCATCAAAAATGTTAACTCAACAGATCTGTACAAAATAAAATATTTTAACGTCCCGGTTCGGTTCCTGGATTTCTTTTTTTAATAATGTTTTTTTTCCGGCTTCTAGGTTTCTCAATCTCTCCAAACCTTAAAAAAATAAGTGGAAATTCCCAAGAAAACTCACAATACAACCAAATTATACCCATGGAAAGTCCCTCAGGATCTGGGTCACCTCTCACGGAATTAATGACAATGTTCCCATATCTTCCATCTTATAATAATACACCAAGCAGGGGGATAACTAAAGGGACAGCAGAGGTCATGAATGATTGAGCCTAAAAGAGCCAAAAAGTTCCATGTGAGTTCACCAAGACTAAAGCCGGCGTCACATGCTACGATTTATCTGACGATATGTTGGTGGGGTCACGGTTTCCGTGACACACATTCGGCATTGTTAGCGACGTCGTTGCGACTCCGAACGATCGCAAATAGGTTTAAAATCGTTGATCGTTGACACGTCGTTCATTTTCAAAATATTGTTCGTCGTTTGGATCGCAACAGACATATTGGTACATTTGACACCCTGCAAACGACGAACAACATGCACACGACCGCCTTGGTCAAACAATATATCACTGAAGGATTTTGCGTCGCTTGTGCGATCGTTACGTGTGACCACTAATAAATGACCCATTTGGGATCTCGGCAAATCGTAACTATGATCTGGGCGTCTCATGTCGCTCATGAGATCGTTAGATAAATCGTAGCGTGTAACGGGGCCTTAAGGCTGACATGTTACAGTACGTTCTTACATGCAAATTTTGCGTTCCATATTTCATCTTGAATCTGATTTCATATATTCATTAAAATCATGTGCAAAAAAGCCTTCTCGTGGATATTGGTGAGTATTTGCCATAGAATTCACCTCATACGTTGGAAATGGTGAAGTTTACAATAAACATCTATAGCGCCCCTGAAGCCATCAGGAAGCTACAAAGTATTGCATCCCCATCAGGATGCAGGGCCTACCCCCAGGGACCCACCAGAAGACCAGTGCCGGTAACAACAAAACATTCCAGTTAATCCCTGTTTTTCCACTATTTCTCCAAAGACTGGTAACAGACTAGGGTTGGACCCAATGGATGGCCACCTAGGGGTGGAGCCGATACGGTCCACTAGACGACCAGGCAGGAGGGGTCAGACATTGGAGAGACAGTCAGTTAGTTGATGACAGCGAGAGTGAGTGGAAGCACTGACAAGCGTGTGACAGTGACCTGAGGGCCCAGGCGTGTGGTTGCCGGTGGAGTATGGTAGAGTACTCCCAGAACCATAGCACCGACGGGGTACAGAATCCTAGGTCAGGCAAACGCTCCAGATAGACCTGATAAAGTCTGCACAGTGAGGGGACCATCCAGGACCTCACTGACCTTGAAGATCGGGACACCGTAGCAACGAAAGAACCGGGGAACTGGACCAGAGAAACCGACCCCATAGGGTTCACGTTATCGTCATATGGACTAAAGTTGAGAGTCTACCAGGAGGGGACCCCCAGACGCTCCAAGCCATGGGGACCCACCAACCAGAGATAGGTGCAGGGGAAAGAAGCCACTAGGTCACTACACCGCCACTGGGAGTAAGGGGACCAGCGGTCAAGATCAGCCTTCCTCGGGTTACCAGTTTCCATCTTACTGTGAGTAAAGGAAGCAGTTACACTGCAACCCCTTGTGTGGCCTACCTTCTTTCTGCGCCCATCAACATCATCTATCCTCTGGGGCCTGGCCCTACTTACGGAGGGTCCAACATCCAGGCTGCCACTAACACCAGCCCCAGTAGTGAGAGACTGTGCAGCGGTGGCTCCACTAAATAGTCGCAACCCGCAAGTGGCGTCACGATATAAACTGTTACCTAATCTCCCCTGTAAATATATCCCTTTTAAAAAGCATCCCCAGGGTCACGGAACTGGGTAACGGCCACCCAGTAACATCTCCCCAGCAATACACTACCCGGGACCGAGTACCCCATAGCCCTGGGTGACAAATCCACAGCATACATGGACAGGCTGTGGTTTGAAAATGTGTACAAATGTCCATATCGGCTACACATTTTTTTATCCATCGCACAGATGAGATTTGGTAAGACGCCATCTCCTCTGCTACTACTGTAATAAGATGTAAAATTTTCATCTGCAAATCTTTATAGAAATCCAGAAAGTATCCACCACATATCCCGACAGTAGGAGCTCCCGTTACAGATCTTACAATGGGGTCTAGCAGAAAAGATGGGGTCTATCAAGCTGTCACCAAGGAAACTTACTCTTTGCCAAAAACAGATGGAAAACAATGATACGCCATGATGAATTCAGACTTTGGTGTTTCCACCGATAGACTACATTAGATGAAAGCAGCACCATACGGAGAAACTCTTGGTAACACACCGTAATGTCCAAGAAGCTCCAACTTCATACTGCCACTGACATACATGAATGGTCTGTACAGGAACCTGTCACTTTGATAGACTACACCGCTAGTCCATCAGTGTGAGACACATGATCTGTTGCTAAAAGAAAGCCTCAGGATTGATTCCTTTTTGTGTCACATACTAAAAGTCCAACATTAACTTTTCCCATAGCTGGGAGTCAGAGCTAAATGTGGTTTAATGGGAAAATTGGAAACTCCTTATATACGGTTTACAGGAAAAGTCAACAACTTAACTGTGAGCGTCTGTTCTATGTGACACTATGACAGAACCCTGCAACATGAACTCCCTCCTCGTGTTACTGACCACCAAGGTTTTGGCTCACAAAGGGCTCAATTGAGAATGACTGACCTAAATTTGGAGTCCTAAAAATCTCAATGCCACTCATTAACTGAGGTTTAGCTGCACTTTCAATCTTGGAGTCTCGGTACAGAGTCATGCAGGAGGTCAGCATGAAATTCCACCAAATGAATGTCTAGGTTACACCCTATATATAAAACCATGACATGGCTAACTCTGTCACTGACCGGCAAGGGGACTACATGGCAGATCTGTGATTTAAGTCTACTTTATAATGATATTGATGCAAGCAGTGTCTTAAAGGCCCTGTCACACACAGAGATAAATCTTTGGCAGATCTGTGGTTGCAGTGAAATCATGGACATATTGTTCCATTTGTACACAGCCACAAACCTGGCACTGACTGTCCACAATTTCACTGCAACCACAGATCTGCCGCAGATTTATCTCTGTGTGTGACAGGGCCTTTAGATCAACAGATTCTTCAATCCGCCAGATCATATGGCCTAAAAACCCTCAACGTCTCTCTGTGGAAATGTGACGCCCTGGCCTATCAGGTCATCACAGGGTATTGTGCAATCTGCCCTTCTGCATGATATCCACCTCCTCCTTGGTTACGGGTCCCTGACCTTTGGTGTTGCTAAGAACAAGCTAATCAAAATCCTAGAAACACTCTGCACCACACCCACCAGACACACCAGTGGCTAACCTGAAGGGAATAGGGTCGCCCACTAGGGTGGTTGGTAAGGGGCGGTCAGGAGTGTCAGGAGACAGTCAGTCAGTGTTGAGAAGTGACTCTCGAGAGGAGAGGTCAGGAGCTGGGCTCCTTGAGACTACTATGTGGCAGACGTTGGTCTGAGCCTGGTAGAAGCTGGACCCCGGTCACAGGGGATTGTGACAAGGGGCACGGACTGTCGAAGAGGACAGCTGGCGGCCTTGTGCCATCACGGGGCAGGGCCAGGGCATGACGGGGTACGTGGACATCTAGGTCATGAGGGAGCTTCAGGCGTCCTGACAATTTATCCGATGAGGACGAAGCCTTCAAAATCCGTTCTCCACCCGCTCCAAAATCGGGGTACTAGCGCAACGAGGGGGATAGGACATTCCCACTACCCAGTCCAGAAAATCCCAAGCGTGAACCCTGAGAGCAAGCTCACCCAGTTAGCCATACTGGTGAGCGGGACCCGATTAGTTTCAGGCTAAAGGCACTAAAGAGAAGACTAGGTGCCAAGGCAAAGGTCACAGACTAACAGGCATCACCAACGGGCACAGGATCCAGGCGTGCTCCCTCCAAGCGGCAGCGGTGTCCAGAACTTTGGTTTACCACAGTTGTCGGTGTCAGCGTTATTGGAATGAGGTAGTACACCAGTGACCCTTACCGTCCCAACGGTACCTCCCTGTCACTATCACCGAGTCCTGGGGCATTCCCCCTACCCGTGGAGGGGTTAAACACCTAGCTGTCCACACCATCGCCACCGGGTACTCCCAATCGCAGTGGTGGTACTCCATCTTACCACGCACCATGGGTGGCATCACAAACGTTCCCCACCATCCCCTGTAAATACTTCCCCCTTTATTCCGAGTGGCCGCGTGACCCCGACCCTCGGGTCCGGAGACTCCTCGAGCCACCACGGATCCGGATCCGAGCAGCCTGGCAGCTGACGCGGGGGCGGCACAGAAACAGGGGATGAACTGCCGCCCGGCATTATACAAACTGTATGGGAACAAACCATTGTCTAAACAATCAGTCTCCATACAGCTGTGTAAAAAGGCCTTAAATATCGCCATTTATTATATTGTTGATTAGAGCTCATTATGGGCAAAAATCTCCTTGTGTAAATCCGCTTTATCCGCATTCATACACTGCCATATTGTCCTCTATGGCCTCTACAGTAACCTTGGCAGGTTGCAACATTCAAGTTATTTCCCCATAAACAGAATAAATGATTGTTTGGGATCTCACCCTTAAAACTCCAAATTGGGGCCATATCATCCACCTGAATGGAGGGGTGGTCTCGCAGGAGCACCACCAAAAACTGTAAGTATTGGACTAACAGAGGGAATAATTCTAATAATCTTTATACAGAGGCACAATATTCTGCAGAATTAAGGCCGCTTTACACGCTGCGATATTGTTACCGATATCGCTAGCGTGCGTACCCGCCCCCATCGTTTGTGCAACACGGGCAAATCGCGCGGACCCGTCACACTAATTACCTGCCTAGCAACGTAGCTGTGACCGGGAAACCGTTCGGCGTCACATCGACGTCACTAAGCGGCCGCCCAATCAAAGCAAAGGGGCGGAGATGAGCGGGACGTAACATCCCGCCCACCTCCTTCCTTGCTCATTGCTGTCGGGATGCAGGTAAGGTGAGGTTCCTCGTTCCTGCAGTGTCACACATAGCGATGTGTGCTGCCGCAGGAATGACGAACAACATCGTCACAGCATTAGCAACGATGCTTTTTGCGACGATTCAAAATCGCTCATAGGTGTCACACAACAACATCGCTGAAGTGGCCGGATGTGCGTCACAAATTCCATGACCCGAGGAATATTACACGCGTTTCCACTACTACATTCAATGGGGTACATGGGACCCCTGTATCAGCAGATGACTGCACAACCCAACACAACCGAGGAACTCCATAACTGAGCCACTGAGAAGTGGAAAACGTTTATCTGATGAGATTATATTCAAAGCTGCTTCATGAGAACGATGGCGGAATGGGTAGAATTCCCAACACCCCACAATAAAAGGGGTGGCAAAAATCTATAAAGACTGGCTGTAACTGTGACCCCTTTTACACCATTTGTGAAACCAATTCTGACCCAATAAATGTCCATATGGTTAGCACTTATATAACAGGGCAACGCAACATTAATGCATCTTAAAGAGTAAATGTTGTTTTAATTTTTAATTCATAAATCAATAGTACACATGAAAATAAGCAACTTTGTAATATATCTTATCAAACAAATCTGCTTCTTTCTCTGCCAGAATTGATCAGTCATTATCACAATTCTCAATTCTGAGGTAAAATCTGTATTCAGTGAAAACTTTCCCATTACTGAGATAGGAGATGACAGTTGGTGCTGATGAGATTCTATGTAAATAGAAGGGGCGGAGCTCTGCATCTAGCTCCTCTCTCTGCCTCTAGCTCCTACCTCTGCCTCTAGCTTCTCCTTTTAGCACTTCCCACCGCCCACATTAGATTGGTCACCATAATTGGAGGGGGGTTGTATAGGGGCCTATGGATTGTCAGCCATGTTCTGCTAGCCTGACATGGATTGATCGCTTACTGATAATTTATGATAGATGTTTGGCAGTGATGTTGTCGCAGGGCTGCTTAATGAATAAAACTCTAACTGGAATGAATTAACTAGATCACCAATAAAGAGTTAAATTCTGATGTAAAGCCCCAGAGACAATTAATAAGATTGGTTTTCACTCAATGTACATTGAGTTCCGAGAAAGCATATAGATAAATACAAACAGGTGGTGCGAGGACTGGTTTCTTTATGAAGCTTCATATGGACCCGGGGTGACAATAACACAGCAGCCATTTTCCTGTTTTATACATTTGGGAACAATTCTCGGTCATAAACATCCAGATGTAAATGAATGTCTAAGTGAAATGTGCTGAAACCAAGTGGGTGCAAAAACCAGAATTATACATGACGTCTCCAGACACCTAATATGATCTCCACATATATGCACTTATGGCAACTGAACGGTCATTTAAGCTCAGATGACAGTTTGTGAGACATATGCCAATCAAGCCGAACAGGGGGAGGAGTCTGTAACGCGGCATTCCTGCTCTCCCTCTCCTCCTGTAGGGTCACGTCACTCATTGCCGTGGCTGGGTCCCTCCGCGCTGCCCAGTGGACTCCCTACCTCTCCATGTGGGCTTCTTCCTCCCTGCCTTCCGGAGACTGTGAGCGCGTCATAAGGCCTACGGGAGCACTCCTAAAGGGTCTCTTAAAGGGTCAGAGCGCAACTCCCAGGAAGTGCCTCCTAGCCTACTGCTGAGAGGCACTGTGTATTTAGGGCAAGCTCCCACTTAGGGAGTTGCCTGTTCAACACCTTAGCTTAGCTAGTCAGTGTCGCGGGCGGGGAGGACGCCACTGCGCTGCGCTCGCTAACGCTCGGATCCGGCGCTGCTGCGATGGCTGCTCGGTAGCTCGAACGGTGGGCCGGATCCGGGGACTCGAGCGGCGCTCCTCTCCCGTGAGTGAAATGGTGGTTGGTTTGGGGAATTTAGTCCGTGACGCCACCCACGGGTCGTGGTGAAGATAGGCACCACCGCTGCTGATGGATCCCGGGAGTGATGGTAAGGAGCAGCTGGGATGTTGTTTTCCCCCTCCGTGGGTAGGGGTTGGTGGTCTCGGGGCCCAATGATGTGACGGGGAGGCAGGGTTGGTGAGGTGCAGGTTTGCAGGGACAGCACGGCGCGGTGCCGGATGGCACGGGTGTACTCACTCAGCAAGAAAGGTACAAAGTCCTCAGTAAACCAAACGGCTGGATGGACGGGTCCCGCAGCCGGCTGCAGTGTCTCTCCCCGGACAGGTGATGGCGGCTGTCTTTCCCTGCACCCTGATGTTCTCCTTCTGACTACTATAGATTCCCAACGGTAGTCCGCTCCCTGGTGTATGGGTACTGGAGGAGCCCGTTTGCCCGCAGGCGCTGGCCCTTGGGTCTCTAGCCTTAGGCGGTAGCTGTATACCCTCACGGTGTGGGCGGTTGCCTTCAATCGGGACTTTTGCTGTTATGAAACCCCTGTGGTTCTAGTCACATTCGGATCTGACTATTGACGGTGGCTCCAAGCCTGGTCGGGGTCCGATGGCCCTGCCTGGGTGTGCTGGCTTCACTTCGCTCCCCGGTCGGTACCGGCGGGCCGTCGCCCGACCCCGGTCCTACGGTTCCGCGTTGCTTCACCACTCCTGCAGACGGCCACCACCGTCTGCCAACCTTGCTGTCAGTGCCTGGGCCACAAACCCAGACACCCAAGTGTTTACTGCTCTCACTTCCAACTCCTAAACTGTTCTGTCACTTTTCCCGCCTCCAGGACTGTGAACTCCTCGGTGGGTGGGGCCAACCGCTTGGCTCCGCCCCACCTGGTGTGGACATCAGACACTGGAGGGAGGCAACAAGGATTTTGTGTTTGGCTGGTGTCCCTGTCTAATGGGGGTGGGGGGTGTTTGTGTGTTATCTGTGACGACCTGGCTAGGCCAGGGTGCCACATCAGTGTCCAGTAATCCATCTAGCTAGTTGTCAGGTCCCCTTGGCTGTCCCATCCGTTCAGTCCTGTTGATTCCCTGCCTGTCAGTTGCGTTTCATCGGTGCCAGTGTCCCTGCCTGCCCGTCCCTCCAACCTCAGCTATCCCAGTGGCCCTCGCCACACCAGAGACTTTGCCTGTCCGTCTTGTCTGTGCCTCGAGCCTCAGCTATCCCAGTGGCTCTCACCACACAAGAGACTGTGCCTGTCCGTCCCAGTCATGCCTCCAGCCTTGGGTAAACCGGTGGCCCTAGCTACACCAGAGATTGCCCACCTTGGCCTTGCCTTCTGCCTCTGCTACTCTCGTGGTCCCTGTTTACACTTAAGACTCAGTCTTGTCTGCTCCTTTGTCCGCCCCTGACCTGGGGGTCAGCTGCTACCGTCCTGGCCTTTAACCCACAAAGGGGTAGGTCCGGGGTCTCTCTGTGGTTCACTGGGTCCACTTCAGCTTGCCTCAGCACCATTTCCGGCAGCAAGCGTGACACCGTCTATTTGATATTTTACCCCAGTGGATATCTTGTTTGAGATAGGGGCTTGGGATTAATGAAACTGTCTAAACAAAAACCCTGCCTTTATTACCCAATCATACCACAGCCTTCATTTCTCAAAAGAGCTATAAAAAATGAAAGCTGTGCTGCAATTGCTTGCTTTCGGCAGAAATTACAGTTTTTCTTTTAGGTAATTTTGGGAATCTTCCACTCTTGTTTTCGCTGAAGTGCAATAGAGGACTAAAATTGTACTTTGTAGTAAGGGAACCTGCCTCTACTCCATGGTGTCTGTGGTTTGGGTTACATAGCAGGTTGCTGTTGAAGTGGTTCTCCCATTATATTCATTAAAGGGTTTGTCTAGACAAGAAAAAAAGTTCCTCAAGAAATTGAATCTCTGAGGCCTGCGACACACATCCGTGCCGCCGGCACGTGTTTGTCATTTTTTACATGTACCGGCGGCACGGAGACACATACAGCAATGCTACCCTATGGTAGCAAGCACACAAGTAAAACCACACGGAACGTGTGTCCATGTGCGTTTGTACGTGTGTGCGTTTTTCAAAGCACTGACATGTCAGTTTTTTCTCCGGCAGCACGGGTGTCACACGGCCCGCACCCGTACTACACGGGTGTAGTGTGGATGCGGTTCCGTGTGACACGCGCCGGAGAAAACACACGTGTCAGTGAAAAAAAAAAAAAACATTTACTCACCTTCTCCTGACCTCCTGTCTCTGCCGCTGCTGCCTCTTGCTGCCGACCGCCGCTCATTATTCTCATTTAATATTCACTTCACTGCCTGGCAGCAGCAGCAGCGGGGAGACAGGAGGGCTGGAGACCGAAGATCAGCACCACGGACAGCAGGAAGGACCAGGTGAGTATGTAAATTACCGGTTCTACGTGTGCCATCGCGGATAGCACACGTAGAACACACGTGTCCCGCACGTACCAGAGACACGTACTTACCTGCATGCAACACGCAGGGGAAATACGTGTCTCTCGGCACGTGCGTGATTTTCACGTGAATGTGGCAGAGGCCTGAAAAATAGCATATAGTTGATGGTGACCTACCAACACCCACCTGTATCCAGTGCAGCCTGCTCTGTTATCTTCACCAATATTTCACCAGCCGCAGGACTGCTGCATCCAGGGATTGCCTGCAGCGCTCAGGTGACTTGAGCAGTGCGTCATTAGACGTTTTTCTGTTTACAGTCCCCTGATTGCTGCTGCCAATCTCGCAGGGGTACTGCGGCTGATACTGTAGTTTTATGATGTCTACAATTCCTGTACAGACCATGGATCAACCTGCTCTGTATTCAGGTGGGTGCCAGTAGGTGAATGTCAATTAGTTATTTTTAAAGATCAAAGCCCTCGAGGAACTTTACTTTCTGCCTTGGCCTCACAATAGGTGATAAATGTCCATTTGTTGGGGGGACCTCATGGCTGGTTACCCTAATGAACACTAGATCTTTAAAATTAGCTGTGATGGAGAACAACTGCAAAGAGAGTCTCGTAAATCTGTGCATGACATGAATGGACATTTCATGTAATTCAGATTGGTGTAATACAGAGAAATTTCTCCCACGGCTAAGAGCTGATCACTGCTGGTCCTAGTATTCAGACGTCCACTGATTAGCTTATTGCCAGTAAACAATTCTAACAAAATGAAATTAGACAATCCCTTTAAAACATGATGAGAAAATGCCAGTCTACACCATGTTCCAAATTATTATGCAAATTATATGTTTCTCTGATTTTCCTAAATGGTTGGTGCAAATGACAGTCAGTCTAACAAAAGTCATCACCCATTAGAGTATACATCGAATTCTATTGAAGAATCCTCCCAATGATATCAGTATAATCTTCAAAATTTAAAAAAAAAATCAAAATGCACTGTTCCAAATTATTAGGCACAGTAGAGTTTCTAAACATTTTATATGTTTTAAAGAACTGAAAATGCTCATTTGTGGAATTTGCAGCATTAGGAGGTCACATTCACTGAAATAAAAAGGTACTTAAATCCAAAACATCCTAACAGGCTAAGTTACATGTTAACATATGAACCCTTCTTTGATATCACCTGCACAATTCTTGCATCCATTGAACTTGTGAGTTTTTGGAGAGTTTCTGCCTGAATTTCTTTGCATGATGTCAGAATAGCCTCCCAGAGCTGCTGTTTTGATGTGAACTGCCTCCCACCCTCATAGATCTTTTGCTTGATGATACTCCAAAGGTTCTCTATAGGGTTGAGGTCAGGGGAAGATGGTGGCCACACCATGAGTTTATCTCTTTTTATGCCCATAGCAGCCAATGACACAGAGGTATTCTTTGCAGCATGAGATGGTGCATTGTCATGCATGAAGATGATTTTGCTTGTGAAGGCACGTTTCTACTTTTTTTTACCATGGAAGAAAGTTGTCAGTCAGAAACTTTATATACTTTGTAGAGGTCATTTTCCCACCTTCAGGAATCCTGAAGGAGCCTACCAGATGTCTCCCCACGATTCCGGCCCAAAACATGATTCCTCCACCTCCTTGCTGATATTGAAGCCTTGTTGGGACATAATGGCCATCCACCAACCAACCATCCACTACTCCATCAGTAAACAAGAAAATTAGTCTTGATGTATGTCTGGGCCCACTGCAACCATTTCTGCTTGTGAGCACTGGTTAGGGGTGGCAGAATAGTAGGTTTATGCACCACAGCAAGCCTTTGAAGGATCCTACACCTTGAGGTTTGAGAGACTCCAGAGGCGCCAGCAACTTCAAATATCTGTTTGCTGGTTTGTAATAGCTTTTTAGCAGCTGCTCTCTTAATCCGATGGACTTGCCTGGCAGAAACCTTCCTTATTCTGCCTTTATCAGCACGAACCCATATGTGCTCAGAATCAGTCACAAATCTCTTCACAGTGCGATGATCACGCTTACGTTTTCGTGAAATATCTAATGTTTTCATCCCTTGTCCAAGGCATTGCACTATTTGATGCTTTTCAGCAGCAGAGAGATACTTTTTGTTTCCCATGTTACTTTAAAACTGTGGCCTGCTTAATATTGTGGAACATCCAGTTTTACTTTTATTGGGCTCACCTGGCAAACTAATTATCACAGGTATCTGAAATTGATTTCAGTGAGCCAAAGAACCCTGAGACACAATACCATCAATGAGTTTCATTGGAAAAAAATTTAAAAAATAATCGTTATGACACTTAAATTAATTTGCATAATAATTTGGAACATGGTGTATATCACCGGCATCTGTCCCATCCCTGGATCTTTGGAGAACATGTGATAGACTTTCTGATGCAGAATACAAGGAATCTTTCTTTATTTCTACGTTTTCAGGTATAGTTAGTAATGGCTATGGGTAATTGTCACTTCTTACCTCTGCAGACACTGCCTTGGGATACCACAGGCTCACTACACGCAGCACACAGCCTCTTCTTTTTCAGTACTTTCTCATGGAAAATGTGACGTTCACCCCCCGTGGGCTGTAAAGGAAACAACATCAAGATTAAACATGACCACAAGTCTAACAGAGTCAGTGGGAGACTAAATTATTGCAATCTTTGTACCAAGAGATTTCTAAAATTATGGGTTTAGAAAATATTTCCAGTTGTACAAAAAAAGAAAACTATTCTAGAATTTAAGGAGTACGGTATTAAACATGGGAATAAAATGTCATAGAATTAATCAGCCACGTAAATAAGAAGGAATTTTCATTATTTTGAATCAGATGACTCGATTGGGACTGACTTAGAGAAGGCTGTTTGACTTAGAAGGGTGCGGGACTTAAAAGGGTGCGGGACTTAAAAGGGTGCATGACTTAGAAGGCTGAGTGACTTAGAAGGCTGCGTGACTTAGAAAAGTACATGACTTAGAAAGGTGCATAACTTAGAAGGGTGCGGAACTTAGAAGGGTGCGTAACTTAGAAGGGTGCATGACTTAGAAGGGTTCGTGACTTAGAAGGGTGCGGAACTGAGAAGGGTGCGGAACTTAGAAGGGTGTGGATCTTAGAAGGGTGCGTGACTTAGAAGGGTGCGGAACTGAGAAGGGTGCGGAACTTAGAAGGGTGTGGATCTTAGAAGGGTGCGTGACTTAGAAGGGTGCATGACTTAGAAGGGTGCGTGACTTAGAAGGGTGCGGAACTGAGAAGGGTGCGGAACTTAGAAGGGTGTGGATCTTAGAAGGGTGCGTGACTTAGAAGGGTGCATGACTTAGAAGGGTGCGTGACTTAGAAGGGTGCGGAACTGAGAAGGGTGCGGAACTTAGAAGGGTGTGGATCTTAGAAGGGTGCATGACTTAGAAGGCCATGTGACTTAGAAGGGTGCAGTTCTTAGAAGGGTGCGGTTATTAGAAGGGTGAGGGACTCAGAAGCCTGCGTGCACACAAAGTTTTTTGAGGCTTTCAAAAACCAAGCGTTTTTTAAGTGGACACTTTAGTAAACCTTCTTTTTTAGAGTTAATTTTTAGAAGACTTTTTGTTTTCCTGAAACAGTTTGGAAGACGTTTTGAAGAAATTTTGAAGAGTTTTCTTTTTTTCCCAGAAGATTTTTTTGCAGCCTTTTGATTTGACAGGGCTTTGTTTGGAACAGATTCAACAAAGTGACATGCACCTTCTTCTCTCCTAACAGGCATTTTTCAAGACCTCTTCAAAGAAAAAATCATCAAAAACTATGAACAGCAAGGTGGATTTCCCATTGAAATTAATAAATTAATACATTTTCCAAGCGTTTTTAGGCAGATTCTGAGGATTGTAAAAACTTTAAACACCCTATTAGATATTTCTGAGTGGAGTAAAATGTTGAGGGTAAGAATTGAGTAAACTGAAATACTTGATTCAGCCATTTCATAGACTCAAATATATAGTTTAGTTGATGTAGCTTAACATATATTTATGAATGTTTTTGTTTTTTACTAACACATATATACTGAAAATATATTTAGTGATTTTCCTTAATTCAATATATTAGTATATGTAACTTCAAAGATGGCTCCTGCATCGTGGACAACACCTAAGGTGATAAGGAGATTGTAAACACCCAAAGTGTTACGGGGGGCTGTCTGATAATAACCTAAAGGAGTATCAGACAGTCAGGGTCCACCGTGCAAAGACTCTGCTGCAGACTATGGCAGAGTGCAATACCTCTGTTAACTCACAGAAAGATATAATAAGAAAGTAAAGCAATTCCTCCCTTACTTGGAGGGTGTGTGGAATGATCTCTGTTAATAATCACAGAGACAAAGGCAATGTGTGCGAAATGGCACCTACCTAGGTCCGCTCTTCTAGTGGTGCAAAAGAGACGAACAGCAGCGCAAGCCGCACAAAGCTCCTACCTGCGTTCGCTCCACTAGTGTGCGAGGACACGAACCACTAGATATGGCACCTGCCTAGGTCCGCTCTTCTAGTGGTGCAAAAGAGACGAACAGCAGCGTAAGCCGCACAAAGCTCCTACCTCTGTTCGCTCCCCTAGTGTGCGAGGATACGAACAACTGCTAGTCGCAGTATAAGGAACGTTACCCTAGCGGCAACGTCCACCTACGAGTCGAACCACAAGGCCCAGCCAGACCATGTGCCTCAGGCACCTGCCTATGTCCGCTCCCCTAAGAGGTAAGGATACGGACAGCAGCCGAAGCTGTAAGGTATAAGAACGCTACCCTGCCGGTAGCGCTCACCTAGCATAGACAGAGGAATGCCTAGAGGAACGCGCACAGAGCGTCTACTCTTATGCATGAACCAAGAGGACTGAGCGCCATGCAGCGTGTGTCAGGGTCTTATATAGACTCTGTGCCTCATCCAAGATGGAGGACACCAGAGCCAATCCGCTGCCAGAACGACAGGAGTGACATCATGCTGGCCTATCACCGAGCAAGGCATCACAAGCACATGACCAGCGACCAATCGGCATGGAAGGTGTCAGAGACATGTGACCTCGTGTCAGCGATGATGTCACCCGCACATGTGCAATGGCTCCAAGATAGGACTTAGTCTCCGGCGCTCGCACATGTGCAGTAGCAAGAAATCTGGACTTAGTCTCCAGCGCTCGCACATGTGCAGTAGCAAGAAATCTGGACTTAGTCTCCAGCGCTCGCACATGTGCAGTAGCAGGAAATCTGGACTTAGTCTCCAGTGCTCGCAGCAACCGTAACAGTACCTCCCCCTCAAGGGCCCCCCTCCCGGCGACGCAGGTAATCAGCAACTAAGTTGGGAGCATGGACAGCCTCCTCAGGCTCCCAAGAGCGATGTTCCGGGCCGTAACCCTCCCAATCTATCAAGAAGAACCTGCGCCCTCTAACCATCTTAGAACCAACTATGGCTCGTACCTCATAGCTAGAGCGAGAGGAATCAGAGGCAGGAGAGTGCACTTCACGAGTGTGAGGTAAAATAGCCGGCTTTAGCAGTGAGACATGGAATTTGTCATGAATCCTAAGATGGACGGGTAACTTCAATTGGTAGACTACAGGATTTACCTGTCGAAGAACCTCATAAGGACCCAGGAAGCGAGGAGCAAATTTGACAGAGCTCACTCTAAGTCTCACGTGTTTTGCAGAGAGCCACACAAAGTCCCCTGGAGAAAAGACAGGAGCCGGGCGACGAAACCGATCGGACACCGTCTTCATACGGTCCTTAGCTGCTTGGATCGACTCTTGAGTCCGATCCCAAACCTCTCTGGCATTAGTTGCCCAGTCGGCCACAAGAGGAGGAGGTGCAGCAGCGGGAAACGGTACCGGTACCCTAGGGTGTTGCCCATTATTGAGTACAAACGGTGTCTGCCCAGTGGCCTCAGCCAGCGAATTGTTAAGGGCAAATTCTGCCCAGGGTAGGAGGGAGGACCAGTTATCGTGGTTCTCAGCAACAAAGTGTCGAAGGTATATAATCATAGATTGATTGGTACGCTCAACCAAACCATTGGTCTCCGGATGGTATGCCGAAGAGAGATTCAACTCAATTTGCAGAAGGCTACAAAGATCTCGCCAGAAACGGGAAGTAAATTGCGGGCCTCTATCACAAATGATACGATCTGGCATCCCGTGAAGCCTAAAGACATGCTTGAGGAATAGTTTGGCTAGTACCCTGGAAGATGGGATTCTCGATAACGGTACGAGATGAACCATCCGGGAGAAATGGTCCGTAATGACCCACACAAATCTATGTCCCTGTGAACATGGAAGATCACCCACAAAGTCCATGCCTACCACCTCCCATGGTCTATCTGGCACTGGTAAAGGATGCAAGAGCCCAGCCGGTCTCTGCCGTGATGGACGGTTGCGAGCACACGAGTAGCAGGAACCGACATATCTCTTGACGTCGCTGGCTAAGTGTGGCCACCAATACCACCTCTCCAGTAACTCTCGTGTCCGCCTAATACCAAAATGCCCACCCACCTTTGAGGTGTGGGCCCATGACAGTATATCATTCTGTCGATCAGGCGGAACAAAGGTCTTGCCCGGTGGGATTTGGTCTAACGTCACAGGGGAGAGCGTATGAAAAACCCTGGATGGAAGGATAAGACGAGGTTCATCAATCTCTTCCTGGGTAGAAAGCATAGAGCGAGACAGGGCGTCTGCCTTGTTATTCTTACTCCCCGACAGATAGTTGATGGAGAAGTGAAAGCGGGAGAAAAACAAGGACCAGCGGGCTTGGCGAGGATTCAGACGCTGAGCGGTTTGTAAGTACGTCAGATTCTTATGGTCTGTATAGACCTGGAAAGGATGTTTCGCTCCTTCCAGCAAGTGACGCCACTCCTCCAAGGCTAATCTCAAGGCGAGCAGTTCCCTATCCCCAATGGTATAGTTTCTCTCTGCCGGTGAAAAGGTTTTCGCAAAGAAGAAACACGGCCTTTTTCTACCTGCACCGTTCTTTTGATACAAGACCGCACCAGCACCCACAGAAGAGGCATCAACCTCTAAGAGGAAGGGCTTACTCTCATCGGGTCTTTGAAGAACGGGAGCAGTTGAAAAGTGTCTTTTTACTGCCTCAAAAGCCTGAGATGTCTCAGTAGACCAGGCTTTGGGATTAGCACCTTTCTTAGTCAAGGCCACCAAAGGGGCCACCAAAGTAGAAAAATGGGGTATGAACTGCCTGTAATAATTTATGAATCCTAAGAAGCGTTGCACCGCCTTCAAGGAATGAGGTTCGGACCATTGCAGGACAGCAGAGAGCTTCGCAGGATCCATAGCCAGGCCCTCTTGTGAGATAATGTAACCCAAAAAAGGCAATGAGGACTGCTCGAATACACATTTCTCGAGTTTAGCAAACAATGAGTGCTTCCTTAAACGGGAAAGGACACGAACGACATCCTGACGATGAGTCTCCAGATCAGGAGAAAAAATCAGGATGTCGTCCAGATACACCACTACTGAGGATAACAGTAAATCCCTGAACACATCGTTTACGAAGTCCTGAAATACTGCGGGTGCATTACATAACCCAAAAGGCATGACAAGGTATTCATAGTGGCCGTCTCGGGTGTTAAAAGCGGTCTTCCATTCGTCACCCTTTCGAATTCGTACCAAGTTATACGCACCCCGCAGATCCAACTTCGTAAAAACTTGAGCTCCTCTCAGTCTGTCAAAGAGCTCCGAAATTAAAGGTAATGGGTATTTGTTCTTTATTGTGATTGCGTTGAGACCCCTGTAATCTATGCAGGGACGCAAATCACCCTCTTTCTTCCGAACAAAGAAAAACCCAGCTCCCGCGGGAGAGACAGACTTACGAATGAACCCCTTCTCTAAACTCTCTCTTATATAGGTCGACATGGCCTCCGACTCAGGTATCGACAGGGGGTAAACCCTGCCTTTAGGTGGAACCGAACCTGGGATAAGGTCTATGGCACAGTCATACGGCCTATGGGGTGGAAGAACCTCAGCACCCTGTTTGGAGAACATGTCAGCGAAATCCAGATAGGGTGTAGGTATGGGAGAGAGATCAGTAGATGCAACCGCAATGACCTTAGGTGGTAAGGGAAGACATCGGGACTGACATTTCGAACCCCAACTAATAATGCTGTCAGACTCCCAGTCAATGTGAGGAGCATGAGTCCGAAGCCATGGGAGACCCAGAAGGACGTCGTCTATACCCTCAGGCAAAACAAGAAAAGAAATCTCCTCTATGTGACCCTGAGACAGGGAAATGCGCAAGGGAACTGTCCTCAATGTAATGGAGTCAGACAACATAGTTCCATTAACAACACGGACAGGAATAGGCGCCTCTAACATGATAGAGGGAATATTGTGTCCCTTTACAAATCCTGAGGACACAAAAGTCCCGTCAGCTCCGGAATCCACAAAAGCCATAATAGGCCATGTATTCTCAGATAACGAGAGCTGACCTGGGATACAACACTTAGAGGGTGCAGAAGACGTCTCTAGTAACCCCCCTCTAATGGTTACTAGGCCAGGGAGTTTCCCTGACGACTAGGACACTTGTTGGCATAGTGCCCAGCCTGACGACATACGTAACATATAGGAGGACCAGACTTGCGTAGTCTGGAAGACGTATGACCTAACTCCATAGGAGTGGGAGATGTTTCAGATGCTGAGGAAGATGGTAGTGGATCCTCAACAACTGGAATAGCCCGATGCTTAGTGCGTGAGGAAGAGACCTCGAGTCTACGTTCCTTATGGCGTACATCGATCCTCGTTGCTACTGTGATCAAGTCCTCCAGAGAAGCAGGGACCTCACGAGTAGCAAGAGCATCCTTGACATAGCCTGCCAACCCTCTCCAGAAGATAGGAATCAACACCTTCTCTGGCCAATCTAGTTCTGCCACCAGAGTTCTAAAAGCAATGGCATAAGAACTAGTGGATAACGAACCCTGAGATAGATCTAACAGTCTCAGAGCCGCATCATGGGTAACCTGCGGACCCATGAATACCGCCTTAAGAGCATCAAGAAAGTCTTGATGTCTCAGAGTAACCACATCAGAGCGCTCCCATAGGGGAGTCGCCCATTCTAAGGCTTTGTCCTGAAGTAAGGAGATGATAAAGCCTACTCTGGACCTCTCCGTAGAGAAGCGAGAAGAGTTGACCTCTAGGTGTATCTGACACTGACTAATGAAACCACGACATGATCTGGCATCGCCAGAATATCTGTTTGGCAGAGCAAGTCGAGGATCATGTGCAGATGTCACCATGGTCTGAGGTTTATCCTCTATACTCTTGAGCCGTGACTCAAGTACTTGTATGTAACGGTGTAACTGCTGATATTCTGCCATAACTGCCAGACCCTTTGCTCAGTCCTAATGTTACGGGGGGCTGTCTGATAATAACCTAAAGGAGTATCAGACAGTCAGGGTCCACCGTGCAAAGACTCTGCTGCAGACTATGGCAGAGTGCAATACCTCTGTTAACTCACAGAAAGATATAATAAGAAAGTAAAGCAATTCCTCCCTTACTTGGAGGGTGTGTGGAATGATCTCTGTTAATAATCACAGAGACAAAGGCAATGTGTGCGAAATGGCACCTACCTAGGTCCGCTCTTCTAGTGGTGCAAAAGAGACGAACAGCAGCGCAAGCCGCACAAAGCTCCTACCTGCGTTCGCTCCACTAGTGTGCGAGGACACAAACCACTAGATATGGCACCTGCCTAGGTCCGCTCTTCTAGTGGTGCAAAAGAGACGAACAGCAGCGTAAGCCGCACAAAGCTCCTACCTCTGTTCGCTCCCCTAGTGTGCGAGGATACGAACAACTGCTAGTCGCAGTATAAGGAACGTTACCCTAGCGGCAACGTCCACCTACGAGTCGAACCACAAGGCCCAGCCAGACCATGTGCCTCAGGCACCTGCCTATGTCCGCTCCCCTAAGAGGTAAGGATACGGACAGCAGCCGAAGCTGTAAGGTATAAGAACGCTACCCTGCCGGTAGCGCTCACCTAGCATAGACAGAGGAATGCCTAGAGGAACGCGCACAGAGCGTCTACTCTTATGCATGAACCAAGAGGACTGAGCGCCATGCGGCGTGTGTCAGGGTCTTATATAGACTCTGTGCCTCATCCAAGATGGAGGACACCAGAGCCAATCCGCTGCCAGAACGACAGGAGTGACATCATGCTGGCCTATCACCGAGCAAGGCATCACAAGCACATGACCAGCGACCAATCGGCATAGAAGGTGTCAGAGACATGTGACCTCGTGTCAGCGATGATGTCACCCGCACATGTGCAATGGCTCCAAGATAGGACTTAGTCTCCGGCGCTCGCACATGTGCAGTAGCAAGAAATCTGGACTTAGTCTCCAGCGCTCGCACATGTGCAGTAGCAAGAAATCTGGACTTAGTCTCCAGCGCTCGCACATGTGCAGTAGCAAGAAATCTGGACTTAGTCTCCAGCGCTCGCACATGTGCAGTAGCAGGAAATCTGGACTTAGTCTCCAGTGCTCGCAGCAACCGTAACACAAAGTTTGGAACAACCAATCCAGTAGAGACTATGCAAGTTGCTACACGCCCTGAGCCCGACCTGCGTTATTTGATTGGACTATTTATTTTCTCTACACCCTTTTCTTATCTAGAACTATAAAGTTTTGTGAACAATAAACTCACATAGAATCTCTGGCGTCTGTCATGGAGAAGGTTCATAACTGACTCCGTTATTTCAGTCTTTATCATGTGCACACATGACATTATAATCTGAACATGGCAGTCAGACCCATTGTAAGAGACCCATTGTAGTCCACACGTCAACAAAAATACATTCACCATGAACACTTATTCGAAACCTCAATTATTTGTTACAGCAGAGAAAGTTCAACAAACACCATGTAAAGTACGGTACATCTACAGTACTTGTAATGCTGCTGCAAGTATATCAAATACAAAAGCGATGGGACATTTTAAGATCAAGCCATTATTGGAAAATCTAAAAAAAAAAAAATTAATTGTCCAATGTGTACAACTCTTTCAATATTTCAGGATTATGGCACACGGCATCCACTTTCTACAGGGAGAGTCATTGTCACATTACAGAGGATGTTTGCAAACAGAGATCCTGTTACATGACTATCAATATACTATTGTATCATCATCTGATTGTGCAGTGGCAACTACAATGGCATGGATGGCAGGACAATAGCTAACGAGAGGAGCAATCATTGACAGTTTCCAGTCTGTTATGCCGAACGAGTTTTGCCGAAGGCCTTCTGATTATCGTACAATACTCAAAATCTCAACAGTAGGTAACAGTAAAGCCCCTGTCACATTTAACGACTTACCAGCGATCCCGAAAATGATGCGACCTGATAAGGATCGCTGGTAAGTCGCAGGGAGGTCGCTGGTGAGATGTCACAGTCAGACCTTACCAACGATGCAGTAACAATGAGTGACCTGTATAACGATGAGCGACCTGTATAGGAGGTTGTTGGTAGGTGTCAAACACAGCGATGTGTCCTGCCCAGCAGGACATCGGCTTTGAAGAAAATAAACCAGCAGGGGGGGCCAGGTCGCTGCTTAGTGTCACACATAACGAGATCGCTGGTTAGACCCCCGATTACATCACAAAACCTGTGACTCAGCAGCGATCTCACTAGCGATCTCGTTATGTGAGAAGCACCCCTTAGACACGTTTTAGGTAGTTTTTTGTTAATACCTATGAAGCCAGGTCATCAAAAATGTTGTCTTTTTTAAGAATGGTTCATAGTCTACAAGATTTATTTGCACATCAGTTTTTAAGGCTTCATTCACTCTTGAGTTTTGACATCCCAAATGTCTTTTCTCTTTTTTTAGGAACAGACAAGAGGAATTAATGACAAGAATGGATCCATTACATAACTGACGTAAACTAAAGTAGAGGGAGCCAGTGATTATTACATTAAAGCACCACTCGGCTTTTTTTTTATTTCACCACGAGAGTGAGGCTTTAAATCTAAATTCTCTTCCCCTTGTCTTATACTCACCTTTCGGCAGCTTCATCTGTTATTACCGCCGCTCCGGTCAGCTTCCCGCAGTTTGTGACCTGCCGTTTGCTCCACTGTTTCATGAAGCGGACCAGAGGTCACAACTCAATACAAGTCAACGAGAGCCTCTTTCTGGCTCTCATAGACTTCTATTGAGCACTTCTGTACTTGTGTTGTAACTTCTGACTTCAGGCCAGTAAGACGTTACGGGCATAACATGCCGTCACGAGACTGGAGCGACGTAAAAAAAATCTGAAAATACTGGAGGTTGATTGCTTGTGAATTAGATTAACACTAGAACTACTGGACTCGTGACACCTATATAGAAATACATGGTGCAAAGTAGTCAAAATGACTACCTCAGTAGTTCTAGTGTTAAAAGCCCCATTTCAGCACTGAAAAAAACCCAGCTGAAAAAGTGGTTTAAAAGTGAATCATTTTAAAAACGGCCACATAACGGAACCCAAACGGACCTCATGATAATCGAAGGGGGCCCTCTGCTTACGTCTGCATCAGTTATGTAACAAATCCATTTTTTACATTAACTCCATTCTTCTGTTCCTAAAAACAGAACAAACAAATGAAATGTCAAAATGGAAGTGTAAACATAGCCCTACGGACCCCATACATATTAATAAATCTGTCATCGGAGATAAGAATCTGGCATGTCCGATTTTGGATTGATGATCATTTTGTTCTCGGTGAGATAAGGCACCACCATTGGGGTCTAGCATAAGCTCTCTGGTAGAGAACACAGCCGAATGCTCTGCCTATGGAGGAGTCAGGAGATATGCGCTGTCCTAATGATTGCTGATTCCGCTAGCTTTTGAGTATGGGGCCCCTTACAGATCATTTTGCTTACAAACGTGGCGGATCACTGACTTTGTACTATGCGAGAATCCAAGTCCTTTCATCTGGATCACACAAGTGGAAAAGCACAAGAATCTGTGATACACTTCAGATGTAGGTGTGTTCTCCATCCCATCACACAAGCATTTATAATTTACTGTAGACTGATGACAGCAGAATCTATAATCTATGCACTATGTTATCATGACAATGATGGAGAAATCATCTCATCTTCTCATGTGGGTCCTGCATATCTATCATGTATATCAGCATAAGTATTGCATTTCCATATGTATAGGATACCGTGTTTATGAGGATCCCATAGTATAAGCAGCCCTACAGATTCCACAAACTAAATACAGCTGTTTCACTGTGGTTTTTGCCTTTATGGAATGGTTATTAGTGACCTGTAAGCATTAGGAGTAATATTATTTCATCATCTCTTGGTACTGTTCCAGGCTAACCTCAACAATAATTCCTGGATCATTTAATCTACTTTTATTTTCCTTTACCAATGTAATTTTTTGTTCTCCTCTACAGATACAGGAACGATTGAGGAATTGTGATAAAGGTTTCCCTGGAGCGGGCCGTACACGAGTTAGCTGTTGGTCGAATGTTCATTGAAACAACAGCTATCTCTCCCAAATCCCCCATATACATGGGCACTCGGACGAGAGTTCATGTGTTTTCAACGAGAAAACTCCTCTGTCGGAGGCTCATCTTCCCTAAAAACAAAAAAATCGCTTGTTGAAATCTCAATTGCTTAATCCTTCTTCCCTCTATCATCATCTATTAAGGGAGAGTTGGAAGGACAACATACACATCAGATGGTCAGCCGCTTCCACTGAAATTGGCTGGTTTGGATGATCTTTAACCTTAGGTGTAAGGAAGCCTTAAAGGGAATCTGTCAGCAGGTTTTTACTACCTCATCTGAGAGCAGTGTGACGCCCTGGACCCCAGGGGTCACAGAATAACATCACATACATACACCCCCCCCTCCCAGGTCAGGAACACCAGTCAATCAAAACCCTTGTTGCCTCCCTCCAGGGTCTGATGTCCACACCAGGTGGGGCGGAGCCAGGCGGTTGGCCCCACCCACCGAGGAGTTCACAGGCCTGGAGGTGGGAAAAGCAGTCAGTTCAGTAGAGTCAAGCTCAGCAGTCGAGTGGAGGAGTTGTGGAGTTTGGAGTGGACTGTGTGTGTCTGGGTTGGAGCCCAGGCACCATCAGCAAGGTCGGCAGATGGTGGTGGCTGTCTGCAGGCGTTAGTGGGAGTCTGCAGAACCGTAGGACCGGGGTCGGGCGGTGGCCCGCCGGTACTGAACCGGGGAGCGGACCGAAGCTAAGCACCAAGGCAGGGTACTCAGACCCCGACTAGGCTTGGAAGCCGCCGTACCGGTCAAATTCTCTGATTGCGGTCTGGACCTCAGGGGTTCATTCCCAACCAAGTCCCATCAGAAGGCAAAAGCCCAACCCGTCCGGATAAGCGCCATCGCCACGGCCAGAGATCCAAGGGCCAGCGCCTGTGGGCAACACGGGCTCTCCCAACACGTACAAGCCGGGGAGCGGACCACCCGTGGGAATCCATAGGGGTCAAACATTTACATACAGGTGCAGGGAAAGACAGCCACCATCAACCCGTCCGGGGAGAGAGAGAAGACACCGCAGCCGACTGTGGGCCCCGTCCATTCAGCCGTTTGGTTTACCAGAGACTCTGTTATTGACTACCTGAGTGAGTACACCAGTGCCACCCAGCACGGCGCTGCCCCCGCTTCCGTGCTATCTCCCCCGCATCGGCACCTGCACCTATCCCCTCCTCACTACTCCCCGAACCGGGGCCCCGGGACCAACCGCCCCTACCCACGGAGGGGCCAACACCTCAGCTGCTCCCCGCCATCGCTCCCGGGAACCCCCGTCATCAGCAGCGGTGGTGCCCATCATCACCACAACCCCGTGGGTGGCGTCACAACCGACATCCCACCACTAACCTCCTACTTTTCACTCGTGGGCGAGGAGGCGCTGCTCGAGCCCCCGGGTCCGGCCCCGTGCTCGAGCCACCGAGGAGCAGAAGCACCGGATCCGAGCGCCAGCGAACCCCAGGCGAGCGGCGTTCCCGAAACCCATCTCCGCCTGCAACAGCAGCATGATGTAGGCAAAGAGGTGCTGAGTTCAATGATGTATCATTTAGATTAGTGGCTGCAGCCGTTCTGATATAGTGAAAGATTTTAATTTTGCATGTAGCATAGCTCTAAGATCTGCCCCCGCCCACACCAGGCTCTCAGTGAACATTTCCATAGACTGAAGCTGCTAATCACAGAGAGGGCGTAGTTGGACTACAACTCATGTGCTGCTGAGACCCACTAATGATAAACATAACAGGCTTAAGCTAACATTGCAGGTAAACAAAAAAGACTGTGACATAACAGATACAGGGCTGAAGCCTCTGTTTTAACATTTTCAGCATGCTGTCCTCAGGTTGCATTGCAGAAATCTGCTGATAGAGTCCCTTTAAGACCCGTTTCCCACATCCGGAATTTCTCTGGATTGCCGGATCCGGCACACTCCAGTACAGTGTAATACAGTACAATGGCATCGCGACAACCTCCGGTCACATGCTGTCATGTGACCGGAGCTTGCCGCGATGCCATTGTATAGCATTAACACTGTACTGGAATGTGCCGGATCCGGCAATCCGGCGAAATGCCAGATGTGTGAAACAGGCCTTAAGGCTGATTTACACGCAGCAACATCGCTAGCGATGTCGCTCGTGAAGGCACCTGCTCCCGTCGTTTGTCATCACGGGCAAATCGCTGCCCATGGCGCATAATATCGCTAGGATGCGTAACGCATACTTACCTTCCTAGCGATGTCGCTGTTGGCGGTGAACAACCTTTTTTTTAAGGGGGAGGTTCGTGCGCCGTCACAGCGACGTCACACAGTGGCCCACCAATAGAAGCGGAGGGGCGGAGGCCAGCCGCATTAACGACACGCCCACCTCGTTGCCGGAGGACACAGGAACACTGCTGTTCGTCGTTTCCGGGGTGTCACACGTAGCGATGTGTGCTGCCTTAGGAATGACGAACAACCTGCGTCCAGCACTAGCAACGATTTTTTGAAAATGACGTTCAACGTTCAACGATTATGTGAGTATTTTTGATCGTTAACACTCGCTCATAGGTGTTACATGCAACGACGTCCTTAACGACGCCAGATGTGCGTCACGAATTCCGTGACCCCGACGACATATCGTTAGAGATATCGTTGCGTGTAAAGCCCCCTTTAGTCTATAAAATTGATGGCCTATTTTTATTAAGAATAGATCACCAATATCGTATTGTTGGTGGTCTG
The DNA here is from genome assembly GCF_048569485.1 of Anomaloglossus baeobatrachus. Lineage (NCBI taxonomy): Eukaryota > Metazoa > Chordata > Amphibia > Anura > Aromobatidae > Anomaloglossus > Anomaloglossus baeobatrachus. Next base: position 692,543,260 of record NC_134354.1, read on the forward strand.
ACACCTGGTACCCTAACAATCAGACACCTAAAGGGGTTGCATGACGCCACCACCTGCAGCATCACTTTGATTTTTTCAAGGTTCAGCGCCCTACATTTAGCAGTGTCTGAGTTCAGCACTACCGCTCATTCAGCCACATCGGCCACAGAATGGACAATGCTGAGTCTTCTAAACCAGAGGTCCCCAACTCCAGTCCTCAAGGCCCACCAACAGTGCAGGTTTTTGGGATTTCCTTAGTATTGCACAGGTGTTAATGTAATTACCTGCCCAGGTGCTGGTTCCAACAGCAGTGCAATGCTAAGGAAATCCTGAAAACATGCACTGTTGGTAGGCCTTGAGGACTGGAGTTGGGGAACCCTGTTCTAAACAGTTCACTCTGCTGATTGACAGGAGGTGGTTCTCAACTGATCTGAATGTAAAGGGAACCTGTCATGTTGTATATGGTCTCTGATTTGCAGGCAGGATGTTATAGATCAGATTGGTGTACATGTTTATGGGAAAAGTTTCAAATAAACTTTTATTCATTGAAATCCCTGGTGTTTTCATGCATATAAGTCCAGTAGGCGGTCCTATTCAGTGATTGACAGTCTTCCCTGTAGCTGTTAGTGATTAAGTACGTCATGCACTGGGCTCATATCTATAAAAACACCAGGAATTCCTTAATTACAAACCACTTTTCCGCTCAATTTCTCCTTCCCTATACTGTGCTGTCCACAGATCAGATGCATGTACAAACTGACAGGTTCCTTTTATGGGAAATCTACTGGTTATAGATGGATTCCTACCTCCAGGATGTATACTTGTCTCGAGACCGATATCTCCTGTTCTGCCTTATGTGACGGCAAGCAACAGGCACATTTCAGGCTGTGGCACATCTTTCTTTTATGACATCTTTAACGTCTTCACGCCACAGCCAATATTAATTTTTGGATTTTTGCTTGCCTTCTTTCAAGAGCCATAACTTTTTGATATTTCTCTCCGCTTATCCATATGTTGGCCTTTTTGTGGGAAGAGTTGTAGCTTTGAATGGCACCATTTATTTTGCTATATAATTTACTATAATACAGAAAAGAAATTCAAAGTGTAGCGAAAGTCTGAAAACCCTACCCCCTTTTTCCAGTTTGTTTTTTTATTATTTTAGCCGTGAAAAAAATCTGAAATTAGTGAAAAATCCACATTTTTTTGGTTTGTGTTGACTTTTTCTGAGAACGGTGAATTTTTAAATCAATTGAGTGGAGTGAGGACTTCTTTATTTTGCAAGGAAAGCTGATGTTTTTATAGATATCTTTTGGGGGCACATGCAATGTTATGAAGACTTTTTAATTTTTTTTAAATGCAACGACCAAAAAACAGCAATTCTGATAGTTTTATATTTTGTTTCGAGTTATAGGGTATGCCATTCGGCTTACATAATTTTATATTTCAATACATTGGACTGTTATGATTGAAGTGATACCAATATCATCGCTAGGTCGAGATTATTGAGGACAATCACAATAGCTATTTAATGGGTATCCTTAAACAGTGAAGTGGCTCAATAGTAAAGACAAAAATTAAAAAATGGTCCCTTTCACTCGCTGATTGAGAGCCCACTCCACCACCTAAGGCCCCCTTCACATGTGCATATAAAACACTTACATGAAAACCCAGCACCAATGCCATCAGTGTGTCACCTGATATGGATAAAGAAACAATAAAATGACAAAGTTTCTCCTATACTATGCAGTGTTAAACACATACAGCACATAGGCTATGTGCGCACGCTGCGTTTTTTTGACGCTGCGTTTTTGGCCGCTAAAAATGCACAAAAATGCACCCGCGTCGAAAAAACGCGTCAAAAACGCATGCGTTTTTGCCGCGATTTGGTGCGTTTTTGGCTGCGTTTTGCTGCGTTTTTGATCTCTGCGTTTTGCTGCGTTTTTCCAATCCATTGCATGGGCGGAAAACGCAGAAAAACGCAGGAAAGAATTGATATGTCCATTTTTTTTTTTTAAGCTCAAAAACGCAGCTTAAAAAAACAGTTGTGTGCGGACAGCAAAAATGAAAACTCATAGACTTTGCTGGGGAAGCAAAGTTATGCAGTTTTGAGGCCAAAAACGCACCCGAAAAACGCGCAAAAACGCTGCGAAAAACGCACTGTGCGCACATAGCCTTAGACGGCACACTAGGGTGCAACCTGTGCGGCCGCACAGGGGCCCAAAAGTTAAGGTGACACATTTCCACCTCCAAATCAGGTGGAATTATTCATAATAATGAGCTATTGAACTGCAAAGGGCCCTGTAAGATGGTGACTCTGGTACCTGTCATACTGCGAGACTTATTAGGACATGTCTAGGTATCCACATACCTCCACCCGTGAGTGTGTCTCATATGTTATAATGATGTGTTTGCTTTTCACATGGTCTGTATGTGTGGAGGTTGTGATACCTCTGTAAGGAACCTCTGAGAGAAAGAGGATTCGCTTGTCCTGAAGGAGACAGTGTGTGGAGGCTGCTGAGAACTTCATGGGGATACTTTTGGGCAGAACCTGTGCGGGCATGCTGCAAGTGAAACGGACTGTTTGTGTTTCTTGAAGCTGGAAGAGGTCTTATATTATGTTCCTGGAGAGTGGTTTATGCTGGACTCAAGAAAAAGTGTTCCTGTCGTTACATTACCTCAAAGAGCAAGCTGAGTGAGTAACCCCATCACAGCCCCTATATTATTCTTGCGCTTCTTCTGACTATGTCTTCCAGTGCTACACATCCATATTGCCATGCATGTGCATGTGCTGTATGCATTTTTTACGGACCATAGACTTGTATTAGCCCTTGTCACGCGCGCTGCCGGAAAAAACGGACGTCTCCGTATAGTTCACATGAACACAAAGTCTGTGTCAAAACACCAACATGTGTAGATCACCATAACTTATAATGGGTACATGCCATAGCCATGAAAAAAACAGATTCTATACATACCGGAAACATTGACAAGTAAAGGAGGCCTAACCACCCGTGACAGGGTCTCCTGTTGACCTGATCCTATTTTCAGTGCATTTTCCACTTTAGTATTTGCGGACTCCACCTTCATTACTTTTTATTAAAATGGGAACTAGACCAATTTGGAATAGGCCCCCTTCTGAAGGACCTCACAGAACCCACATGGGCTTTTTTTATAATACCTATGTCCCTGGGTTGGAAAAATCTCCATTGAACTTAAAGGGAACCTGTCACCAGGGCAGATCAATGCCGGCATGTGTGCATGACGTAGGATGCGTCATGCACCCCGACTTCAGAAGAAGGAGGACGAAGATGGCCGAAAGAGGAGGCGCCACATCCAGAGAACGGAGCCACCCATCTTCACCCAACCGACTGTTTAGGTAATTATAAAGTGATTTTTACGTTCTACACAGCGGCCAGGGCTCTTATATACAGCATGTTAGACTGCCGTATATAAGAGCCCACTGGCGGTGGCCGCAGCTTATAGTCACCAAATCTGGTAACAGGTTTCCTTTAAACTTACATTAAAATATGTTTGTTTTCTAGACTCTATGGTTAAAACAAGATCCACACTAGTCCATATCCTTCTCTTTCTGCTACCCTGTCCCAGCAGCGAGAACAAGGATATTTGTTTTTCTTTGCTTCCTCTGCTGGGTCCCAGGCCTCTTGCGTGTATGAATGGACACCTCTGACTCCATGTGAACCGAGTCGGAAGGAACAGTGATCACTGCTGAGCAGGTGCTTATGGCAAAACAATCCGTCCAGCTATGAGATCTGTAAATCACTTTCTGGGGGCCAGCTGCTTAACATGTTCAGCTCGGAAGAAGACAGCACAATCATGTCAGGCTACCTAAGAATCTTCTCTTGGCTGCCGCGAAGAGGAAGACAAACTTTATTCATCCGAAAACATAAACTGACAATAAAAGCTGGGATGACAAAAATGCAGAGGCTGATGATTTCCATAAAGGCAAAGTGCACAGCTGCTAAAAAATGAAACAATGATAAGAAATTAGGAAAAAATGTAGGTGGACTTTCTAGGAGAACCTGTCATGGGGACAATTGCTCTAAGCTAATTTGTCTTGAAATAACCCATTAGGGAGCGATTAGCTGCGTTACTCCTTGGCCAAAAGCCACGGCAGAGACCTGCAAAGAAGAGATTGACCATGGGATCCAACACACTTATCGCTCCATTCACTTATTTTATTTCAATGCTGTGAATGTTCTGTAGCTTTAATGGTAGCAACTGTGTTTATGGCAGTTCCAGAACTCTAATGAAAATGTGACGGGTCCATTACCCGATAATGGATCTCTCCAGTATTGCTCTCCTGTCTGTCAAACTGTAAACAGCCATAACATGTTACTGGATTTTTATTAATTGCAGGCAAGCTACCAGACAACGGCAGGAAAAATGCATTCTGAGAAGTGAAGGGATGGAAGTACCAGCACCAATAGTGCAGGAAGAGTACCTATAATAATAGTACCTATAATAATAGTGTGTCGCCCAGGGATAGGGGGTACTCAGATCCAGGCCAAGGGGTCATTTCTGTAGGTATCACGGTGGCGTGACCCGGTCTGTGATCCCAGGCTCCACAACCAAAAAGGGGGATTATGTACAGGGGAATTTGTAAGTCTATGATCCGTGAAGCCACCTGTGGTGTGCGGTGAGGTAATGGAGCACCGCCGCTGCCGGTCAAAGGATCCCGGGGATGGTGATGGGCAGCAAGGTGGTGATTTTCCCTCCACGGGTAGGGTGTTGATGTCCGGTGTTGTGGATTGGGTAGTGACGGGTGCAGTCCACGGCTTGGACCGGGTGGTGCAGGAGTACTCACAGTATAAAGCAATAACTGACACGAGTCCAGGAATAAACCAAGTTGCTGGTAACTGGTGCCCACGGATGCTGTAAGGACGGGTGCCACACCCGTGTGTGTAATTCAGGTGCTCTTCTCCTGCCTGACGTGTGTGTCTGCTTCGTACACAGGTCCAGACTGGGTCCCGACAGTCGGCACCAGGGAGCCACTACCCTCTCCCGGTCCACTTCGGGTCACACAAGCGGCTGCCCTATTCCTGAGGCCCTTACTGCCACTTTTCCTAGCTCCACACAGGAGCTGCTTCCAGACTTCTCTCCTCCTGCAGACTGAATGCAGCTCAAACTCTGCTCTGCCCTTTCTAAGCTCCTCTCGCCCCCCTTCCTTTTTCCTGGGGAGGGGGTGAGTAGGGCCTGATTGGCTGGTGTGTATCTGTGTGGGAAACTCCCCAAGGGAGAGTGAGATCTGCACCAAAAAGATGGATGCAGACCTCTGTGACACCCTGGTTTTGCCAGGGCACACAAAGTAAAAATACTATTCAGTGAAACTAAATGGATGACAAGTAATAACGTATAAGAATCACGACAGTGCCTGGACATATTAGGCTGATATCTGTAGCTTGTTGTACCTTGTTCTATGGGATAAATGTAGTAAGGTAATCCTTATACACCTTCAATAGATCTATTATGGCCCTGGAAATGACCTAGACATTTTTTTTGTCTTGTGGCATCCGTTATCATTTTTTGTAACAACTTTTTCAAAATGGAGCACACACAGTTGATGAATTTGAGGCATTTAATTTTGGTTTTAACCTTATTTTGCACCTATGTAAAGTGAACCTGTCAGCAGGTTTTTGCCCTTATGAACTACGGCCACCACCAGCTCTTATATACAGCAATAGAGGCCTCTGTGTGGATGATACAGGACACATCATGCACACGGGGCTGGGCAGGAGGACGGCGATCACACAAGACAAAAGAGGCGCCGGACCGAGAGTAGCGACACCAATCGGAGCAGACCGCCCCCTTAGGTGAGTATTATAAAGGTGGTTTTTACGTTATACAGAGCGGCCTGGGCTCTTATATACAGTATTCTAGAATGCAGTATATAAGGGCTTACTGGTGGTGGCCGCAGCTCATAAGGGAAAAACCTGGTGAAAACTGGCCAAAGTGCAACAATGAATTGGGCTCTTGAATATAATTGAAGCGTTCAGACAAGAGCCGAATTGTCTATTCAAAAGCAAGTTTATAATAATAAAATATATTCCCAGAACTTCAATTAAGGCCTCATTCACAGATGATTTAAACATGTAGGTGACTAGATGGTGCCGGTGTCGTCAGTGCGTCATAGTAAGTGTCCATTTTTAACATCAGCAAAATAAAGACAGAAACAAAAGCGTAAAAGCAACATGGATGTCTAAATGAGCCGTAAATAAATCCTGTGGACCCTATTGGAACAATTTCTATGAAGGATTGAAGGTCAGGGCAGAGGGCAAGGGTGTTAGAAGATCCTTTGGAAGAAGAATATTCCTGGAAGACAATTAGTGCAAAAATACAGTCTTATCAGATGATACTAGTGTGAATTAACCTCTAGAAGTTGTCTAAGGCGGGCTTCACATCAGCGGTATTCTGCCGCAATGCCGCGGCAAGTTCCGGTCACATGTGGTTGTGTGCGTCATACACAACTGCATGTGACCAGAACTTGCCGCAAGTCCATAGGAAATGCATTGAAGTGAAATCCACTTGTGCCGGATCCGGCATTACGGCAGAATACCGCTAATGTGAAGCCCGCCTAAGTCACAACTGACTGTAGAAACCTGAACGTTACGGCTGCTGCGGCTCCACGTGGAGATGAGGATGACCGTTGGATAGACAAGGAAAAATGCCACACTGCCTTAGAGATGAAGAAAGCCCAGAGGGTTTTACCAGTGATTTTTATTTCAACGCATTTCGGAGAGAAACCCCTCTCCTTCTTGAGGAGCATCATATGAAATGGTAAGTTATATCCAGACATTACCACTTACTGTTTCAGGTGTTGTTCCTGAAGAAGGAGAGGGGTTTCTCTCCGAAATGCGTTGAAATAAAAATCTCTGGAAATACCCTCTGGACCTTCTTCAACCCTACGGCAGAGCACCATTTTTCCTTGTCTATCAGTAGTTATCCAGAAGATCCTTTTGTGAATGGCTTGTAGACTTGTAGAGGGGGATGAGGGTAAAGCCAACCTGCTGAATTACTTTTTTTCTACGGTTTTTATACAAGAAAATGCCATGGCAGATGACATGACCAGTGATACCATAAATTCACCCTTGAGTATTACCTGCTTAACCCAGCAGGAAGTACGCCGCCGCCTCGAAATCACTAAGGTTGACAAATCTCCGGGCCCGGATGGCATACACCCCAGAGTACTACAGGAATTGAGTTCTGTGATAGATAGACCATTATTTTTAATCTTCACAGATTCCTTAATAACAGGGTCGGTACCGCAGGACTGGCGCATAGCAAATGTGGTACCAATATTCAAAAAGGGGACAAAAACTGAGCCGGGAAATTATAGGCCGGTAAGTTTAACCTCTACGGTTGGTAAAATCCTTGAGGGTTTCTTGAGAGATGCTATACTGGAGTATCTCAAGAAAAATAACCTTATGACAGAGTATCAACATGGGTTTATGAGGGATCGATCCTGTCAAACTAATTTGATCAGCTTCTATGAAGAGGTAAGTTCAAGCCTGGACCAGGGAAATGCAGTCGATGTTGTGTATATGGACTTTTCAAAAGCTTTTGATACGGTGCCACACAAAAGGTTGGTACATAAAATGAGAATAATGGGGATAGGGGAAAATATGTGTAACTGGGTTAAAAACTGGCTCAGTGATAGGAAACAAAGGGTGGTTATTAATGGTACGTACTCAGACTGGGTCTCAGTTCATAGTGGGATACCACAGGGGTCAGTATTGGGCCCGCTTCTTTTCAACATATTTATTAATGACCTTGTTGGGGGCATGCGGAGTACAATTTCAATATTTGCAGATGATACTAAACTCTGCAGGGTAATCAATACAGAGGAGGATAAGTTTATATTACAGGGAGATTTATGTAAATTGGAGGATTGGGCTGAGAAGTGGCAATTGAAGTTTAATGTAGATAAATGTAAGGTCATGCACTTGGGTAGAGGAAATAACATTTATGATTATGTACTTAAAGTAGAACACTGGGTAAAACAGACACAGAAAAAGACTTGGGTGTATGGGTGGATGGTAAACTTCACTTTAGTGGACAGTGTCAGGCAACTGCTGCCAGGGCTAATAAATAATGGGATGTATTAAAAGAGGTATAAATGTTCATGAAAAAAATATAGTTCTACCTCTGTACAAGTCACTAGTGCGACCGCACTTAGAATACTGTGTACAATTCTGGTCACCGATATATAAGAAGGACATAGCTGAACTGGAGAGGGTGCAGAGAAGAGCCACCAAGATTATTAGAGGAATGGGTGGGATGCAATACCAAGACAGGTTATTAAACTTGGGGTTATTTAGTTTGGAAAAACGAAGGCTTAGGGGGGATCTAATCACAATGTATAAATATATGAGGGGACAGTACAGAGACCTTTCCAAAGATCTCTTTACACCTAGGCCTGCGACTGGAACACGGGGGCATCCGCTACGTCTTGAGGAAAGAAGGTTTAATCATAATCACAGACGAGGATTCTTTACTGTACGAGCAGTGAGACTATGGAACTCTCTGCCGCATGATGTTGTAATGAGTGATTCACTACTAACATTTAAGCAGAGCCTGGATGCCTTTCTTGAAAAATTTAATATTACCAGTTATGTATATTAGATTTTATGACAGGGTATTGATCCAGGGAACTAGTCTGATTGCCGGATGTGGAGTCAGGAAGGAATTTTTTTCCCTATTGGAGCTTGTTTGCCACATTGGGTTTTTTTTGCCTTCCTCTGGATCAACATGTTAGGCTACGGGTTGAACTAGATGGACTTAGGCGGGCTTTGCACGTTGCGACATCGCAAGCCGATGCTGCGATTTCGCAGGCGATAGTCCCCGCCCCCGTCGCAGCAGCGATATCCTTGTGATAGCTGCCGTAGCGAACAATATCGCTACGGCAGCTTCACATGGACTCACCTGTCCTGCGACCGTCGCTCTGGCCGGCGACCCGCCTCCTTATTAAGGGGGCGGGTCGTGCGGCGTCACTGCGATGTCACACGGCAAGCGGCCAATAGGAGCGGAGGGGCGGAGATGAGCGGGATGTAAACATCCCGCCCACCTCCTTCCTTCCGCATATCCTACGGAAGCCGCGGTGACGCCGGTAGGAGATGTTCCTTGCTCCTGCGACTTCACACACAGCGATGTGTGCTGCCACAGGAGCGAGGAACAACATCGGACCGTCGCGTCAGCGTAATTATGGATTACGCCGACGCTGCACTGATGATACGATTACGACGCTTTTGCGCTCGTTAATCGTATCATTGAGCCTTTACACACTACGATGTCGCATGCGATGCCGGAAGTACGTCATTTTCAATTTGACCCCACCGACATCGCATCTGCGATGTCGTAGTGTGCAAAGCCCGCTTTAGAGTCTCCTTTCAACCTTAAAAACTATGATACTATGATACTTCACAGAAGGAAGAAACATAATCAGGACTGGATTATATGAAGGGAAAAAGGGCCATTAGCCCGAGTGCATTCCCCATCATTTTTCAGATCTCATCGGTAAGACGTAGGTGTTAGGAGACCTCTAATTTTGTTAATGGGATTGTCTCAACATACCGCTTTATAGTGCTTCAGGATCTCAGCGCTCCTCTGCCTCCATGACCTTAGTGCTTCACCACCGTGCGGAGTTGCCGCCCCACCACCGTGCAGAGCTGCCGCCCCACCACCGTGCGGAACTGCCGCCCCACCACTATGCGGAGCTGCCGCCCCACCACCGTGTGGAGCTGCCGCCCCACCACCGAGTGGTGCTGCCGCCCCACCTACACCCCACCTACTGTCTCCTCCCTAAAATCCTTTAGAATGTAAGCCCGCAAGGGCAGGGCCCTCTTCCCCCTGTACCAGTCTGTCTATTGTAACTTGTATATGTATTCTGTATGTAACCCCCTTCTCATGTACAGCACCATGGAATTAATGGTGCTCTATAAATAAATAATAATAATGATTTCCAGAAGCGGTGCGCTCCTAACAATTGACAGTGGGACATTGGTCTGTAATGTGCCCTCTCCAATGCAACAAGTAGAGGCAGATTTACCTCTGCCATATTGGAGGAGAGTAGTGACACAGAATCTGATTGGATATAGCAAAGAGCTTGTAAGCACAGGGCTCCTTACCTCGGGGCCCGGCCACTGCTGATAGCCTGCAGAGGTGGCAGGTAACCTAGTCAACAAGCAATACACAATAAAAGTCTTTTCATTCTTGAGAACGGAGACGAAGAGGATTTTCAATAACAAATGAACTGCAAGGTTAACCACTTATGAATTGGGGAAAACCACTTTAAGAGCTCTTATGCTATAAGAAAACAAGCTGGAATATTGCAATATTTAGAAGTGGATATAGTACTGCCGTAAACTCCTAGGTACTCATACCTCCGGTATGTTAAGATATAACATAGCTGTATCCTAACAGCAGACACTGAGCAAAAACTGTGCTTTCATCAAACTCATTAGGCTACTCAGAAAATCTGGTTTCTGTTGACAAGAGTTGACAACAATTAGGCCAGCTTAACTTGTTCTTTACTTGCCAACTTTCCAGGAACCTACAGAAAAATGGGGAGACTTCCTAAACTCCTTGTCACGGACTTTCCTCGGTTACAGGTCTTGATTATTGGTTCTGACTCTGAGTCTCACTTTGTTTTGTGGGACTCAGCTTATTAAATAAATTCTCTAACATTTGGAGAGGAGAGGGTTAAAGCCAGGTTTCCTTCCAACAGCTCCTGACTCCTGGTCAGGTGATTCCGGTTCTGACCATGCCTAGGTCCTATCTATACCCTCAATTTTCACCAGAGGGAGACAGTTATTTCCTATGATTTGGAAGCTCGAAGCATTTTCAGGTGTGTTTGTTAGTTACTCAACACATTGTTTACCCCCCCTTTTATGTTGTTTCCCTTTGTGCACTTTTAAAGGCACCTTTGACGAGTTATTATAGTGTTACCCCTGTTTGTCTATTTTTGTGGTTGGGGTGCAATCTCCTGTTCGTGCCGATTGCCCCCAGGTGGTGGGTTGTTAAGGTGGGCACATAACATCAGGGACAAGGACAGGAGATAGGACTAAGGGCGGCTTTGCACACTACGACATCGCAGGTGCGATGTCGGTGGGGTCAAATCGAAAGTGACGCACATCCGGCGTCACTTGCGATGTCGTAGTGTGTAAATCCTAGATGATACGATGAACGAGCGCAAAAGCGTCGTTATCGTATCATCGCTGCAGCCTCCGACATTTCCATAATGCCGGTGCAGCGACAGGTGCGATGTTGTTCCTCGCTCCTGCGGCAGCGCACATCGCTGTGTATGAAGCCGCAGGAGCGAGGAGCTTCACCTTACCTGCCGCCGGCTGCAATGAGAAGGACGGAGGTAGGCGGGATGTTTACATCGTGCTCATCTCCGCCACTCCACTTCAATTGGCCGCCTGCCGTGTGATGTTGCTGTGATGCCGCACGACCCGCCCCCTTAGGAAGGAGGCGGGTCGCCGGCCAGAGGGACGTCGCACGGCAGGTATGTGCGTGTGAAACTGCCGTAGCGATAATAATCACTACGGCAGCTTTCACTAGATATTGCACGTGCGACGGGGGCGGGACTATCGCTGCAGCATCAGTAACACATTGTTACCGATGTCGCAGCGTGCAAAGCCCGCCTAAGGTTGGAGGCCCAGACCTCCCTACCATTAAGGGTACCTCCGGGTGTGAGCACAGGGGCCCCAGCCTTAGAGCCAGTATAGGCTTCCGTGGGTTCACCAAAGACACCCGTGACACGTCTGGTGAGTTGGCAAACTTCTCACACTCATTCAATGTCCTCCCCATAATGCCGGGCCCTGGGATCCAGTCACGTATTCAGGGCTAGTGTGGATATGGCATAGCCTGAAAACAAGGGGTCATGGCCTGTGAAAAAAGGGGTTGTGCTATACTCAATTCTCCAGCCAAAATAGCTATAGAGGTTGGTAAGTATGGCTGGGCCAAACTATCGTGACTCTAGGGATGTATGGCTAGCCTTTTCTCCACTCTCTGAAATGGCACTGTGGGCACATGTATTGGCACATCTATCTCGGGCTCTTTGACACCTATTTTGTACGGTAGGCGGTTTTAACATTTTTAGAATTCCGGGTAAGTGACATTTACCAACATTAAGTAGACAGATTAATAAGTGTGACACAAAGTAGAACAATGGACTGTCCGGACACAGACAGCTTTATACCCGTGATTCATATACTATAGGAGGTCATTATGAGATTTCTCCAGCAAATTATAAATATCAAAGTGTTATGTGAAATGAACTGTTGTTGTTCCAAAGGTTTTCCACATAACAAGTGGAAATTCTGAACCTGAAAAATCCTGTAAATGACCCAAAATAAATAGAGGAAATTCGCAGCATAATGTGCCTTTCATCCTCCGCTCTTACATGAGCACAAATTTTGGATACTTTTTATATAGAATTTTATCTCAGAAAGGAAAAATAACCCCAAAACCTCTGAAATGTTTCCAGTGCTTTGCTTTTCAGGATCTGGTTACTTAAGCTCTTGTGAACATACTTTATAAAATTTTGGTAGGGAAATGCAGGCACATGTATGCTATAAAACTGCCAGGCATATTTTGATTTCTTGGACTGACCTCCTTCAACCTCGCTGGTGCTAAATCTTTCCATATGGCGATGTATAAGCAAGGAGAATGTGAGTTACCTTTTCAGGAAGATAACGAGCACCAACCTCATTTTTAAGAGATTTCCTACTTCATTCAATTATTTCTACTGTACAACTAACAGATGTCACTATAGTAGTCAATTGTGTACAAGGATAAAGGTTTTGAGGATATGCCATAAATTGCTTACAAATCTCAAAAATGGGGTGATATCTGGCACTGCTGTAAATGGAGGGGTGGATGGGCATGCACTCCCCCATTCACTTCTATGGGAGTTCTTAAAATGTTTGAGTTGATTTATATTTAATGTTAATTGCATCAAAAACATTAGTAAAATCTTATATGGTCCACGTGGAAACAAAATAAAGAAATATGTTCAGCCTTTTTTATTTTTATATTCAATTCTTGGAAAGATGGGTGACTGATAATGATAATCTGACTCCTGTCAGATCCAGAATAGGACAATTAGGAAACCCTATTGCGCTGCTACATTTCAACTGTGACAGACAGAATCCAATTGAAGAGCCAAAACAATCACAGTGTAGAATTTTTAAATTATTAATTTGCATTTTATTGCATAAAATAAGTGTTTGATACAATAGAAAATCAGAACTTAATATTTGGTAGAAAACCTTTGTTTGTGTCGCGGGCAGAGGAGGGGACGCTGCGCTCTCCCACTGCTCGGGTCCGGCTGCCGCTGCTGCTGCGGCTGCTGCTGCTCGGTGGTGGCTCGAGCGGTGGGCCGGATCCCAGGGACTCGAGCGGCGTTCCTCGCCCGTGAGTGAAAAGGGGATTTGATTGAGGGAATTGGATATTGTCCGTGACGCCACCCACGGTTGTTGTGATATTGGTGACACCACCGCTGCTCTGGACGGGGATCCCAGGAGCGATGACAGGGAGCAGCTTTGATGTTAGTTCTCCCCTCCGTGGGTAGGGGGTTGGTTGTCCCGGGGCCCGGTGATGGGGTAGGGAAGGATGGCAGGTGGCTTACGGGGCCTGGCGAGGTGCAGGGTCGCGGGGGCAGCGCTGTGCCGCACGGCACGGTGGTACTCACTCAGCCAATGATGTACACAGAGTCTCTGGTCAAACAAACGGCTGGATGGACAGGTCCCACAGACGGCTGCTGTGTTTTACCCTGACCCCAGGTTGGTAATGTAAGTCCTTTCCTGCACCTTCCGTACGCTCCTCCTGTGCTCCGGTTTCCAGCTGGCTCCCCGGTTCAGTACCGGTGGGCCACCGCCCAGCCCCGGCTACCTACAGTTCCACCAGACTGTCTTCCCGGCTCTCGCAGACGGCCACTACCGTCTGCCTGACTGCTACACGAGGGCCCTAGGCTCCAACCTAGGCCCCAGTCTGCGTCTGCCTCTCTGCAGACCTCCTCTCTCTTCCTCTGTCTGGACTTGTCTCAACTTGTTTCCTGCCTCAGGCCAGCTAAACTCCTCGGTGGGCGTGCCCATCTGCCTGACTCCGCCCACCTGGTGTGTCTGTCTGAACCCGAGGAAGAAATCAGGTCTCACTGGGGATGACTGCTGTGAACTGCTGAGGGTGGGTGTGTGTGTGTTGTTACCTGTGGCCCCTGGCTTGTCCAGGGCGCTACATTTGCAATTACAGAGGTCAGACGTTTCCTGTAGTTCATGAACAGGTTTGCACACACTACAGCAGAGATTTTGGCTCACTGCTCCGTACATATCTTCTCCAGATCGGATTTCGGGGTTCTCACTCGGCAATATTGATTTTCAGCATCCTCCAAAGATTTTCTATTGGGTTCAGGTCTGGAGACTGACTAGGCCACTCCAGGACCATGAAATGCTTTTTACAGAGCCACTCCTTAGTTGCCTTGGCTCTGGGTTTCAGATCATTGTCATGCTGGAATACCCAGCCATGACCCATGTTCAATGTTCTAACTAAGAGAAGAAGGCTATTGGCCAACATCTTGCGATACACGACCCCATCCATCCTTCCTTTGATATGGTGCAGCTGTCCTGTGCCCTTTGCAGAAAAGCACCCCCAAAGTATGATGTTTCCACCCTCATGCTTCACAGTTGGGATGGTGTTTTGAGGTTGTACTCATCCTTCTTCTTCCTTTAAACACGGCGAGTGGAGTTGATACCAAATAGTTCTATTTTGGTCTCATCTGACCACATGACCTTCTCCGATTCCTCCTCTGGATCATCCAGATAGTCATTAGTGAACTTCAAAAGGGTCTGGACATGTGCTGGCATAAGCAGGGGACCTTGCGTTACCTGCAAGATTTTAATCCATGACGGCGTAGTGTGTTACTAACCATAATCTCTGAGACTGTGGTCCCAGTTCTCTTCAGGTCATTGACCTGGTCCTCCCATGTAGTTCAGAAATGATTCCCGACCCTTCTCAGAATCATCCTTACCCCATGAGGCAAGATCTTGCATGGAGACCCAGATTGAGTAAGATTGACAGTCAGCTTGTGTTTATTCCAATTTCTAATAAATGTGCCAAGAGTTGCCTTCTCGCTAAACTGCTTGCCTATTGTCCTGTAGCCCATGCTTGCCTTAGGCAGGTGTACAATTTTGTCCCTGAAGTCTTTAGACAGCTCTTTGCTCTTGGCCATGGTGGAGAGGTTGGAGTGTGATTGATCGAGTATATGGACAGATTTCTTTTAGACAGGCAACAAGTATAAACAGGTGCAATTAATACAAGTAATGAGTACAGAGTAGAAGCTTCTTAAAGAAAAATAACAGGTCTGTGAGAGGCAGAATTCTTGCTGGTTGAACAGTGATCAAATACTTATCTCATGCAATAACATGCAAATTAATTATTTAAAAATCATACAATGCGATTTTCTGGATTTTTTTTTATTCTGTCACAGTTGTAGTGTACCTAAGATAAAAATTACAGACTTCTTCATTTTTTGTAGGTGGGAAAACTTGCAAAATTGCCAGTGTATCAAATACTTATTTTCCCCAGTGTACACTGACGAGCAAAAGGGTAACAATGTTTTGAACTTACACAAGTCTGGAATGGTGACCCGAAAAAAGGTGAAGAATTCTGGAGTTCAATATCATCATAAGAAGCATTGGTTCAAGTTTGCAAAAAAGTATGAAAAGTGGACAGTAGAAGATTGGAAATTGGTCATTTGAAGCTCTATAGCTAGACCGGGCTCTGATGGGTGCAAATGGGTTTGGAAGAAACAAGGGAAAAAGGGGCTAAAGGATTAAGAAATTGAAGGAACTGTCAAGTCCGGTGCAGGAAGCCTGATGATAAGGGGTTGTGTCACAGCCAAAGGTGTAGGATAGTTGAGCAAGATTGATGGTGTTCTCAGTGTTGAGCTATATGCTACATCCTACAAGATGAGTTACTTCGTACACTCGAGTACTATGGGTTTGAAAAGGACAACATAATGTTCATACAGGACAACAACCCGAAGCATACATCGAGATTGGCGAAGAAATGGTTCAGTGACAATGAAGTAGAGGTGCGGGATTGGACTCCTCAGTCCCCAGACCTCACCCCGATCGAACACTTGTGGATAACAATGAAGAAAAAGCTGTATACATACCCAAGTGAGTTGACTAGTATGCACCAACACTGGGAATGTGCAGAAGAGACCTGAATTCAGATTTCGGTCAAGACATGCTTGAATCTGATCAAGAACATACCAACAAAGATTCAGGTAGTTGAAAGCCAATGGTGGATTTACAAAATACTAACAAAATAATAAAAATTAAAATTTAGATTTTTAGGAGCAAAAGAGTAATAGTGCAGTAACATGACAATAATCTGCATAACAAATCATAGGCTGGATAGTTGCAAGTCAAATTTATGTATGAGATAGCCAAGATGATTATCTATAAAATGAAACTAGTCTCACGTTTGAAGCTGTAGTGGATGGTGAGATATGGAGCCTGAAAATTCCCAACCGTCTTAAGTGGGTGAAATAAGTATTGCACACGTCACCAATTTTCTAAGTAAATATTCTTTCAAATTCTCACTAGATGTTGGTAATAACCCATCCAATCCACATTAGGTAAAGAAATCAAACAGTAAATCTCCATAAATTAAATTAAATGTAATAACGAGAAATGACACAGGGAAAAAGTAAAGAACACATGCAGAAAGATGAGGCAAAAAGCTTTGGAAAGTCATGACACCAGCTGAAATCTATCTATTAGTAATTAAAACGCAATCCTGCCACTTAATTGAAAATATTACCAGCTGGTTCCACTGAACGCTTATAAAAAGGTGCCACACAAGAAATATCTCATGATGTGTAAAACCAGTGAGCTGTGTGTCAAGACCTTCACAACCTTATTGTTGCAAAACATACTGATGGCAACACTGATTGTATGAAAATAACAGCACGCATCCTAAGTGACACATCCCTGAAATCTGTCTCTCAGCCCCTCCTTCATGCTGTCCTCAGAGATTACATAGCAAAACCTTCTGACAGATTCCCTTAAAAGGATTTTTGACAACGATCCTGAGAATAGGTTATTAATATCAAACCTGTGGGGGTCCGACACCCATCACACCCACAGATTAGCTGTTACAAGTTCTGGGATAGGATGAGTGTGATATAACAGTGTAAACCAGTGCAATTGGTAACAGATGATTTTTGGGGGTGTTGAGTGTCAGTCCCCCATCAAGTTGATAATGATGACCTATCTGAAGAATAAGTCATCAGTGTTTTAGTAGTGGAAAAAAACTTTAAAGCTATTTATGGTACACATACCAGTCTAATATGTCCAAGAACTGTCACAATTCTCATGCCTGCACAATAGGTGCTAGAACTTACTTTACCAGTCTATACAGCTCTTGGCCTTGCACAATGGCTTGTCTGCACTGAACTAAAAGCCCAGCTCTCTGTTATACCTGCCTGCAGATTGACAGGCAGGAAAGCAGAAGCAAAGACAACACCTGCCTCCACTTATAAGGCTAAGTTCACATTTCCGCTAAAATGTATCAGCCGAAATCCGCTGCTATGGTAAACAACGGAATCCGTTTAGCGGATTCCGTTGTGTCCCATAGACTTGCATTAGTGGCGGATTGCGACTGATGACCCTGCGTTGCGTCCGCTGCGTCGCGGGCCGTCGTTTTTTGACTGACCGCCGGGCGGGGAGCAACGCAGAATGTAACGTTTTTCGGGCCGTCGAAAACAACGCACCGCGCAGGAATCCGTCGCCATCCGTCACACTTGCAATGTATGTCTATGGTGCTGGATTCCATCGTAATCCATCTTACGACGGAATCCAGCACTGGATTCCGCATGTTTGGCACGCCCACTGGGCTGTCCCAAACACAAACGGATCAGGACTGATCCGTCAAAAAATGGACGCACAGCGGATGTAACGGACGCAACGGATCCGTTTTCTCACAGGATTCCTGTGAAAGGAATCCTGTGAAAAACACATCAGTTGCATCAGTTGACATCTAAAAAAACAACTGATCCGTTGCTGACGGACCTGACGGATTGAAAACAACGGAAGTGTGAATTTAGCCTAATCTGTCTCCGTTTATGCTGCAGAGATGGATTAAAGGGAACCTGTCACCTGAATTTTCGCTATGAAACTAAACGAATCCCCTTCTGCAGCTTCTGGGCTGCATTCTGTTCATCTTGCTACTGGCCCCCCTTTCAGACCTAAATAAACACTTTATAAAATCTTACCTTTTGGTATGCTAATGAAATTTGCTGGCCACGGGGGCAGGCTGTATTTCTTCCATTTTTCCCCCTCCCCCAGTGTTGATTGACATCGATGAGGCCGCCGCCCTCATGTTACTCAGTGCTCATGAAGTCTCGCGCATGCCCAGTGGCACTATCGCAGGACTGAGCGCTGTTCAAATCGCGAGTAATTGCGCAGGCGCGAGATTATGGGCGGCGCTGTGAATGTCATCACCAGCGTCACCCAAGTACCTGCCCATAATCTCGTGCCCGCGGTAATAGGTAACATGGATGATATGGCCAGCGCTAGCGCATAACAGTGGAGGCAGAGGGAAAAGCGCGAGCACGAGATTATGGGCGGGTACTTGGGTGACGCTGGTGATGACATTCACAGTGCCGCCATAATCTCGCGCCTGCGCAATTACATCACCGGCGCTCGCGATTTGAACAGCGCTCAGTCCCGCGATAGTGCCACTGGGCATGCGCGAGACTTCAGGAGCCTTGCGTAACATGAGGGCGGCAGCCTCATCGATGTCAATCAACACAGGGGGGCGGCGAACAGCGGCAGGAGGGGGAATAACGGAAGAAATACAGCCCGCCCCCGTGGCCAACAAAGCTCATTACCATACCAAAAGGTAATATTTTATAAAGTGTTTATTTAGGTCTGAAAGGGGGGCCAGTAGCAAGATGAACAGAACGCAGCCCAGGAGCTGCACAAGGGGATTCTTTTAGTTTCATAGTGAAAATTCAGGTGACAGGTTCCCTTTAAATGTGACAACATCACAGAATGTCTGGCAATAATTTTTATCGATAAGACAACATCATTTTTTTATAAAAGTGATTTGGACAATATCACACAAATGATATCACACAAAGTTATATATTGCCAGAAGACTGGCGTAAAAACATTGCTAAATCTGCCCAAAATAGATTAACACCTGTCTGGGGACACATTCATGGACTGAGGATTATTCACTGAGAACGGGCTCCCGCTGGCGCTATTACGGTAGGCCTCCCACTCCTGAGTACATATACTGTATACATATATACTTCACTGAATGGAATTGTAACAATTGTATTCCAGCACTGACCCACATGGGACCCGCCGCTGAATTTGTTAAATGTTACATTTTGTACAAAATAAAGCAATGACTGAGAATAATTTGTAAGCGCGGCCAGCAGATGTTCTCTGTTGTTCTGATGTCAGATAAATCTTCCATTCTTCCCCAGACTTTCACTCATCTGGAAGGAAGAGTAGAATTGTTCTTTCTGACATTAGTGAGAACCAAACATATGAACATTTTTGTAGCAGCAGGAATAGGGTGAGTCAAGGTAAGACTTAAAGGAATATATCAGAAGGATTTCACCACTACCCCCCCACCCAAAAAAAACTATTTTATTTGTTCCTGTAGCTCTTTCAAAGACAAGTCCAGCAATACCTGTACATGACCGGTCTGTTCCACCGTTACCGAGAAATCAGATTTTGAACTAATGTACAAATGAGGATAAAAGACTATGGTAGATCTGAAGCCTGTGTCACTCCAGCTCTATTCCTCGACCAGTTACACCTCCTCCTGCCTAGTCAGGAAAGCTGGGATCTGGTAACGGGAGGATGCATATAAGCACAAGGCGTAAATGGAGGCATAGTCAGGTCAATATCCGAGGGTCAGAAATCCAGGAGAGCACGTAATAGGTTCAGGGAGAAAATAGAGATGTGGTCAGGTAACGGTCTGAGGTCAATAGGCAGGAGGCTGGAAGAGGGAACGGGCAGAGAAAAGTCAAACAACAATCCGTGGTCAGAACACAAAGATAGAACACTAGCAGAGGCAAAAGCACAACAGCAGAACCATTAAATACAACTGGCAAAGTTTTGGATGAGCATGCTCAGTAATTACCAATGAGGAGGAACCCCTGAGTAATCAGCACCAACATGGAATCCTGAGCTGTCAAACAAGCAGCTAGCTCAGTAACTCAGAAAGGCGTAGCAGAGCATCTCCAAAGGCAAGATGCTCTGCACCGAGGAATAGTAACTGTCAGGAATGTAATTCAGGAAAATGCAGCAGAGCATCTTCTAGTCTGCAAGATGCTCTGCACAGAGGAATCGTGACATCATCTCTATGCAGTGTGACTTCAGACTGTGAGTCATCAGTCAAGCAGGAGGCACCAGTGTTGGGCAGGGAATAGAGCTGGAGTGACCGAGGCTTCAGATCTATCATAGTCTTTCATCTTCACTTGTATGGAAATTAAAATGCTGATTTCTCATTAATGGAGGAATGGACTGGCCATGTAGAGGTATTGCTGGACTTGTATTTGAGAGAGCTACATGCACATATGAAAAAAATCTTGAGGGGTGAGATCCTGCTGATAGATTCTCTGTAACAAGAGACTTGACTACTATTTCACAGGGTGCATGAGTAATTCAAGGGTTCTGTTGCTGGAACCCCACAATATGTGGGCCGGAGAAGCATGGTGCCTTGTCAACCTCTAAGATTGGCTTCATTCTGAATCATTGATATGGGTTTTTGTGCCAAGAGTTGTTGGGTGCTTGCCCACTTTTATTAGCACAAACAGACTTGTAAGGGACCTGTCCTATACTAGACATGGGCTGGGCTGTACAGGGCCAAATGAAATGGGAAAGGGCATCCAATATGAGGTGAAAAAGAGAAGGGGAAATCAATGTGGCCGTTTCTTATGGGAACTGAGAAACAAAGATGGTGATGACTATATAATGCAGCAGGGCCATCACTACCCAGTGGAAAATGAAAGCTGAGGCTCCCTTTGAGACTGAAAAGAAACCAGTGGGTTCAATGACCACCATTTATTGTACGTACTAAACTGTGTGCTACATGAGCATCATCGCTTGTAATTGGGGATTCTTACAGACTGTGGATTGAACTGGCCACAAGTGGCACAGGAACCTAACTTCACATACAAAGTAAAGTGGCCTGTGTGGCATGTCTTTTTAGTGGCCACTGGCATAAAGTCCTTATAATTTAGAGACTGTCCCCTGAATACGGTCCTCTTCTAATAAAAAAAAACAACTGAGGCCTACCTGTGAGGGTAACTGTTAAAGGGAATCTGTCACCACATTTGCACATTTGACCTATCTAACCTATTAATATGGGCATACAGGTCATAGAATGGTGAAAAATGTCATACCTGTACGTCTCATAGCAGACTTCTTGTTGTGGAAAAATCATTTTTATCACTATATATAAACGAGCTCTTCCAGGCTATGGGGTGATGCTGCCAGGAAGATAACTCCGTCTCCTGAAATTAATTTAAATAGAAGGATCTGTTCTTGGTGCCAGTGGCGGCAGGCTGCTGGAAAGACTTCGTTCCGGACCTGCTCCATTTTATGATAGAGGCCAAATCAATAAGCAGTGGATGAACAGTACCCGGCTACAGTCGCTATCAGAAGACAGGGCTGGAACTGAGCATTTCAGGCCATGTGCTGCCGATGCTGGTACCAAGAACAGCTGATCGGCAGGGGTGCGGGGTGTCGGACCCCGGCCGATCAGACATTGATTACATATTCTACGGGGCACTTTGCACACTACGACATCGCAGGTGCGATGTCGGTGGGATCAAATTGAAAGTGACGCATATCCGGCGTCGCAGGCGTTATCGTAGTGTGTAAAGCCTTTTTGATACGATTAACGAGCGCAAAATCGTCATAATCGTATCATCGGTGTAGCCTCGGTCATTTCCATAATTTGGAAATGACCGATGTTACGATGTTGTTCCTCGTTCCTGCGGCAGCACACATTGCTGTGTGAGAATACGCAGGAGCGAGGAACATCTCCTACCTGCGTCCTGCGGCTCACGCCAGCTATGCGGAAGGAAGGAGGTGGGCGGGATGTTTACGTCCCGCTCATTTCCGCCCCTCCGCTTTTATTGTCCACCTGCCGTGTGACGTCGCTATGACGCCGCACGACCCGCCCCCTTAATAAGGAGGCGGTTCGCCGGCCAGAGCGACGTCGCAGGGCAGGTGAGTGCATGTGAAGCTGCCGTAGCGATAATGTTTGCTACGGCAGCTATCACCATGATATCGCAGCTGCGACGGGGGCGGGAACTATCGCGCTCGGCATCGCAAGCATCGGCTTGCGATGTCGTAGTGTGCAAAGTGTCGCTTAGGATAGGCCGTCAATGTGAAAGTAATGGACAACCCCTTTAAATATTGTGTGTGCAATAATAACAACAAAGGATACGACGCAGTTATCACTCGATGTATTCATATTCTGTATTGATGAGAGAATTATTTCCCCTGCATGAAATATCAAAAACTGATGAGATACAGTGCCTACAAGTAGTATTCAACCCCCTGCAGATTTAGCAGGTTTACACATTCAGAATTAACTTGGCATTGTGACATTTGGACTGTAGATCAGCCTGGAAGTGTGAAATGCACTGCAGCAAAAAAGAATGTTATTTCTTTTTTTTTTTTTAAATTGTGAAAAGTTTATTCAGAGGGTCATTTATTATTCAACCCCTCAAACCACCAGAATTCTGTTTGGTTCCCCTAAAGTATTAAGAAGTATTTCAGGCACAAATAACAATGAGCTTCACATGTTTGGATTAATTATCTCTTTTTCCAGCCTTTTCTGATTAATTAAGACCCTCCCCAAACTTGTGAACAGCACTCATACTTGGTCAACATGGGAAAGACAAAGGAGCATTCCTAGGCCATCAGAGACAAGATCGTGGAGGGTCATAAGGCTGGCAAGGGGTACAAAACCCTTTCCAAGGAGTTGGGCCTACCTGTCTCCACTGTTGGGAGCATCATCCAGAAGTGGAAGACTTATGGAACTACTGTTAGCCTTCCACGGCCTGGACAGCCTTTGAAAGTTTCCACCCGTGCCGAGGCCAGGCTTGTCCGAAGAGTCAAGGCTAACCCAAGGACAACAAGGAAGGAGCTCTGGGAAGATCTCATGGCAGTGGGGACATTGGTTTCAGTCAATACCATAAGTAACGTACTCCACCGCAATGGTCTCCGTTCCAGACGAGCCCGTAAGGTACCTTTACTTTCAAAGCGTCATGTCGAGGCTCGTCTACAGTTTGCTTATGTTCACTTGGAGGACTCTGAGACAGACTGGTTCAAGGTTCTCTGGTCTGAGGAGACCAAGATCGAGATCTTTGGTGCCAACCACACACGTGACGTTTGGAGACTGGATGGCACTGCATACGACCCCAAGAATACCATCCCTACAGTCAAGCATGGTGGTGGCAGCATCATGCTGTGGGGCTGTTTCTCAGCCAAGGGGCCTAGCCATCTGGTCCGCATCCATGGGAAGATGGATAGTACGGCCTACCTGGAGATTTTGGCCAAGAACCTCCGCTCCTCCATCAAGGATCTTAAGATGGGTCGTCATTTCATCTTCCAACAAGACAATGACCCAAAGCACACAGCCAAGAAAACCAAGGCCTGGTTCAAGAGGGAAAAAATCAAGGTGTTGCAGTGGCCTAGTCAGTCTCCTGACCTTAACCCAATTGAAAACTTGTGGAAGGAGCTCAAGATTAAAGTCCACATGAGACACCCAAAGAACCTAGATAACTTGGAGAAGATCTGCATGGAGGATGGGCCAAGATAACTCCAGAGACCTGTGCCGGCCTGATCAGGTCTTATAAAAGACGATTATTAGCTGTAATTGCAAACAAGGGTTATTCCACAAAATATTAAACCTAGGGGTTGAATAATAATTGACCCACACTTTTATGTTGAAAATTTATTAAAATTTAACTGAGCAACATAACTTGTTGGTTTGTAAGATTTATGCATCTGTTAATAAATCCTGCTCTTGTTTGAAGTTTGCAGGCTCTAACTTATTTGCATCTTATCAAACCTGCTACATCTGCAGGGGGTTGAATACTACTTGTAGGCACTGTAAGTAATCCCAAATTACAATACCCAACATGTAATCCCAAACTTAGTGATTGTATTTGGGACAGAATAAAATGACAGTCTGTATATTGGTGATAGATCACTTTATCAACTGTCCCCCCAAAATGCCAACTCTTGGTTTTGGTAGCCAAAATATCCTTCACTTATACCAGAGGGCTCTTAAAAACATAAATAACATCTCATAAATCCACCTTTTACCTATGGCTCTTCTGTCAATAAGAAGTGGTTAACAAATAACTTCTGCATGATGATGGAGGCAGCGTTGCCTGACGAGCCTTGGTTAATGTGTCAGTGATAACCACAATAACATCCATGATGGGATGTCAGAAATAGTTCAAATAAGATGAACACAGGAACAGCATCGCTTCCATCATCATGAACAATGACATCAATCGCGTAGAAGATTTTTTACCTCTATCTCTACAAATACAAAATAATATGCATTCTACCATACATGTGCACCAGGAATGTATATACACATACAGTAGGTGAAATAAATATTCAACACATCACCAATTTTCTAAGTAAATATATTTCTAAATGTGCTATTATCATGAATTTCTCACCAGATGTAAGTAACAACCCATCCAATCCACACAGGCAAAAAATAAATCAAACCACAGCTGTCCATAACTTAAATTAAATGTTATAATGAGAAATGACACAGGGAGAAAAGTATTGAACACGTGCAGAAAAAGAGGTGCACAAAGTATTGAACAAAGAGAGGTGCAAAAAGACATGTAACGTCATGACACCAGATGAAATCTATCAGTAGTTAGAAAGCAATCCTGCCATTTAGTGAAAAATAATATCAGCTGGTTCAACTAATGGTTTATAAAAAAAGGTGTCTCACAAGGTGCCACACAAGAAACATGGATAAAACAAGTGAGCTGTCTCAAGACCTTAGCAACCTTATTGTTGTAAACATACTGATTACAGAAGAATTTCTAAACTACTAAAGGTAACAGTGAGCACTGTTGAGGCCATAATCTGGAAGTGGAAAGGACATCATTTCACCATAAACCAGCCACAACCAGGTGCTCCCCACAAGATTTCAGACAGAGAAGTAAAAAGAGTTATTAGAACAGTTATTATTATTATTTATTATTATAGCGCTATTTATTCCATGGCGCTTTACAAGTGAGAGAGGGTATACGTACAACAATCATTAACAGTACAAGACAGACTGGTATAGGAGGAGAGAGGATCCTGCCCGCGAGGGCTCACAGTCTACAGGGAATTGGTGATGGTACAATAGGTGAGGACAGAGCTGGATGCGCAGTGGTGTATTGGACTGAGAGCTATTGTAGGTTGTAGGCTTGTTGGAAGAGATGGGTCTTGACTCGGTTCCTCTTCAAGCTTTCCACGGTAGGGGAGAGTCTGATATGCTGAGGTAGAGCATTCCAGAGTATGGGGGAGGCACAGGAGAAATCTTGTATGCGATTGTGGGAAGAGGAGATAAGAGAGGAATAGAGAAGGAGATCTTGTGAGGATCTGAGGTTGCATGTTGTCCAAGAGCCAAGGCCCATCTCTGGAGAACTACGGAAAGACCTGAAATCAGCCGCATTGTTTCAAGTAATGCACTCAACCTTCATGGCTTGTATGCAGGCTCACAACACAAGACTCCATTGCTGAACAAAAAGCATGTTCAAGAGTGTTTAAAGTTTACTCAACAACATTTAAACAAGCCTGTGAAATACTGGAGAATATAGTCGGGTCAGATGGGACTAAAGTTGAACTCTTTGGATGTCAAAATACACACCATGTTTGGAGGCTAAAAGGCACTGCACATCACCCCGAAAAAAAACATACCAATAGTGACGTTTGTAGGTAGAAACATCATGGAATGTGGCTGTCTTTTAGCAAACGGCACCGTTAAAGTTCATGTAATTGAAGGATAAGTGGACAAATGTACTGAGACATTCTCGAGAAATATCTGCTGCCATCTACCAGGATGATGAAGATGAAACAAGGGTGGACATTTCAGACAATGATTCTAAACACACAGCCAGGAAATCTCTTAATTGGTTTCGGAGAAAGAAAATAAAGCTGCTAGAATAGCCCAGCCAATCACCTGACCTGAATCCAATAAAAAAATTGATGGAAGGAGTTACTGTAAAGCTCAGAGTTCATAGAAGGAGCCCACAGAAACTTTAGAATTTGAAAAATGTTTGTGTGGAAGAATGGACCAAAATCACACCTGAGCAATGCATGCAATCAGATACTCCATACAGGAGGCTTCTTGGAACTGTTATAACCAACAAAGGCTTTTGCACAAAGTTTTAAATAAATTTCAGTTAGCAAGTTCAATACTTTTCCATGTGTCATTTCTCATTATTACACATCACTTAATTTATGGACATCTATGGTATGATTTATTTGCCTGTGTGGATTGGATGGGTTGTTACTGAC
Organism: Anomaloglossus baeobatrachus; assembly: GCF_048569485.1. NCBI lineage: Eukaryota > Metazoa > Chordata > Amphibia > Anura > Aromobatidae > Anomaloglossus > Anomaloglossus baeobatrachus. The sequence goes on from NC_134354.1 coordinate 692,569,845, forward strand.
ATCTGCTGAGAAATTCATATCAATTGCACCTTTAGAAATTTAGTCATTTAAAAAATTGGTGATGTGTGCAATACTTATTTCCCCTGCTGTATATACTGTATACTTACACTCCTCAATATTAAAATTGCAACACCAAGATGGGAAAATCGTGAGCTAATGGAGATCACAGGATGGATAGACATGGTATTAATATGCAAATAATGAAAAAATTGTATACAAACTTTTCAAAATATCTCAATTCATTCTGTACGAAGAATGAGTGCCACACACAGAAATAAAGGCACCTTGGCTGCTCTCAATGAGGCTGCTAATTGTTGTCTGAGAAATGTTCTACCACACTGAATGCAAAAGAGTAAATCATCATGATCCACTGCTGGCAGCTCCCTTTGCAATTGCCGACCAATGACGTTCCAGAAGTGCTTAATATTAGACAAGTCCAGAGACGCTTCAGGCCGTGGTAGCACATTTTGGCTGCTCACATTAGCATGTAACGCAAGTAACATGCATCCTGGGGTACACTTTGGAGAAATGGTTGTACCACTGATTCTATGATTGATCCATTCAAGTGAAATTGGATGTCCCATACCAAGCCTAAGGTGTCAATGTCTACACAAAACAACGTAACGATTTTTCACAGCATTGGGTTACGGCACAGATGTCTAACTACATGTGTACCATTGACTCTGCTCTCAATGGATATCATGGTGCAGTGCAAGATGGCAATGGAGACTGGAAGGGTCTTCTATCCCCTTCTTTAACGAGTCCCGTTTTTGTATTAGATGCAATGATAGCTGGAGATAGGTCTACAGAGTAATTGGGCAATGGCATGAAGAAGCCTTCACAAAGGAGCATCACAGTGGTCCTACTTTCTGGTGTGCGGTGTGGTGTGATTATGATGTGGGGTGGCAAAATGTACGGTAGGAAGACCACTCTAGTTAGTTCGGTGTTACATAAATTTAGTTATGGAACCAGTGGTACAGCCATTTCTCTAAAGTGTCTTAGGAGATGTTTTTCAATATGACAACACCAGATCGAATGTTGCTCGAGTAACTGTGTGCAGCCCGCATGGCCTAAGAGTGCTACCATTGGCTGTATTGTCTCTGGACTTGTCTCCCATTGAGCACATCTGGGATGTTATTGGGCGGGATTTACAAAGGGAGCTGCCAGCAGTGGATCTTGATGATTTACGCGCCCAAGTTCATTCCGTGTGGCAGAACATTTTTCAGAAAATCATTGATAACCTCAACTCTAATGTACCAAGATGTGTACTTCTACGCATGGTGCTCATATTTGACTTTAAATATAGTTTGAAAAAATGTGTTTCCATATTCTTATCTTGTGCATATTATTAACATCACTTTTGATCCTGTAATTTTTATAATTCCACAACTTTCTCTCAATGGTGTTGCAATTTTAACATATATATATATATATATATATATATATATCGTGTATGTACCCAGTATGTACACAGTATGTATATATATATATATATATATATATATATATATTGTGTATGTTCCCAGTATACACACAGTATTAATAAGGCATAATTGCCACGTAGGCCTCCATTCCTTCCAGATCCAGCTGAGCCGGGGACATGATGGGGAGGGGGGGGGGGAGGGGTGTTTTTTCTGACAAAAAGAGGGTCCCCTTTGGACTAAACAAAATAAAAGACACACTGTTAAAAGAGTCATACTAGGGTAACCAAAAACATGTACAGCATGAACATAGGTACTATTGTATAAAAGAGGCAGCGCGAATATCTTTCATTTTAGATCTTCATAGTGGATCAACCACTATCCAGACCTACAGATCATAGATGGATTGGAATCCATTCAGAAACAATTCCTGAGTGGAATTCCCCAAAAGACACAACATGTTTAAAAAGGATTAAAACAATGGGAATTAGAGAATTAAAGGAACGGAGCAAAGGAGAGCCGTTCATTAAGCCCATATGGTGCCTGAGTGCCCAAGACAAAAATCCAGCGGCACTCCACCTGTGCCAAACGTTTTTTACTTATAAAATTGGCAAAAGCGGACATCTAATGTTTTAAACTATATACAAGCGTCTATGGTACATTCATATTCTAAAGCCGCATTGTGTCTGACTTGATTGACGGAGCTGGACCTGCCATCTCCTTGATGGGAGGGGCATTTTGACGTGTTGTTGGTGCGATACCCGCCCCTGTGTTCGCGTCTGTGGCGACCTCGTTGCGGCGAAGAACCGGAAGTGCTGGTGACGTCACCGGAAGTCTTTCTTCCGCCGGTTCTTCGCTGCCGATACTGAACCACAGCTCGGCCCGTAGCGGTGAGTCACACCATGACGCGCGGGTGTAGAGGCGTGATTATGACAATTAGGCTCCTTTTTAAACCCCATACCATGCACTTTTATTCATTGTCCCCCGACGAAGCACTAGACGAAACACGTGTTGGGACGCCGGACCCCACGTGTACACCAGGACTAACTGTTGATCTGCTTGCTAGGTAAGCCCCTCATTTGATTGGCTATACAGGAGACCTTGATTCTTATTGTGTTAGCATCTATTTTTGCACTTGAATAAGGTTACCTATTAGCATACTTCAAACTTCTTTGCAGATCCTATGTGAGATCTGAGATTCCTGCCTGGGTCACGTGGGGTTCTTCCCCCCTCTTTCACTTACTCACTCCGTTTTTTTCTCTTAAATCATTGTTATGTATACCCTATGCACTGATAAAAATAAAAATGTTTATACATTTGTACTACGGTGTCTTCTGGGTATTTTCATACTTTGGTAAATATAAAGACTCCTCTACTTTTGAATATAGTAATCCATTGAGTTGTTGCCTATAATTTATCTGTGGTTCCTTATGTTATACACAGTATATATGTATATATATATATATATATATATATATATATATATATATATATACATATAAAATGCTCTGTCCTAATCGACATCCCCTTCCACAGCTGACTTATGTATTTATCGCAGCTGTCAGTGTAAGAAGGGGAAATTATTCCCCTGGAGGGGACATTTGCTTTGTCCACCCCACAGATATATGTTAATCCGTTAGTTTCCAAAAATGGAACTATGTTGTCTAAGCCATATAATACCAGCAGATGTAAAGGCCAACATGACAGTGATAGCAATAGACCATTGAAATGGTTGTTTTGCACGCTGCGACATCGCAGGTGCGATGTCGGTGGGGTCAAATTGAAAATGACGCACTTCCGGCATCGCATGCGACATCGTAGTGTGTAAAGGCTCGATGATACGATTAACGAGCGCAAAAGCGTCGTAATCGTATCATCGGTGCAGCGTCGGCGTAATCCATGATTACGCTGACGCGACAGTCCGATGTTGTTCCTCGCCCCTGCGGCAGCACACATCGCTGTGTGTGAAGCCGCAGGAGCGAGGAACATCTCCTACCGGCCTCACTGCGGCTTCCGTAGGAAATGCGGAAGGAAGGAGATGGGCGGGATGTTTACATCCCACTCATCTCCGCCCCTCCGCTCCGATCGGCCGCCTGGCGTGTGACGTCGCTATGACGCCGCACGATCCGCCCCCTTAACAAGGAGGCGGGTCGCCGGCCAGAGCGACGGTCACAGGACAGGTGAGTCCATGTGAAGCTGCCGTAGCGATAATGTTCGCTACGGCAGCTATCACAAGGAAATCGCTGCTGCGACGGGGGCGGGTACTATCGCGCTCGGCATCGCAGCATCGGCCTGCGATGTCGCAGCGTGCAAAGTAACCCTAAAGGCCACGTCACACTAAGCAACATCGCTGCTAAGGAACAACTTTTGTGACGTAACAGCGATGTTGCTAGTGATGTCGCTGTGTGTGACATCCAGCAACAACCTGGCCCCTGCTGTGAGGTCGTTGGTTGTTGCTGAATGTCCTGGGCCATTTTTTAGTTGTTGCTGTCCCGCTGTGAAGCGCACATCGCTGTGTGTGACAGCAACAGAACAACAACTAAATGTGCAGTGAGCAGGGAGCCGGCTTCTGCGGACGCTGGTAACCACGGTAAACATCGGGTAACCAAGAAGCCCTTACTTTGGTTACCTGATATTTACCTTCGTTACCAGCGTCTGCCGCTCTCAACTGTCAGTGCCGGCTCCCTGCTCTCTGCACACGTAGCCGGAGTACACATCGGGTAATTAACCCGAAGTGTACTGTGGCTAGGAGTGCAGGGAACAGGAAGCCAGCACTGGCAGTGTGAGAGCGGCGGACGCTGGTAATGAAGGTAAATATTGGATAAACAAGGTAAGGGCTTCTTGGTTACCCGATGTTTACTGTGGTTACCAGCGTCCGCAGAAGCCGGCTCCTGCTGCCTGCACACATAGCAGAGTACACATCGGGTAATTAACCCGATGTGTACTGTGGCTAGGTGTGCAGGGAGTCAGCGCTAAGCGGTGTGCGCTGGTAACCAAAGTAAATATTGGGTTGTTACCCGATATTTACCTTAGTTACCAAGCGCAGCATCGCTTGCACGCGTCGCTGCTGGCTGGGGGCTGGTCACTGGTTGCTGGTGAGATGTGCCTGTGTGACAGCTCACCAGCAACCCGTGTAGCGACGCTCCAGCGATCCCTGCAAGGTCAGGTTGCTGGTGGGATCGCTGGAGCGTCGCTTAGTGTGACATCTCACCAGCGACCTCCTAGCAACTTACCAGCGATCCCTATCAGGTTGTATCATTGTTGGGATCGCTGGTAAGTTGTTTAGTGTGACTGGGCCTTTATATGATCAATAATTATCATAAGTGATCAATATCAGATTTGTCGGGGATCCAATCCCCGGCACCCCAATTAATCAGCTGTTATCAGAAACCCACTGGAAATCCATAGTATATAGTGCTGGGAATCATAGCTCTGAACAGTGTGTGGTGCTGTCTTGTTTGTTATTAGATCCTACAGCTCAGTTCCCATTCACTTCAATAGGAGCTGAGCTGCAGTGTCTGCAGTTCTTGTGAATGGAGTAAATGGATAGCTAATTTAAAGAAAATCTGCCACTTAATTTTAAAGCTGCATGATGATAGACAAAGACCCTGATTCCTTCAATGTGTCACTGAATGGGCTGCTTATTGTAGTTTTGATAGAATCATTGGTTTATCTGCAGATGATGATCACTAGAGGACTAGTAAACCTGCTGCAATGGAATCCTTCATATTCATGAGCACTGTATAACTCTGCCCCACCACTGATAGGCAGCTTTCTGCCTATTCACAGTGTACAAAGAAAGCTGCCAATCAGTGGTGTGGGTGGGGTTATACAGATATCAGCATTCAGAGAACTGCTAGATCTGCAGCAGAGAAAAAATTTCCATCAGTGAAAAAAAAAAATTCGTTGCACATAAAAATCTGAAGTCTGAATGAGGCCTAATGTATTGGAAGAAAAAACTGAGGATCATTTGAGTGCTACTAAGGAGTAGGAGGTCCAGAAGAGTTAAGAATAGTACTTTATTAAAACTGTTGATCCAACTCCTTCATCAGGTTGGAGTCACTAGGCGAGTGACTCTGCCCTCATGCACAGTAAGCATATATAGTCAATCCACACAAGGCTTACATGGATGTCTATACATTCCGTGCAATCAGTTTTATATGACCTTATTTTACAGGTGTCTACAGTGGCATGCAAATGTTTGGGCACCCCTGGTCAAAATTACTTTTAATGTGAACAGTTAAGCAAATTGAAGATTACGGTAAATTATCTCTAAAATGTATGAAGATAAAGATGACACATTTCCTTTGTATTTTAGGCAAAAAAATATATATTTATTTTAAATTTTACATTTTAAAATTTTACATTTTAAAAATTGCAAATAGGAAAATGGGCCGATGCACAAGTTTGGACAAACTTGGAGATTTTTGTGCTCAGATAACTTTAACCAAGGTCTCAGACCGGGTTATGACTTGTTCACTATCATTATTAGGAAAGGCCAGGTGATGTAAATTTAACAATTTATAAAAACCCAGACACCTCTAACCTTGTGCCAAAAAAACAGCAGCCATGTGTTTTTCTAAGCAGCTGCCTAGCACTCTGAAAATAAAATAAAAATGGTGGAGGCCCACAAAGCAGGAGAAGGCTAAAAGAAGATAGCAAAGCGTTTTCAAGTTGTCCTTTCCTCAGTTGAAAATGTATTGAAGAAATGGCAGCTAACAGGAACAGTGGAGGTAAAGATAAGGTCTGGAAGACCGAGCAAAATTTCTGTGAAAGCTGCCTATAGGATTGCAGAGAGGCAAATCAGAATGCCCGCTTGACTGTAAAAACCTTCAGGAAGATTTAGCAGACTCTGGAGTTGTGGTACATTGTTCTACTGTTCAGAGACACCTGAACAAATATGACCTTCATGGAAGAGTCATCAGAAGAAAACCTCTCCTGTGTCCTCACCATAACATTCAGCATCAGAAGTATGCAAAAGAACATCTAAACAAGCCTGATGCATTTTGGAACCAAGTCCTGTGGACCGATGAGGTTAAAATAGAACTCTTTGGTCACAAGATATGTGTGGAGAAAAAAAGAACAGAATTTCAGGAAAAGAATATCTCGCCAACCGTTAAGCATGGGTGGATCAATCATGCTTTTGGGTTGTGTTACAGCCAATGGCACCAGAAACATTTCACAGGTAGAGGGAAGAATGGATTCAATGAAATTTCAACAAATTCTTGATGCAAACATAACACCATCTGTAAAAAAGCTGAAGTTGAAAGGAGGATGGCTTGTACACATGGATAATGACCCTAAACACATGTCAAAATCCACAACAGACTACTTCAAAAGGTGCAAGCTGAAGGTTTTACATTGTCACTCACAGTCCCCTGATCTGATCATCATTGAAAATCTGTGGCTAGACCTCAAAAGAGCAGAGCATGCAAGACCACCCAGAAATCTCTAACTGGAAGACTTCTCCAAGGAAGAATGGATAAAGATCCCTCAAACAAGAATTAAAAGACTCTTGACTGTCGACAAAAAGGGTTTACAAACTGTGATACTTGTCAAAAGACGGTGCTACTGTGCTGCCCCCAAGCCTGTAGCAGCTGGGCTGCTCGGATCTGGACCCGCTGTGTGGCTCGAGGGATCCTCCGGACTCGGGGGTCACGCGGACACGCCAAATGAAAAGGGGACGTAGTTGTACGGGCTTGGCCGTATTCAGTTCGTGACGCCACCCACGGTGTGTGGTTAAGTGGGACACCACCACTGCTGTTGTGGGACACCCGGAGGAGATGTAGTGGCAGCTGGATGTTAACCCCTCCGTGGGTAGGGATGGTTGCCCCGATACCCAGTGTGCAGGGTATCGTAATAGCAAGGGATTGCGCGCCCGAACATACCAGGGGATGTTTGGTTACTCACAAATGAATCACACGAGTCTTTTGGTAAACCAAGGTGCTGGTGGCTGGCCGCCGCGGCCGGTTGTACTCTGGTCCCCCACCCGGGCTGGTGGTCGCCGTCTTTTCCTCTGCACTAGTTGTTTAGACTTCTCGGTATGGAACACGGGAGTCCGCTCCCAGCTTTTTGTGTACCTGAGGAGACGTGCCCGCTGACGATGACCCATGGGATCTATGGGCCCTGGCGGTTGCCCTATCCCTCCCTGTGGGTGGTTGTCTGCTTTTGGGACTTTGGTTGGGACAGGACCTATAATCCTGCCCTCAATCGGTTGATTAGTTAGGCCGTTGGTTCCGGTCCTGGCTTCAGGGTCCGAGTACCCCCTCTGTGCATGGTTTCCGGGTTGGGTCTCTGGTGTCGGTACTGGCGGGCTCAACCCTGTCCCAATCAACTTCGGATCTCCAGCTGCCGTCTTCCCGCCGCCTGCCGACGGAGACCATCGTCTGCCACCTAGCCTAGGTACCAGGGCTCCAACCCTGTCACCATTCAACTTGGACTTCTCCTCCGCTGGAGCTATACCTAGCTCCAGCCTCCACTCCTCTCAACTTGAACTCTCGACTTGAACTCTCAACTTGAACTGCTTGTTTTCCCGCCCCGGGCTGTCTAGACCCCTAGGTGGGCGTTCCCTAACCGCCTGGTCCCTGCCACTGGTGTCCCTGTCTTGCCCTGGGGGGGGGGGGTGACTAGGGTTTCAGGTCAGCTGTATGCAACCCTGTGAGGGAAGGTGTTATGCGCGGGCCTAATGTGTGACTACCTGGTTTTGCCAGGGTGTCACACTACTAGGTGCTAACCATGAAGGGTGCCCAAACTTTTGCATCAGCCCATTTTCATTGTTTGTTAATTTTAAAATGTAAAAGATGAAAATATATGTATATTTTTTGTCTAAAATACAAAGAAAATGTGTCATCTATAACTTTATGCCTTTTAGAGCTCATTTCATCTTCCACTTGCTTAACTGTTCACAATAATCGTAATTTTGACCAGGGGTGCCCAAACTTTTACATGGCAATGTATTTCTACCAAAACACCTGGACCCCCGGCGTCCTACCAATGTGACCTTAGATCAGTATGGGAAGTGCCAGATCCTGAATCATAATGCATACGATTCAGCCATATTGTGACTGGGTGAAAACAGTAAGAGACTCATTGTGTAGGAACCCATATAATGCAATAGTGCACGATATGGACCCTCAGATCTGATCTTTGCTCTGGGGTTATATAGAGACATGCCAAACATTACAAAACTCCAGTACATTATGTGCCGAGCAGGGTAAATCCTACTACAGTCTTACAATGTGGTCAGCAGGTGCAGATCCCATGGAGGGGCGTGTGGTGCTGCCTAGGAATCCACGGATGTGGGATCTGTATATCCATTGGGAACTACGTATACATCCCGTCTATAAGCCGAGTGTATGTAAACAGATCTCCACCCCCATATTATTCTCCTCAACTGCATGCAAAATGATCATTTAATGTCCGACAATAACGGAGTATAAACTACATAGTCAAAAAGACCTCACCCCCTCCTGACGCTGTGCAGATATCATCCCCGTGTAACATATATACACATATGGGAATGATCCTGAGAATGGAAACATTAGGGATAGGTCCAGTCACTGGCGGACACAGAAGGAAGAGGGTCCCTGTGCAAGAACAGTATATGGGCCCTTGACCATTGAGGAAGGATTCTCCAGTCGTGCTGTATGTGTGTTACCCACCAATACCATCTGTAAATAATACACGAACTGCATGTGACTTGGTTTAAAATTGGCCACAGCAGCCTTTATTACCTATTATTTACATACTAACACAAGGGGGCGCCGTCCAACGGGCGACCCCAACAAATAACAATAGGTAACACAGTAACCAATACAGTAAATATACAACCCTGAGTAGGCCCAGTCCAGGAACCACTTCTCACCCCAGTATCCCTGGCCGCAACACACCGACCCAGAGATGAGGTATTAATCACCTACGGATTAACCCTCCAACTTTGCAGAACCCCGTGCCTGCAACATCCCGGAACCTGGAGCCACCATACCAAGATGGTGTCTCTCTGTCCAGTTACCATTGCCTTCAACCGCCTCTGGACCAGACCTACCCCCCGCTGCTGTGACAAAGAAACAACCCAGACAAAATTCCCCTCGGTATTAAACACAAGGGAGGGTGGGCGGGGATCGTTCCATATCCGGAAGTCAAGAGAGAGGGGGTAAGTCAAAGTCCTTTACTTACACCCCTCAACTGTCCCACCTCTTCCTCCAGGGAACTCCTCCTACCCACCAATCCCTCTATTCTGCCTTATAAACAAACCATTCCTGTTTCCATTAACCCCATCACTCCTTCCCTTCCCTCTAGTCATGTCGCCCCTCCACCCTATGGGTTCCATGGCTTTCTTGACCATTGAGGAAGGATTCTCCAGTCGTGCTGTATGTGTGTTACCCACCAATACCATCTGTAAATAATACACGAACTGCATGTGACTTGGTTTAAAATTGGCCACAGCAGCCTTTATTACCTATTATTTACATACTAACACAAGGGGGCGCCGTCCAACGGGCGACCCCAACAAATAACAATAGGTAACACAGTAACCAATACAGTAAATATACAACCCTGAGTAGGCCCAGTCCAGGAACCACTTCTCACCCCAGTATCCCTGGCCGCAACACACCGACCCAGAGATGAGGTATTAATCACCTACGGATTAACCCTCCAACTTTGCAGAACCCCGTGCCTGCAACATCCCGGAACCTGGAGCCACCATACCAAGATGGTGTCTCTCTGTCCAGTTACCATTGCCTTCAACCGCCTCTGGACCAGACCTACCCCCCGCCACAGGACAGGGCACGTGACTCCTTACGTGGCCTGGACCCGCCACACACCAAAAGCTTGTACCACACCTCCACGCAATCCCAGCGTCCACAAACAGCACCAAGAACGTTAAGATGCACCCCCATCGCATCACCAAAACCACCAGTTCAGCGCCACCAACTTTAGGCGCCGCCCCCCAATAAAGGCTCGATTGATACTGCCTACCGCACAAGCCACACGCCATTCCAAACCGGTCACACTATCAAAAACTACCCCACGATTAAGCCCGGGTATGTCTTCCACAATGCAACAAACCAACAAATTTTTTTTTTTTTTTTTTTTTTTAAAACATTCATAAATAACTTCTCGAGATACCTAATCGCTGCCTCCCACTCACTGGACCAGTACCATCGACCCGTCCAGACCCCACTGGCAAAATTTGGGCGAGCCTCAGACCGTCGAGGCCCCGAGAACCAACGAATGCCCAAATATCCAAATGAGGCACACCCTCACCACAAAACCCAGAGGTTATAAACCCACAGATAACCCCAACCTGTTACGCCAACCCATTCCACTCCCAAAAGACTCAAACGCCCCCATTGGCCTTAACCCGATAACAACTGAGGCCAACGTAACACCGAAACAAGAGGACTCCCACCTCCCAATACTTCTCACCACCCCTTTTCTGAGCCCACCGAGGGGCCTCCGTGGAAGCCCAATCCAGAAGGAAGACGACCCGTAGTATTCCGGGCGCCCACCCCCGCCACCTGCAATCCAGTCTGCAGCGCTGCCACAAAATGGTACCTTAACAAACGCGACACAATAATGATCCTGGGCGTCCTCACAACATAAATTCCGCACCCGGGACCGCGTATAACAACACCAACCTTCACCACCCGCCTAATCTGATTCGGTGAGCGACAAAGCCGGCGCTCAACCCACTGCACCACCTCGGACACATCCTCCAACATCCAACCTCCGCTCCTAACCGTAGATGGGCTGACCAACCCCACAATCTCAAAGCCTCCCAAAAGGCTAACACAAACCGTTTTGGACAAGGGAAACAAAACCTGCTCGTGCTCAGATGAACATAGCCACCACAAATCACTCACCAAACGCTTCCACAAAACAACGGAGACGAACCCTTGTATCCCGCTGCCTCACACCCTTACGACCAAACCCTTCAAGGCCTGCCGCGCACTAAGATCCTGCGAAAACATCTCTCCACATCTAATCCTCAACAAGACAGCCACAGCCGCCACCCTCTGCTCCACTGCTGACGCCGGCCTAGCAGCCTGAAAACCGTTAATCACCACTGCCAACACCCCCACCAAATACTCCACCGGGCCTTCCTCACACATTGTCCCAAACAACGTTATCCGCGCCACCCACACTTCTGGATATCAGCCCCAAATAACCTCAGTCACTGGGCACCGAGCCGCTCCCCAACACAGCCACACCAGACTCCACAAGCCCTCAGGACACACCGTGCCCACCTCGTCTGTTACGCGGCCTCAACTCCCGAGACCTGCAGAACTGGAAGGAAACAAAGCAGCTGCTATTCCCTTGGCGAACCCCAGTACTGGTTGCGCCACGCATACCATTTTTCTTTTTTTTTTTTTTTTCTTTTTTAAACGCATACAATTGCGAAACCAACTGTCGCAAGTACGCCACCCTTGGCCCCAGGATTAGCAAACCAACTATTAATCGAATTCTCCACCAACTGATAGTCAGAATGACAGCACACCTTCCTCTTGGAAAAACTGCCAACCTCCCCAACCCGACTACTACCACCGATTGGAAGCGCTACCCCACAATGCCCAACCAGAAAACCAACTGGACCCGCTGCATCCGAGTACCGCAGCTACGTTCCATCAGGCACTACCTTACCCAGCCACAATCCGCGGCCACTAAATCGCCGTAAGAAAAAACCTCCTACACCATCAGATCGTCATTGATCTCCTTCGTGACCACACACAAATGATCCGATGGCTGCACCCTTGGCGCAGCCATCGCCAGCCGTCCAGCAGACACGCCCCCCAGCGGCGTAACTCTGCACCCGTGGTTCGACCGCCCCTGCAAAGACTGCACCGCCTGAAACCGCACCGTCTTAGCTGACCTAACTGCCTCTATCGCAGCCCATAGGACCACACCATTACCCACGAATCCTACCTCTCTGACCATAACATCAAACTTTATCCCCCACAAACTGTATCACTGGCGTTGGACCCTCAGTCTTCGCCTGCGCCAACAGGCCCAAAAGAGTATCCACCACCATCTGCAATGAAACAAACAACCTCAACGAATCATCAACCCGCCAACCCGATGTAAAGAGAATGAACCTATAATGAATAAGAGGTGTAAGCTGGGACACACCACGCACAAACCACTCCACAAAGAAATAACCGCCCCCAACGGAACATAAAATGGGACAAAACCCATTAGCCCCCACCGATCAGCATAATAATAACTCCCCTCCCCACCGCAGCACCAGAACTGCTAGCTAGCAGGGTGGACCAGTAACAACCTAAATGCCGCCTCCAAATCCACCTTTGCCATCAATGCTCCACGGCTCACCGCCTTTACCAAATCCCACCCTCTGTCCAACGACACATAATAAACCGCCGACAATTCTGGAGCCAAGCAGGCATACACCGATGACTCCTCCAGATAAGATACGTTTTGAACAAGCCGAAATATATACATCTATATACAGCTCATTTCCGGCACTACCCACCAACAGAGAAACCCAATCATGACAAGGAGGGCCCCGAATGGCCCACCCATCCTGCCCAAAGCCACGTCCTGACCCCTCTTTCCACTGACAACCACCAGGTGTCCCCTCGCCCAGCACAAACTTCCAATAAGGAGGCAAAGATCCACCAATATAAATAGAAAGACGCAGAATTACTATGTTCCTTACCACAACCCAACACGTATGCTTAAGACAACCGTCCGCGCCAAATCTGCACCACCCATCATTCTATTCCCCCCAAAAAACCCTCATCGACCGTGTCGCCGGGGTTCCACGCCCCGAACAGCCAACTACCCCCCAAAAGGGGGGGGGCTGACTAGGAGCCGCCATCCACTGCAGCCATAAGGATGTGCCCGTATGCTCCTACCGCATACTGGCACGCAACACCTTCCCTTGCTGAAATTACACGGCGTACTGAAGCCAGACTAAACCGCCATATGACCTAAACAAGCCACCCCAAATGGATCCATATAACCGAACCATGCCGAACCAATTACCCAATTCCTTCCCCCGATACCCTTGCCAAAAACGCAAATGCCCGCAGCCACGTTGCAAATGTACGAGGGGTGAGCCTCCACCGGCGCTCCCCTCCCTCTACTTATCCTTCCTGGAATCACTTGGCTTAACCTAATCCAGGTGAAACTGTTCCAGGGGGAGCAGCGAAACTATTGCTACACGTTCCCCCATTCAAATCTTATCCCTCACATCCTCCAGCAAGTGAGCCCCCCCCCAGCGGGCCTTTGAAGCACCCATAACTCTCACACTTGACCACTGTCAGCCCAATGCACCACCTCATCCCCCTCTTCGCTCCTCACCACTCACTCTGTCACAGCCCTTGCCGCCTCTGCCCGAAAATGCTCCCCTGCCGCCTCATGCGCCCTCACTCTGCCTGCCGCACCTGCGCCTATTACCCACCGTTCCCGTCCATGCCGCCGGCGGTGCATGCGCACTCTCCACAACCGTATACACCACTGCAGTAAACCCCATACCTTGTCAAAACACAAACCCACTTGGCGCTGCCGTGTCCGCAGCCGCCCCCCCCACCAACTGCGCCCCAACCCTGCCGAATCCACGGCCGTCTCACCCGACCGCGACCCGGCGTATCCCGGAATAAAAGTCACGCCATCCAGACGTCTGATTCTTCCGTCGCTGCTCCTCCTCCTCCTCGCTGGAGCCGACCGCCTCTGGCTCATGTAATGCAGACGCCGCCGAAGCGCTGCCACCACCACGGCCGTCCTCCTGGTACGCCGCGTGGGCACCATCCTCCAAGCTCCATCTTCTGTCCCGCGGCGACAACCCCGGAAACCATCCTGACCCACGGGCTGCCACCGCGGGCCTCATCTTCTGGCCCGACCCCCCCTGCTGCCTGCAAGGACAGGGGGTACCTGTGGCCCGACCTGCTGCCAGCAGACTCCCATCCAGAGCCGCCAGCCTCCTGCCCACCTGGGCCCAGAAGGCATCCGTCCGCCGGGTCCTCGCCCCCCTGGGGGAGACCGCCGCTGCCGGGAGCTGCACGCCTGCTCTGGGTGACCAGGCGGGGACCGCAGGGTCCCCGCCGTCACCCCCACGTACCGACGCCTCCCGGGCATCCGTCGCACCAGGCTCGCCTGCCCTGGTGCCGGACCCCTTGCTGGCTGCAGCCCCCCGGCCACCCCCCCTCCACCCACGGGGGAAGGGGGGTAACGCTGGCCTCCGTCCTCGCCGGGCGCTCTCCTGGCCAGGAGCCGCCGCATCCAGCCCTCCTGGGCCCCATGAAAGCCTCTGTCCGCTGGGCCCTCCCCCTCCTGGGGGAGACCGCCGCGGCCGGGAGCTGCAACCTGATCTGGGTGACCAAGCAGAAACCGCAGGGCCCCTGCCGTCACCCCCACTCACCGACGCCTCCTGGGCACCCGTCGCCCCAGGCCCGCCTGCCCTGGTGCCGGACCCACCACTGGCTGCAGCTCCGCGGCCCCCCCCACCGTCCGCGAGGGGTAAAGCTGGCCTCTGTCACCGCCGGGCACTCTCCCCGTCCGGGAGCCGCCGCATCCAGCAATCCAGGCCGCGGCTCGGACCGGAAATAGGCCGCAGACAAGCCACGCCCCCCTCCCGGCTGCCGCGGCCCGGACGGAGATTCCTCCCGCGGCCGGAGCAGCAGCTGAGTACTGCCCTGCCCACGTCCTACCGCGGAGGGTCCCCGAAGGGGCTCTCACATCTCCTCCTCGCTCCCCCCGCACACGGCAAGTACCTGAGATATGAGGGAGGGGGGACGCCGCCCGCAGCTGACAGGGGAGCGAGGGGAAAGTGCCAACAGGTTAACCCCCAGCAGCCAAGGCGTGGGACCGCGCTGCCAGGGGCCCGTGCACTGCCATGATGAATTCGCTGGTCCCGGGTAGCAGCCATCCTGTCGCACGTCCGGATCGTTCCATATCCGGAAGTCTGGTGATGTGAGGGGCTGGGGAACCTCCATTATGACGTCCTTGTACAGATCTTTGTGTCCTTCTAAATACTCCCACTCCTCCATGGAGAAATAGAAGGTGACGTCCTGACACCTTATAGGAACCTCTCCAGTCAGATCGTTCCATATCCGGAAGTCAAGAGAGAGGGGGTAAGTCAAAGTCCTTTACTTACACCCCTCAACTGTCCCACCTCTTCCTCCAGGGAACTCCTCCTACCCACCAATCCCTCTATTCTGCCTTATAAACAAACCATTCCTGTTTCCATTAACCCCATCACTCCTTCCCTTCCCTCTAGTCATGTCGCCCCTCCACCCTATGGGTTCCATGGCTTTCTTTTCAGTCCGATAGGTCATCATAATGCACAATTCCGCCTGCTTTGGAGGTAGAAGTGGCCCCTTAACCTCTTGGGCCCTTGTTGCACCAATGATATATCTGCCCTTGGGTTCAGCTCTAACTGATGGCCCATTGGTAGATACGCTCATCAGACAGGCTCCATCACCATTGCTAATATAGTAACAAAAAACATCCAACAATGTAATTTTATGCAAGTTATGGAGGTGGACATTGACTTTCGTAAGAGACTTCGGGAGACCAGGTGAGTATGTATGTGGTACCATGGAAAAAACATGCAAATTGACTCCCTCCTTCCATGAGAGGTAGCTCATACCTCTATGTAAGGTGAAGGCTTGCGTTACACTAAGAGGATAAAGTCCTCTATGTGAGGATACTTGGTCACGTCTCACTCTTCTGTGCCGTAGTCTTATAGTAGTGGTGGTGGTACACGAACACTGCAGTCATGGGCACAAGAGAATATTACATGTCCAGAATACCTCCCATCACACGCACATACACTTCTATTTCCATTCATCACATTCCTCACATCCTTTTCCCAGATATTCCGTAAGAAGAAGCAGCGGCTGAAATGCATGTAGCCATCTGTAGACCCCCAACGTCCTCCTCACTCATCTCAGACATAGTGATCTTAGCCTCTTCTCACAATTCTACCCCAAAAATGCATTAGGCACATGAACAAGCTCCCCATGCCTCAGATTTTAGACACAGACCCCCCTTCCCATACCGTGGCACAGTTGAAACTCCTGCTCAGCCCTCTCAGCACCTCCTGAAAAGACCTCCTAGGCTTCATGGTAACTTTCAGCACCCCTCAGGCTGCACTCTGAAGGAGCTGTGTGTAGTCAGTGTGGGGGGCTGTGCAGGGAGTGGTGGCCGATCAGGGCGGACAGAGGATGTGATGTTGGGGGGGAAGGACATGATGGGGGGAACTAGCCTTTCCTGAAAGACAAAGCTCACATTTCCTCTCCACCTAAACTTAAGCATAGAACTTAACTACTGCACTGCCACCTCCATTTACATACAGGCAGCAATTTGGGGGGGCTGATTGGAAGGGTGTGATGACATTTTATGGGCAACAAAAGGTTCCCATGTATCAATCAACAGGGTTTTCTAAAAATAACGCAACAATGCTTCGTATGCCCCGCCGCCTGCATTTGGGTACAATTAGAGAACTAATCCACCAGGCGGCTATACATTGCGGACATTGATGGAGGAGGCTCCAAACACTGTGTATAATGATGCTACAATGAGTACAATGCAAGAATTGCAGTAACAACTGACACATCCACAGGCAACCCAGCACATCTGCAATTTCTTCATCTACGACTTCATTTTCTGTCCAGTCACAACTAAAATAGACAATCAGACATTTACAATGGTAAAAATAGGGGGCAGCAGCCGCAGGGGGAATCCCTCAACAGCTCCGATGCTATTACCAGTGGCTGTTTTCTCTTGTAGTCCACAGCACCGGTAAAGCGCCTCTGCGCGCTGCATCCACAGAACACAGTGTGCTGAAGGAGTAGTGATGGCTTGTTTAGGACTTTTTTGTTATTCCATAATATACTCCATAAGGCAGCTCTCCCTATTACCTTAAACTATATAATCAAATTGTCGATAATATCCACTGATTTCCCCCTGTCAAAAGGGAGCAGTAATATAAATAACTCAAAATGAATGTGATCAGAAAAAAATGATAATTAAAAAATATATATATTCATATTATGATCTGTATTAAAATAAATTAAAATAAGAAATCTTACTCTTGTTACTAGTGCCATTTTACACCATACTTTCTGTTAATTCCAAAAGGCTTTCAGAAGTCTCATTATCATCAGAGGCAGGATTACAATGACAGGTAACACCTGTGTACACAGCTGATAACAATCGATCCACCAGTCACAACAGTCAATATCACAACTGAGTTCACTCCCCCTCCCTTCACAATGATCTCTGCAGACACTCATTAGATGCTTCAGTACAAAAGATAACAGCCGGCCTATTGCTGTTAATGTTCATGTTGACTTTCTGAAACAATAGGATGTAGGAGTCTAGAAAAGACTGTGGCCAGCGTGAAAATTGCAAAATGTGGGTGTATATATATATATATATATATATATATAATTGCCTTATTCTGTCTGTCTGTCTGTCTGTCTGTCTTGCTCCAAAATTGTGTCCTTACGGTGACACAAAGCTGATTGGCCGCTGGGCTCGCCATGGCCCCGCCCCCCCCGCATGGATTGGCCGCTCGCCCAGGCTCCGCCCGCACACGGATTGGCCGGCCGCTCGCCCAGGCTCCGCCCCCCACACGGATTGGCCTCTCGCCCCGGCCACGCCCCGCCCCCCTCACGCAATGCACGCTCGCTCTGGCCCCGCCCCCCGCACACATTCCCCGAACTGACGTGTAGCCACGACTCCCAGGTGAGTACTGTACCCCCGGGAGCCCACATCAGCGTACGCCGCCAACCCAGCCGACACATACCCTCGCATTGCTGGGGTTGCCGCCGTATGCTGGTGTGGGCTCCCGTGCGAGCGGGGGACGGGATACGCTGGTAACCATGGTAGCATAGTTACCAGCGCATCAAGGTCCTGCAGCGGCGGAACATACACACGCACACACATAACAACACACACACACACACATCAGATCACACTCACTCTCACACACACATCACATCGCATCCACACACTCACAACATCCCGTGATATCGCTTGCTTCTCGGCGGCGATACTGTGGAGTGACCTTCCAGGACCTGCCGGAGGATCACATGGCCAGAAGCATGTGGTATCTCCGGATGTTGTGAGTGTGAGCGCGTATGTGCGATATCGTCAGTGTGTGTGTGCGTGAGTGTATGCGATCGGGTGTGTGTGAGTGTATGCGATCGGATGTGTGTGAGTGTGTTCTGATGTGTGAGTGTGTGTGTGAGAGTGTATGCGATCGGATCTGTGAGTGTCGGCAGAGGAGCACGGCGTGCTGGGGGAGGCTGGGAGGAGAGAGGCTGATCCTGGGGAAGGCTGGGAGGGGGAGGCTAATGCTGGGGGAGGCTGGGAGGAGAGAGGCTGATGCTGGGGTAGGCTGATGCTGGGGGAGGCTGATGCTGGGGGAGGCTGGGAGGGTGTAGGCTAATGCTGGGGTAGGCTGATGCTGGGGGAGGCTGGGAGGGTGTAGGCTGATGCTGGGGGAGGCTGAGAGGAGAGAGGCTGATGCTGGGGGAGGCTGGGAGGAGAGAGGATGATGCTGGGGGAGGCTGGGAGGAGGGAGGCTGGGAGTAGAGAGGCTGATCCTGGGGAAGGCTGGGAGGGGGAGGCTGATGCTGGGGGAGGCTGGGAGGAGAGAGGCTGATGCTGGAGGAAGCTGGGAGGAGAGAGGCTGATGCTGGGGGAGGCTGGGAGGAGAGAGGCTGATGCTGGGGGAGGCGAGAGGCTGATGCTGGGGGAGGATGGGAGGGGGAGGCTGATGCTGGGGGAGGCTGGGAGGAGGGAGGCTGAGAGAAGAGAGGCTGATGCTGGGGGAGGCTGAGGCTGGGAGGAGAGAGGCTGATGCTGGGGACAGAGAGGCTGATGCTGGGAGGAGAGAGGCTGATGCTGGTAGGAGAGAGGCTGATGCTGGGGGCAGAGAGGCTGATGCTGGGGGCAGAGAGGCTGATGCTGGGGGCAGAGAGGCTGATGCTGGTGCAGCATGGGGGATGGAGCACGATGGGGGGTGCACAGCATGGGGGATGGAGCATGATGGGGAGTGCGCAGCATGGGGGATGGAGCACGTTTGGGAGTGCGCAGCATGGCGGATGGACTACGTTTGGGAGTGCGCAGCATGATGGATGGAGCACGTTTGGGAGTGCGCAGCATGGCGGATGGACCACGTTTGGGAGTGCGCAGCATGACGGATGGAGCACGTTTGGGAGTGCGCAGCATGGCGGATGGAACACGTTTGGGAGTGCGCAGCATGGCGGATGGAGCACGATGGGGGGTGCACACCTCCCCCCAACACACACACACACACACAACATACCACACACACACTGGGAACCACAAACACCGCCCTACACAGACACCCACACACACAGACAACGCTGCACACACACAACACCCAACACACAAACACCGCGGCATACATAAATATACGCACATACCACGCAACACACACACATTGCACAAAACATACCTCCCCCCAAAACACACCACACCCACACAAACCGCGCAACACACACACACAACGCTACAGACACACAGCGCTCCACAAACAACACAACACACGCAACACACATACAACACCGCTCTCACCCCCCGCCACACCCAGACAACACCCAGAACATGTACAGCGCCCTACACAAACACTTGGTAACTACAGACAACAACATCTATATATATATATATATATATATATATAACAAAAATCATACATTAACTACACAATACGTAAATTCTAGAATACCCGATGCGTAGAATCGGGCCACCTTCTAGTATATATATATATATATATATATATATATATATATATATATATATATATATATTTATATTATTTACTTATTTTTTTTAAACAGATCATCATCCAAATTAAATATATTTAAAAGATTAATTAAAATGAAATTTCAGAATTCTTACAATTGTTTATAAGGTGAAAATAGAACAAATCCTTTCACATTTTTTGTAGTAGCTATTAAAATCTATACTGATCCCAGATATAACTGTTTCTGTATCTGCATATACTTTTTTATTATTATTTATTATAGCGCCATTTATTCCATGGCGCTTTACAAGTGAAAGAGGGTGTACGTACAACAATCATTAACAGTACAAAACAGACTGGTATAGGAGGAGAGAGGACCCTGCCCGCGAGGGCTCACAGTCTACAGGGAATGGGTGATGGTACAATAGGTGAGGACAGAACTGGTTGCGCAGTGGTGGACTGGACTGAGGGCTATTGTAGGTTGTAGGCTTGTTGGAAGAGGTGGGTCTTGATTCCTCTTGAAGCTTTCCACCGTAGGGGAGAGTCTGATATGCTGAGGTAGAGCGTTCCAGAGTATGGGGGAGGCACGGGAGAAATCTTGTACGCGATTGTAGGAAGAGGAGATAAGAGAGGAGTAGAGAAGGAGACCTTGTGAGGATCTGAAGTTGCGTGCAGGTAGGTGCCGGGAGACTAGGTCACAGATGTAGGGAGGAGACAGGTTGTGGATGGCTTTGTATGTCATGTTTAATGTTCTGAACCGGAGTCGTTGGGCGATGGGAAGCCCGTGAAGGGATTAGCAGAGTGGCGAGGCTGGTGAATAGCGGGGGGAGAGGTGGATTAAGCAGGCCGCAGAGTTTAGGATAGATTGGAGGGGTGCTAGAGTGTTGGAAGGGAGGCCAGAGAGCAGGAGGTTGCAGTAGTCTAGGTGGGAGATGATCAGGGCATGCACTAATGTTTTTGCTGATTCTTGTTTAAGGAAAGCACGGATCCGGGAGATATTTTTGAGTTGTAGTCTGCATGAGGTGAAGAGGGCTTGCATGTGTGGCTTGAAGGATAGAGCAGAGTCGAGGGTTACTCCAAGGCAACGAGCTTGTGAGACTGGGGAGAGTGAGCAACCATCAAGTTTGATGGATAGGCTTGTTGGAGGAGATGATTGAGGAGGAGGAAAGACAATGAACTCTGTTTTGTGCATGTTAAGCTTTAGGAGTCGCGCAGAGAAGAAGGATGAAATAGCAGACAGACATTGTGGGATTTTGGTTAGTAGAGAGGTAATGTCAGGTCCAGAGAGGTAGATCTGTGTGTCATTGGCATAGAGATGATAGTGAAAGCCATGGGACTCTATGAGCTGTCCCAGGCCGAAGGTGTAGATGGAGAACAGCAGGGGTCGAAGAACTGAGCCTTGGGGGACACCGACAGATAGGGGGCGAGATGAAGAAATAGTGTGAGAATGGGAGACGCTGAAAGTTCAGTCGGTTAGGTATAAGGATATCCAAGATAGGGCCCAGTCTGTGATGCCCAGAGATGAGAGAATCTGTAGTAGGAGGGAATGGTCTACTGTGTCGAAGGCAGAGGACAGGTCCAGGAGGAGGAGGATAGAGTAGTGTCGCTTGGCTTTGGCGGTTAGTAGATCATTGGTGACTTTGGTTAGGGCAGTTTCAGTAGAGTGCTGTGGTCGGAAGGCAGATTGTAGCCGGTCAAAGAGGGAGCAGGAGGAGACGTATGAGGACAACTCAAGATGGACATGCTGTTCCAGTAGTTTTGAGGCATAGGGGAGAAGGGATATGGGGCGATAGTTTGACACAGAGGATGGGTCAAGGGAGGGCTTTTTGAGGATGGGTGTAATGGAGGCATGTTTAAAGCATGAGCACTTTATTGGAGAGTAAAGGTGGCTTTACACGCTACGAGATCGCTAAAGCGATCTCGTTGGGGTCACGGAATTTATGAAGCACATCCGGCCGCTTTAGCGATGTCGTTGTGTGTGACACCTATGAGCGATTTTGAATCGTCGCAAAAACATTCAAAATCACTCATCGGTGACATCACCCCCTCTTGCCAATTATCGTTGCTGCTGCAGTAATGATTTGTTCCTCATTTCTGCGGCAGCACACATCGCTACGTGTGACACCGCAGGAACGAGGAACCTCACTTTACCTGCGTCCTGCCAGCAATGCGGAAGGAAGGAGGTGGGCGGGATGTTCGTCCCGCTCATCTCCGCCCCTCTGCTTTGATTGGGCGGCCGCTTAGTGACGTCGCTGTGACGCCGAACGCCCCTCCCCCTTGAGGGAGGGATTATTCGGCGGTCACAGCGATGTCGCAGAGCAGGTATGTGCTTGTGACGCTGCCGTAGCGATAATGTTCGCTACGACAGCGATCACCACATATCATTACAACGACGGGGGGGGGCTATCGCGCTCGACATCGCTAGCAATCGCTAGCGATGTCGTAGCGTGTAAAGCGGCCCTAAGGGCTCGTTCAGATGTTCGTACCTATCAGTCGGAGCACGAACCACTAAAGCACGGGCCTCAGATTTATACATAGCTATGAAGCTGTCACGCTCATGTCATGGTGGAAAGTCCATAACTTGTGGACCAAGATCGGATCAACATCTACTGATGTCTCAATGACCACTTAGGACAACCTTAATCACCTTTTTTATAGCCTTGGGTATGTCATGAATATGGTCTATTAACCTAGAGGGGTGAGGGGGCTTGCATCGTTCTCAACAATAACAGCTGATCAATATATTATTACTAGCTGTAGTACCCGGGCGTTGCCCGGGATAGTAACTGTCTCTCTGTCTCTCTCCTAGTCTCTGTCTGTGTGTCGCTGTCTGTCTGTCTCTTTCCTTGTCTGTCTGTGTCTATGTCTCTGTCTGACTATTTCTATCTCTGTCTGTATTTGTATCAGTCTATCTGTCTCCATCTCTGTGTCTGTCTCTCTCTATCGCTGTGTCTGTCTCTATGTGTGTGTGTGTCTGTCTGTCTCTTTCCCCGTCTGTCTCTTTTCCGTCTGTCTTGGTCTGTCTCTTTCCAGGTCTGTCTCTTTCCAGGTCTGTCTCTTTCCAGGGCTGTCTCTTTCCCCGTCTGTCTCTTTCCCCGTCTGTCTCTTTCCCCGTCTGTCTCTTTCCCTGTTTGTCTCTTTCCCCGGCTGTCTCTTTCCCTGGCTGTCTCTTTCCAGGGCTGTCTCTTTCCAGGGCTGTCTCTTTCCCTGTCTGTCTCTTTCCCCGTCTGTCTCTTTCCAGGGCTGTCTCTTTCCAGGGCTGTCTCTGTTTGTGTCTCTGTCTGTCTTTCTCTGTCTCGCTATCCATCTCTCCACCGACATTATATAACCTCACGCATACGCTTCATCTAACAGTTTATTTTGTGTCTATAGCAACCACTGACAGTTGCTATTAATAACCTATAGCTCCCACCTCCATTCAGTTTAATGGCGGCAGGATTTTAGAGACTAAGGGGCACTTTGCACGATGCGACATCGCTAACCGATTGTAGCGATGCCGAGCGCGATAGTCCCCGCCCCCGTTGCAGATGTGATATCTTGTGATAGCTGCCGTAGCGAACATTATCGCTACGGCAGCTTCACATGCACTTACCTGCCCTGCGACGTCGCTCTGGCCGGCGACCCGCCTCCTTCCTAAGGGGGCGGGTCGTGCGGCGTCACAGCGACGTCACACGGCAGGCGGCCAATAGAAGCGGAGGGGTGGAGATGAGCGGGACATAAATATCCCGCCCACCTCCTTCCTTCCTCATTGCAGGCGGGACGCAGGTAAGGAGATGTTCCTCGCTCCGATGTGTGCTGCTGCAGGAACGAGGAACAACATCGTACCTGTCGCTGCAGCGAAATTATGGAAATGACCGACACTACACAGATCACCAATTTTCGACGCTTTTGCGATCGTTTATCGGTGCTTCTAGGCTTTACACGTTGCAATGTCGTTACCGGCGCCGGATGTGCGTCACTTTCGATTTGCCCCCAACAATATCGCAGTAGCGATGTCGCAACGTGCAAAGTACCCCTAACTGTAAAGCAAGGGGTTAATTTTTTCTGTCAAAACATAGTCTACGACGCTCCCTGGGTCACATGAGACGTCTGTGCAAAATTTAGTGATTGTAAACGCGACAGTGCGGATTCCTTTAGCGGACATACACACACACACACACACACACACACACACACTCAGCTTTATATATTAGATTTATTATTATAGCTCCATTTATTCCATGGCACTTTACATTTGAAGAGGAGTATACATAATAGGGACGAGTACAATACTCAGAGACAATATACGGCACAGACTGGTACAGGAGGAGACCGGACCCTCACAGTCTACATCAGCCTTATTAAACTTTAAACAACCCCTTTAAAAAATAAGATCCATTAGGAAAATAATATTCCAGTACGTTACTATTACAAGCACGACAGGAAGGAATCATCTCTAAGATTATGGGCCACAGCCTCATCCTTCTAGGCCGAGTTCCTGTTTCCTTTCTTAAAAGGTGATAGGTCACTATCTTGTACTGAACAAAATTAGTATCCATCATCTCAAAGGAGTTCTCGGCACCAGCAGAATTTCTATTTTTTTAAAAGCACACGGTAAGTTGTCACAGATTCCCTACTCCACTTGCAGATATCTACAGCTGCAATCAAAATTGCTTACCCACATTGCAAATGAGGTTAATACGCCCAGGCTCGGACTGGCCCACAGGAGAGCCGGAGAATCCTCTGGTGGGCCCCTTTGCAGTAGTATGTCACTTACCCCCAAACATGATGAGTAGTTGACACAATACACTTGTTTCACTATTAGAGGGAGAAAACTCCACAAAACCATACTATAGGATGAAGGGTGGGTCCAAGAAATATTGGATCCCCACCCCAGGCACCAACTCAATATATTATGCAAATCAGGAGGACAAGAGTTTTTTAAGGTGCAAAAAAATACAAAAGTTTATTCAAACACACTGTGAGGATAAACATCCGGGACATCATAAAAACATGTTAAAAAATAGTACACGGACAACCCCAATAAATAGTAGATAATCAAACCACCTCAGTCATGTTGGTTCATAATCATATAGTCATGCACTGCGGGTCACAGAAGAAAAAAATGCAAAGACTGCGTGTCAGGCAAACCGCATTAGTGCACAAACGAGCTACTGCAGTGTAAAATAGCATTTAACACAGACACACATGCAATGCATAAGATTAAGGACAAGGTTACATATCAAAATCATGACATATAAGTTTCTATAAGACGACATAACCTGAGGCCAAATTGTGGCCAAACTCGTGTTGCATGTAAGCACATTGCCCCCGGTCCCAAGGGGACCCCTGTGCAGGCCGAATGTGGATGGTAATCCCTGAACCATACACATAAGAAGGTGGAATAGTTGGAGGAGGGGGGTCCGTGGAAAGGAGCCTCAGAAGAGCCTACGTACGTTTCGATTTGGTTAAATCTTCGTCAGGGAAGAGGCATCTCCTAGCATTCCCCCCTGACACCAGGCTTTAAGTAGCGGTACAATGAGTGCCGAACCCGGAAGTCCCGTTATCGGCGCACGCGTCATGTGACCTAGGAAGTCGCGCGAGACGCCAGCCATCACGCCGTGCTCGCGCATGCGCGGGAGCGGGGACGCGTCACCAAGGCTCCCGCGCATGCGCACGAAGCTCAGACGGCGGCAGCTACGAGCGAACCACCCAGGGCATGGCGCGCGCGCACCGAGACGACCGTTTTGTATTAAAAAAAGAAAGATACTGTAATATATGTAATGTTGGCAGCATAACAATCCCGCAATATCACATCATTGTCACAGAAGTACACCATATCGGAAATCCATTCTCAGGTCTCTGTGTAGATCGGGAAAATGTTGCTGCACAGATGTTTAATGTTGGAATTCTAATTTCTATGTCCTATAAACAAAGCATAGGGCATATTCACATTACATAAGCCTGGATACAGACGAGAATGTAAAAAACATAAAAATAATTAAAAGGTAGATAAAATAATAAAACCAGATGCAGGTAAAGGGGAGGGATGGTGAAATATACTGATGAAAAATACTGATGAACAACAATATCAAGGCTGGATGTCATTAGGCATGAATGGAACCACAGGAGAGAAGGAAATATGGTCAGACATGAATCAATTTTACAAAAATGGAGCATAGCTCACTGATTCATTTAATCCTTTTGGGACCAATGTATCCAGGGTCACGATCCACTTAGTCTCGCACTGCGCCAGGCGTTTCTTGAGATCACCACCCCTGACTCCTCCTATTACCACATCAATCCCTCTTATTTTTAATTTAGAGGGATCACAGGAATGGTGAAATCTGAAATGCCTGGGCAGTGTCTTGAGTGTTGACGGGTCCACCTCTGTTTTTGCCGCAGCAATATCCCTCACGTGCTCCCTGACCCTAATGCGGAGCTCACGTGATGTGAGTCCCACATAGGTCAAGGGGCACGTGCATGTAGCAAAATACACCACGTGTGTTGTACCACACGTGATGTAGTGCTTGATATTATAATTTCTAGCCCCATCCGAAGAATGGAACGTGTTGCTTCGAAGGATACTGCTGCAGGCCACACAGTGGCCACAGGGAAAACAACCCTGTGGAGGTCCACGGGACCCGAATAGATTCACTCTAGGGGGATATAGTGACTCTGGACCAAAAAGTCCCTCAAGTTCCTAGCTCTCCTGGAGACCATCAAAGGATTCGGGGCAAGTGTTTCGGCTAATACCGGATCTGTCATCAGAACTGGCCAATGTTTTTTTAAAATATTACGCATGGTTTCCCATTCCTGGTTATATGTACCAATGAATCTCACCGCGTTATTATGTTCTTCTTTCTTTTTTGGGGTGTCAGTGAGCAGCTGTAGCCGGGGGGTCCCCTTGGCCCGATTGTAACCGGCCCGGATGCTTCTGCCACTGTAGCCCCTCTCACGAAATCGGTCCCTGAGATCAGACGACTGGGCCTCAAAGTTCTTATTAGATGAGCAAATCCGCTTCATCCTTAGATATTGACCGGTGGGGATGGCACGAATTGTTGATGGATTGTGGGCAGATGAGGCGTGCAGAAATGCATTGACGGACGTCTCCTTGCGGAAAACGTCCGTCTGGACCGACCCCCTATGATCCACAGTAATCATAATATCAAGGAAGTCGATCTTGCATCTACTGCTTTTATAGGTGAGTTTGATGTTAAGATTATTAATATTTAACTGCCTCATAAACTCATCAAGCTGCTCGACCGGGCCCTGCCACACAAACAGAATGTCGTCGATGTATCTTAGCCAGCACTGCACATGGGTACTGAGTCCATGGCCCTCGTCCGCAAACACCAGCCTTTCCCAGAACCCCAGGAAGAGGCCAGCGTACGAGGGCGCACAGGCCGCACCCATGGCAGTGCCGCGTTGCTGTAAATAGTACACATCCTTAAAGACAAAAAAGTTATGCGACAGGGCAAACTCAAGCAGCTCGATGATGAACTCGCCCAACTCGCCACCCCGACCGGCCATCTCCAGAAAGAAGCGCACTGCTCGTATTCCATCTGCATGGGAAATACATGTATAAAGGCTCTCGATGTCGGCTGTGACAAGGATCATATCGTCTTCCAAACAAATGCCGTCAATGCGCCGTAGGACGTCCGTGGTGTCACGAACATATGAGGGTAGTGTCTCAACCAAAGATTTAAGATGATAATCAATAAATTTGCAAATGGGATCACACAAACCCTCTATGCCGGACACAATCGGACGTCCAGGCGGATTGACAGCATCTTTATGGATCTTGGGGAGTATGTAGAACGTGGGCACTCTAGGATATTTTCTACATAAGCCATCAAACATTTTTTTGTTAATGAGGCCGATGTCTAGGGCCCTTTGTAATATTGCGGTAAGTTCAGTGGAAAATACAAACAGGGGATTGGAGGGGAGTCTCCTGTATGTGCTCCTGTCTCTAAGTTGTCTAAGAACTTCATGTTTGTATTTATCACAGGAAAGCACCACAATGTTCCCCCCCTTATCCGCTGGTTTGATGACAATATCATTAAAGCCCTGTAACTCAGTCAAGGCCGTCCTCAGTGGGCGGGTCAAGTTATCATATTTCCGTCTAGTTGGAATCTGTTTAAATTCCTCGCTAACCATTTTGGTAAAAATGTCAATTGCAGGGCTAATTGACAGTGGGGGGAATTTAGTTGATTTAAGTAACAGATTATCTGGAAACATACCTGCAGTCGGAGCCTCCTGTTCCTGAAGTAATTCCTCAAGATTTTTGATGGCTTCTTTCTCCACCTGGTTGTCGGACCCGGCATTCCGCTTATGAAAGAGTTTTTTAAGAATTAGTTTGCGTGAAAATAAATTAAGGTCCTTCAAAGCCGAAAAGAAATGAAAGGCATTAGAGGGAGAAAAAGTCAAACCACGTGATAGGACCTCCACCTGATCGACAGTGAGCACCCGTGAAGACAAGTTGATTACCTGTAATCTATTTCCTTGGCGTTTGTTCTTGCCATACGTTACAGGTGGTCGGGCCCTGTTTTTAACACGTGCCCCGACCGTTTCACCCGTGTCCATGGAGCTCACTGAAGCTCCAGAGGAGGACCCACCAGCAGAGGTTTGCAACACAATTGAGGAAGATCTCGATCTAGGGTTTCTATGGGAAATATCTCCAATGCGTCCTCTCGTTGTGTCAGTTCTCCATCTATAGGCTCTCTTAGTCGAGTAATCCAAGATATCTCTATTCAATTTCTTCAGCTTGAAGGCCTTAATGTCACGTTCCCATCTTTCAAGTTCCTTATCCATGTCAGCGTTAAAGCGGGTCACGACACCAGGTGTACATGTATCGATTAATTTCTTCTCAAGTGATTCCAACTCGGCCTCAATTGGAGCCAATGAGGATGAGTTGTGATCCCAGAGCAAGGCTAGGAAGCCCCGGGAGCAGGTCTGCGCCAGTTCTTCCCATTTCGTTTTAAAGACTTCGTCATCTAAGGGAAAGGAGGGGAATACCTGTATACGGAGTCCCCTGGGCACCAAATCTTTTTCCAGATACTTGCCCAGAAACGCCTTATTCAACCACAGCCTAGTTCTCTTTCTGAGTAAATCCTTATATTTAAGCATCATAGTTTCATCAGTTTGGACACCATCACTCCCACCACCTGATGCCCCACCAGTCTTGAGGACATCATCAATCTGTAACTGCCAGGTGTTATCCCTGGCCCGAAAGTTCATGGTAGGTAGGGAGCTATCTGTGGTAAACAGAATAAAGACAATTAGAGGGAGAAAACTCCACAAAACCATACTATAGGATGAAGGGTGGGTCCAAGAAATATTGGATCCCCACCCCAGGCACCAACTCAATATATTATGCAAATCAGGAGGACAAGAGTTTTTTAAGGTGCAAAAAAATACAAAAGTTTATTCAAACACACTGTGAGGATAAACATCCGGGACATCATAAAAACATGTTAAAAAATAGTACACGGACAACCCCAATAAATAGTAGATAATCAAACCACCTCAGTCATGTTGGTTCATAATCATATAGTCATGCACTGCGGGTCACAGAAGAAAAAAATGCAAAGACTGCGTGTCAGGCAAACCGCATTAGTGCACAAACGAGCTACTGCAGTGTAAAATAGCATTTAACACAGACACACATGCAATGCATAAGATTAAGGACAAGGTTACATATCAAAATCATGACATATAAGTTTCTATAAGACGACATAACCTGAGGCCAAATTGTGGCCAAACTCGTGTTGCATGTAAGCACATTGCCCCCGGTCCCAAGGGGACCCCTGTGCAGGCCGAATGTGGATGGTAATCCCTGAACCATACACATAAGAAGGTGGAATAGTTGGAGGAGGGGGGTCCGTGGAAAGGAGCCTCAGAAGAGCCTACGTACGTTTCGATTTGGTTAAATCTTCGTCAGGGAAGAGGCATCTCCTAGCATTCCCCCCTGACACCAGGCTTTAAGTAGCGGTACAATGAGTGCCGAACCCGGAAGTCCCGTTATCGGCGCACGCGTCATGTGACCTAGGAAGTCGTGCGAGACGCCAGCCGTCACGCCGTGCTCGCGCATGCGCGGGAGCGGGGACGCGTCACCAAGGCTCCCGCGCATGCGCACGAAGCTCAGACGGCGGCAGCTACGAGCGAACCACCCAGGGCATGGCGCGCGCGCACCGAGACGACCGTTTTGTATGAAAAAAAGAAAGATACTGTAATATATGTAATGTTGGCAGCATAACAATCCCGCAATATCACATCATTGTCACAGAAGTACACCATATCGGAAATCCATTCTCAGGTCTCTGTGTAGATCGGGAAAATGTTGCTGCACAGATGTTTAATGTTGGAATTCTAATTTCTATGTCCTATAAACAAAGCATAGGGCATATTCACATTACATAAGCCTGGATACAGACAAGAATGTAAAAAACATAAAAATAATTAAAAGGTAGATAAAATAATAAAACCAGATGCAGGTAAAGGGGAGGGATGGTGAAATATACTGATGAAAAATACTGATGAACAACAATATCAAGGCTGGATGTCATTAGGCATGAATGGAACCACAGGAGAGAAGGAAATATGGTCAGACATGAATCAATTTTACAAAAATGGAGCATAGCTCACTGATTCATTTAATCCTTTTGGGACCAATGTATCCAGGGTCACGATCCACTTAGTCTCGCACTGCGCCAGGCGTTTCTTGAGATCACCACCCCTGACTCCTCCTATTACCACATCAATCCCTCTTATTTTTAATTTAGAGGGATCACAGGAATGGTGAAATCTGAAATGCCTGGGCAGTGTCTTGAGTGTTGACGGGTCCACCTCTGTTTTTGCCGCAGCAATATCCCTCACGTGCTCCCTGACCCTAATGCGGAGCTCACGTGATGTGAGTCCCACATAGGTCAAGGGGCACGTGCATGTAGCAAAATACACCACGTGTGTTGTACCACACGTGATGTAGTGCTTGATATTATAATTTCTAGCCCCATCCGAAGAATGGAACGTGTTGCTTCGAAGGATACTGCTGCAGGCCACACAGTGGCCACAGGGAAAACAACCCTGTGGAGGTCCACGGGACCCGAATAGATTCACTCTAGGGGGGATATAGTGACTCTGGACCAAAAAGTCCCTCAAGTTCCTAGCTCTCCTGGAGACCATCAAAGGATTCGGGGCAAGTGTTTCGGCTAATACCGGATCTGTCATCAGAACCGGCCAATGTTTTTTTAAAATATTACGCATGGTTTCCCATTCCTGGTTATATGTACCAATGAATCTCAGCGCGTTATTATGTTCTTCTTTCTTTTTTGGGGTGTCAGTGAGCAGCTGTAGCCGGGGGGTCCCCTTGGCCCGATTGTAACCGGCCCGGATGCTTCTGCCACTGTAGCCCCTCTCACGAAATCGGTCCCTGAGATCAGACGACTGGGCCTCAAAGTTCTTATTAGATGAGCAAATCCGCTTCATCCTTAGATATTGACCGGTGGGGATGGCACGAATTGTTGATGGATTGTGGGCAGATGAGGCGTGCAGAAATGCATTGACGGACGTCTCCTTGCGGAAAACGTCCGTCTGGACCGACCCCCTATGATCCACAGTAATCATAATATCAAGGAAGTCGATCTTGCATCTACTGCTTTTATAGGTGAGTTTGATGTTAAGATTATTAATATTTAACTGCCTCATAAACTCATCAAGCTGCTCGACCGGGCCCTGCCACACAAACAGAATGTCGTCGATGTATCTTAGCCAGCACTGCACATGGGTACTGAGTCCATGGCCCTCGTCCGCAAACACCAGCCTTTCCCAGAACCCCAGGAAGAGGCCAGCGTACGAGGGCGCACAGGCCGCACCCATGGCAGTGCCGCGTTGCTGTAAATAGTACACATCCTTAAAGACAAAAAAGTTATGCGACAGGGCAAACTCAAGCAGCTCGATGATGAACTCGCCCAACTCGCCACCCCGACCGGCCATCTCCAGAAAGAAGCGCACTGCTCGTATTCCATCTGCATGGGAAATACATGTATAAAGGCTCTCGATGTCGGCTGTGACAAGGATCATATCGTCTTCCAAACAAATGCCGTCAATGCGCCGTAGGACGTCCGTGGTGTCACGAACATATGAGGGTAGTGTCTCAACCAAAGATTTAAGATGATAATCAATAAATTTGCAAATGGGATCACACAAACCCTCTATGCCGGACACAATCGGACGTCCAGGCGGATTGACAGCATCTTTATGGATCTTGGGGAGTATGTAGAACGTGGGCACTCTAGGATATTTTCTACATAAGCCATCAAACATTTTTTTGTTAATGAGGCCGATGTCTAGGGCCCTTTGTAATATTGCGGTAAGTTCAGTGGAAAATACAAACAGGGGATTGGAGGGGAGTCTCCTGTATGTGCTCCTGTCTCTAAGTTGTCTAAGAACTTCATGTTCGTATTTATCACAGGAAAGCACCACAATGTTCCCCCCCTTATCCGCTGGTTTGATGACAATATCATTAAAGCCCTGTAACTCAGTCAAGGCCGTCCTCAGTGGGCGGGTCAAGTTATCATATTTCCGTCTAGTTGGAATCTGTTTAAATTCCTCGCTAACCATTTTGGTAAAAATGTCAATTGCAGGGCTAATTGACAGTGGGGGGAATTTAGTTGATTTAAGTGGGACCGGGGGCAATGTGCTTACATGCAACACGAGTTTGGCCACAATTTGGCCTCAGGTTATGTCGTCTTATAGAAACTTATATGTCATGATTTTGATATGTAACCTTGTCCTTAATCTTATGCATTGCATGTGTGTCTGTGTTAAATGCTATTTTACACTGCAGTAGCTCGTTTGTGCACTAATGCGGTTTGCCTGACACGCAGTCTTTGCATTTTTTTCTTCTGTGACCCGCAGTGCATGACTATATGATTATGAACCAACATGACTGAGGTGGTTTGATTATCTACTATTTATTGGGGTTGTCCGTGTACTATTTTTTAACATGTTTTTATGATGTTCCGGATGTTTATCCTCACAGTGTGTTTGAATAAACTTTTGTATTTTTTTGCACCTTAAAAAACTCTTGTCCTCCTGATTTGCACTTGTTTCACTATGTAGAGATAAAGAAAGCATCTCATCATTCATTTTACAAACTACACAGTATATTATTATATAGAAGCATAGGTTAATTTGTGAATGTAATATTTCCATGTAGTTGATCAGTGGGCCCCCAGAGTGAGTTACTGGTGGGCCTCTGCTGCCACAGTCTGACACTGCCTCAATGACTGAAAGCACAAGGCTGCCAGGAGGAATAAAGTTCATTCCCCTCCCCACAATAGACGGGCTTTCAGTGTCAGTTTTAGAATTCTATTAACCTGCAGATTAATCTTATAACTGAGCGTAATATCATTTTTTTGACATGACAGGTTCCCGTTAATGGAAATGAAAAATTTGAGAATGCATTAAATATGATAAGAAGAAAGTATATTGTGTTTTTTCTTTAAAGAAGCCCTCCCATAAAGTTTTTTTTCATTAAATCTGTGTATGTGCTTGTAATGTAGTGTGACTGTATTAATATACTCAGTTACCGCCGCTCTCTCCTTTATCAGCGCCATTCTCTCCTCTTCTCCTCTTCAAACTCTGTGGGTCACGCTTTGCTCTGAATGATCTGGAAGTGGCTTCTACAAGTCTCTTACACGCTTTTGTAAGTCTGTGAAGCATCAAAGCAAAGCCCCATAGCTTATATTACAAAAAAAAGACTTCTGGATCATGCATAGAATATAGAGTGAGCGAAATAGTCTGTGAAGCGGTGACGTCACTGAGAAGATGAGCAGAAGGGTGCTGGATACAGGAGAAGGTGGCGGTAGGTGATTATACTAATTGTTACACAGAGTACTGCACGAACTTTGCTGACTGTCATGGTGGTGTCAGGCCCTGTTTATGTGTCGCCCACCTGTAGCGGTTGCCTCAGGGACGTCACTCCACCTTCTGGGACACCACAAGGGCTGCACTTGATTACCGCTGGCAACAGGTATGTCAGGTTTATTTACATGGGAGTAGTGACGCCACTCACGGTTTGCGGTCAGGGTTATGGGTGACCACCACTGCAGGTTTAACGAGCATTTGGGGCTGATGGAGTCTGCAGTCTGGTGGTGTGGCCTCACGTGAGTGAGGCCAGCCCCAGGGGCTAGGGTGTGTAGAACAACAGGTCGCAGAATAACTCAGTCACAGTCCAGAAGGTCTTTCAACTTGTTTACTCACGTTCAGCTAGTTTTGTGAGGTAACCCGGGCGATGCTGAGATAAACCAGGTGGAACCAGGTATCCTTCAGGCTGGTCTAAGGGTAACCGTTAACTCGCCTTCCTAGCACTTCTTGTTTTCGACAACCCCTGACTTAAAGTACCATGGGATACATCCAGGGAAGTCGCAACTGCCTTTTGTCCCCTTTCTGGCCTGTTTGCTGGCAGTGTGGACCAAGGAAGATGGCTCCAGGCTCGATCCTCCTTATGGGCCCCCTCGTTGCTGCTGATGCTCGGACTCTGTTTTGGTTGGTGTGGGACTTGTGGTCCACCCCACCGGCAGGTTTAGCAGACCACTAAATGGATGTCTGGCTCTAGGGACCCGTTCCCCGTGCGTGCCTAGCCACCAGAAGTCTCCGTACACAACCAGCTTACTTCCTCAGCGTCTTTCTGTCCAACTTCTGGTCACCATTCTCCCCCGCCAACGGCCACTACACATGCAGGGTCTGACTAGCGCGTCCGTTCTCCTGCATCTCCACCATCAGACTGGCTACCTCCAGCTCCTTTTTCTGACTGCCACTGCAACCTAGCTTCCAGCCTCTCTACCGCACCCCTTGATTGGATGTTGAGGAACGCCCCCTCCTGGGTCTGCCCAGGGGTCCCCTCAAGTGTGTGGGAGACCTGGTTGCTATGTATCTGTGCATACACACCCTATTCCAGCTTTCAGGATTACCTGTTTGCACTCACCCAGCATGGGTGCAGTACTCAGTGGCGCCTGACTAGGTCAGGGGCGCCACATTTACATTGCAGATCCTGACACTCAGGCGTCGACCTGCTGTTTGCTCAGTCATAGTCAGGCTAGCAAGAGTTAACCACTGTTACTTGTTAGGCTCCTTTGATCACATGTTGTGATTAAGCCAATCACATGAGCTATACTCCTATTTAAGCTGGTTGAAATCTTCTACCCATGCCAGCTATAGGTTATACTGGGTTGATCTTTGCGTTTGGTGTTCCAGACTATCTGGAAAGTGTTGTTTTATGCTTGCTGTTGTTGTGTAGTTACCTGTCATCTTGTTGTTTCCACCCTGTTCTTGGTTTCCTCCTTATTTTTTATTATCTTTTACCTCTGTGAGTGCATGCTGTGTGACAGAGTTCTGGTTCACCTTTCTTTCTATTATTGTGGCTTTAATATTTTAATTCCACTCCTGTGCCAGTCCCTCTTGGGGAGGGGGTATCAGACCAGGGCCAGGAAGGAGACTCAGGCACCCCCCACCTTTAGGGGTGGGAACTAGGGATAGCATGGGGCCCCTAGCTGAGGGTCAGCATAGGAGCCCTGGCTTCCTGCTATCTGAATAGTCATCGTGACAATAACACTCACTACATTACATACACATATACACAGATTTTATGTCTATTTTATGTCCATCTACATATCTATCTCATGGATGAAGTGATCTCCTTAGCATATGTTTCACTTTTTGTGTCCGGATTCTGCTTCCTATTGGACAATGCTTTCTATTATATACAAGTGTCTTTGTATTTATTTATAACCATTACCGGTGATGTCTATTTTTTGGTGTACTGGATACGTATAGCAAGCACGTGTTGAGTGCTCTCTTCCAGAACTTAATTTAGATTGCCAAGCCTTAGTAAAACAAACAACTTTTAGCAAAAGCTGCTGGTAATGGATTTTAAAGATTCAAAACAAGATAAAGTCATCAAATTGCGGAGTAATGTGGCTGTTACGCTCCTTATCTTAGAAATATTCCTTAGTATGATTAATGAATTATTACCAGGTGGCCATACACTTTATTCAAGCACCGACCGAAACGGACAGTTGAGTTACCCATCCAGGTGTTGGTCGGCAGCCTGCTCTCCTCCTCTCCCCATTGCTCATGTACAACTTTTTAGATGAAACGCCATCATAATTTTACACTACTTGCAGAATAAAATAGTATACTATATTATTTTATCTACACGTCAATGATAGCACTATGGTATTGAATACAATCTTTCATTTAGGAACAAAGTGTTTTAGCGCCATCAGACCCAGAAGGGTTCTCCGATCAGGAACATGTCGGAAGTCATCATCAATGTATTTAAAGAGGTTGTCCCCTACTTTTACATTGATGGCCTATCCTTAAGGCTACTTTACACACTGCGATATCGGTCCCGATATCGCTAGTGTGCGTACCCGCCCCCATCTGTTGCGCGACACGGGCATATCGCTGCCCGTGGCGCACAACATCGCCCAGAGCCGTCACACATACTTACCTGTCCGGCGACGTCGCTGTGACCGGCGAACCGCCTCCTTTCTAAGGGGGTGGTCCGTGCGGCGTCACAGCGACGTCACTGAACCGCCGCCCAATCGCAGCGGAGGGGCGGAGATGAGCGGGACGTAACATCCCGCCCACCTCCTTCCTTCCGCATAGCGGCCGGGAGGCAGGTAGGGAGACGTTCCTCGCTCCTGCGGCGTCACACGCAGCGATGTGTGATGCCGCAGGAACGAGGAACAACCTCGTTACTGCTGAAGTAACGATAATTGGGAATGGACCCCCGTGTCGCCGATTAGCGATTTTTCACTGTTTTGCAACGATGCAAAATCGCTAATCGATGTCACACGCAACGGCATCGCTAATGCGGCCGGATGTGCGTCACGAATTCCGTGACCCCAACGACTCCGCATTAGCGATGTCGTAGCGTGTAAAGCCCGCTTTAGGATAGGTCATCAATGTCTGATCAGCCGGAGTCCAACACCCTGCACCCCTGCCGATCAGCTGTTCTCGGTCCCGGCGGCAGCAGCAGGCAGTTGGAAATAGTCAGTTCCGGAGCTGCT
The DNA here is from genome assembly GCF_048569485.1 of Anomaloglossus baeobatrachus. Lineage (NCBI taxonomy): Eukaryota > Metazoa > Chordata > Amphibia > Anura > Aromobatidae > Anomaloglossus > Anomaloglossus baeobatrachus. The sequence continues at coordinate 692,607,065 of NC_134354.1, forward strand.
CTGTCTTCTGATAATGGCCGCAGCCATCCGAGGCCGGGTACTGCCCATCTGCCTCCCATTGATCTGAATGGGAGTCAGATGTGCAGTACCTGGCCTCGGCCATCATCAGAAGACGGAGCAGCTCTGGAACCAAGTATTTCCGGTTGCCTGCTGCTGCCACCGGGATCGAGAACAGCTGATTCAGCGGGGGTGCAGGGTGTTGGACCCCGGCTGATCAGATATCGATGACCTATCGTAAGAATAGGCCATCATTGTAAAAGTAGTGGACAACCTCTTTAATAACTAAGCAATAAACACGGAGAGATGAGGAGACCTCTGGCAGCCTTATATCTTCCAAAAAAACAATCCTGCACATGAAAACAATAGCTTTGTTTTTCCCTAATAATATTTTCCAGATGGACCACTACAATCAATTTTCATGTGTCCTTTTCTTTTGGGCCACATAAAGAGAAGACATGTCCTACTTCGATTCATGTTATGGAACAAACTCGCCAATGCAAGACAATGGCTCTATGAAAAAAAAGATGGCGCATGGATGATGCATGTAGTACATTGTTATACGGGTAGGAGAAACCAAGAAATGTTTATCTCCATATGAGAACTATGGATGCAACAAAGGTTGTAATCACTGACACATGCACCAAAAATGGGTCCAGCGGGCTAAAGCTGACATGGACAGTTTTTCACGTGTGACAGAGAAAAAAAAAGATGAGTAAAAATGGCTTTAAATATACAAAAAAATCATAACTGATCCAAAGTCTCCATGTGATAATAATACACGGGAGGTTTTACATGTTAATAAATTGAAAAGTATTGACTCCAGAGAGGCGCTAACAGGCATTACCAAACTGCTGCGGTCATAGCGGGTCAACTCTGGGTGACAAATCTGTCAATGTACGGCTTGCTGGTTCATGACTGTTGGTATCACCCCAGTTAGAATAAAACCAACCAATCCCCATTAGAGTGGGGTTACCAAACCTCCGATGATCCTCAACCATCTACATCAGCACCATCCAAGCCCTCAGATCTGCAGATGCACAAAGAGCGCACCAGCAAAGAGTTCTCACATCACCGGCCTTAAATCAGGCTGATCTAGAGCATTATCAGGAAAGATTATCTAACCTTGTCTCCTTCTCTTAGGTACCAAGTAATCCATCCTCGTCCCTGATCCTCTTATCCATCAGTAGATGATTCACATACAAAACCCTCCAGACATTTATCAGATGATGATCCATTTAAAGGGAATCTGTTAGCAGGTTTTTAACACCTAATCTGAGACCAGCATAACTTAGGGGCAGAGATCCTGATTCCAGCAATATGTCACTTACTGAGCTGCTTAGTGTAGTTTTGATAAAATCACTGTTTAATCAGCAGTAGATTATCATTAGAGGACTACGTGGCCTACTACCAGGTAGACCAGCATATTCATGAGCTCATTATAACTGCTAGATCTGCGAAGAAAACATTGATCTTATCAAAATAAGAGCAAACAGCTCAGTAAGTGACACATCGCTGGAATCAGGCTCTCTGTCTCTACATTATGCTGCTCTCAGATGGGGGAGCAAAAACCTGGTGACAGATTCCCTATATAATCTGAGGACAGCATGAAGTAGGGGAAGAGAGACTAATTTCAGAGATATGTCACTTCTTAGGCTGTGTGATGCTGTTTCAATACAATGAGTGTTTTATCACCAGGAGATTACTGCTGGACTAGGTGCCCACATGCCACCTAGTCCAATCCTGCCTCCAGGACTGATTATCAGCATACTGTTTGTATGTTCTCCCCGTGTTTGCGTGGGTTTCCGCCGGGTACTCTGGTTTCCTCCCACACTCCAAAAACATACAGATAGGGAATTTAGATTGTGAGCCCCATTGGGGACAGTATTGCCATTGTATGTAAAGCGCTGTGGAATTAACAGCGCTATATAAATGAATAAATCTTATTATTATTATTATACTGTCAATATAGTATGAACACAGAAAGCTGATAATCACGGGTGTGGGCGGGGTTAGCTTTCTGAGCTCTTCTACATGCTACCGTACATCTAAAAACTCTGATTGTGTGACAACTGTTGCACCCAGTAAACTAAGTTATACATGGCTGGAATCAGGATCTCTGTCTCTACACCATGCTGCTCTCAAATGTGGTAGTAAAAACCTGGTGACAGATTCCCTTTAAGATAAACCATGACCTAAATGTACAATAGAAATCAGTCCAATAGAAATTTGACTCCAATAAAGGCAACAAGGATATAATTTTCCACAAGGGGTAATTCATGTAGTGTGAGAAATGCTTTACTAAGTGAAAGATGTGATAGGGAAATGAATAGATGGGAAAGAACCTACAGATTACAGATATAAAATAACAGTGGGGGAGGGGATCAGTATTTCACAGCATGTCTACACAATCACTTTCAGTCCAAAATCTATATTGTTTGATTGTGAAACTTGAATGGAATCAAAAGAATAATAAAATAAGTGTAATGACTTTAATCCAACATCCAGTAATCCCAAAAAAATCTACGGAATTTCAGAAGAGAAGAATAGAAGACGAAGTAGAGAAAAGCAAATAGAAAACTTCTCCAAAAATTGTTATTGTTCCTAACCATTATATTTTCTGTTGTTGCCTTGGATTTCTTTACTGTTATATGTGACTCCCTGGCCTATCAGGTCGTCACAGGGTATTGTGCAATCTGCCCTTCTGCACAATATCCACCTCCTCCTTGGTTACGGGTCCCTGACCTTTGGTGTTCCTAAGAACAAGCTAATCAAAATCCTAGGAACACTCTGCACCACACCCACCAGACACACCAGTGGATGGCCTGAAGGGAATAGGGTTGGCCACTTGGGGGGGGTTGGTTAAGGGGAGGTCAGGAGTGTCAGGAGCAGAACAGTGTAGTGTTGGAGGTGAAAGTGAGAGGAGGTGAGGAGCTGGGCTCCTTGTTACTACTAGGTGGCAGACGTTGGTCTGGGCCTGGTAGGAGCTGTACCCCCGGTCGTAGGGGATCGTGACAAGGGGCACGGACTGTCGAGGAGAACAGCCGGTGGCCTTGTGCCATCACCGGGCAGGGGCCAGGGCACGACGGGGTACGTGGACACTAGGCCGGGAAGTAGCTCTAGGCGTCCTGGTAATTTACCTGATGAGGACGGAGCCTTCAATATCCGTTCTCCACCCGCTCCAAAATCGGGGTAGTAGCGTAACAAAGGGGATAGGACTTTCCTACTGCATAGTCCAGAAAATCCCGAGCGTGAACCCTGAGAGCAAGCTCACTCCGTTAGCCATACAGGTGAGCGGGACCCGTTTAGTTTCATGCTAAATGGAAACAACTACAGAAAAGAGGTGCCAAGGTCACAGGCTAACAAGCAACACCAACGGGCACGGGATCCAGGCATGTTCCCTCCCTGCTGCAGTGGCATCAAGAACTTTGGTTTACCACAGTTGTTAGCGTCAGCGTTATTAGACTGAGTGAGTACGCAATTAACCCTTACCGGCCCGATGGTACCTCCCCAGCGCCATCACCGAGTTCCATGGCATCCTCCCTACCCGTGGAGGGGTTAAACACCTGGCTGCCCACATCATCGCCGCCGGGTACTTCCAGCCGCAGAGGTGGTACCTCACCCTTACCACACACCACGGGTGGCGTCACAAACATTCTACACCATTCCCTGTACATAGCCCCCCTTTATTTGAGTGGCCGCACGACCCCAGTGTCCGGAGACCCCTCGAGCCACCGCGGACCCGGATCGGAGCAGCCCGGCTGCTGACATGGGGGCGGCACATATACATTAATTTTACATGTCTATTACCTTCCAATAATCCAGCCTTAATGATGTTAGTCTTTATGTACATTTCCATAAAGGAGTGCAGCATGGCACAGGGCGGTAGTCATCAGTGAGGTGCTGTTCTCACGTGACCCGGTATGCTACATTAAAGATGGTGTCTTGGCTGGGTGTGTGGACTTTCACTAGTAATGGGGCAATACGCCATTGCAGGCCACATGATGCTGATGGCTTCGGCTGGCAAGGGCCAGATGTTAACCCATTTAAGAAGAGAGACCACAGCTCTTTAAAATCAACTTTAGACAAACTCTCTTCGGTCCCAGCTCGGTTGCTCCTGTCCCAACTGTTCTGGTTCATTTCGCCAACATCCAGCCTAGCACAACAAAACAATTTGTGAAAGCAATTTCGTCTTCCTGTCCAAGGCTCGCTGCATAATGGCCGTCACTAAGGTCTAAGCCACATGGCGAGATAAACAGTGCGAGTGGAGTGCGATAAAACATTGCATTCCCCTCGGACCAATTCTAGCCTGTGTGTCAGCGCACATGAGCGATTATTTTCTCAGCCCTAATCGGACCGAGAAAACAATCGCAGCATGCTGCGATTGTAAGCTGAGTCTCTTTCTCTCGCACCCATTCAAGTGAATGGGGTGAGAGAAAAATCGCACTGCACTCGCGGTACACCGGTGTACCGCTAGTGCAGTGCGAGAATGGCAATAGCCGGCTACGGAGGAGAGAGGGAGAGAAATCCCTCCTTCCCCTCCTGAGAGCCGGCCCGCCCCCCGCAGCTGAGGTCTGCTCGCACGAACGGACCTCAGTTGCAAGGACACACGCATGACACTCGGCTCTGCTGTACTGCCAGCACGAGACGAGTGTCATGTAAGTGGATCGCAGTAGTCCCCGTGTGGCCCCAGCCTAACAGACATGGCCGCGTAAGACTGCTGTATATACATCACAGGGGAGGCTGGGGGCATATACATTACTAAGCTGGTAAGGCAAACAGCATTGTGGGGCATTATACTATTGTAGTGAGGGGCATACAGCTCTGGGGGGCATTCAGCACTGGGGTGGGGTGGGCAAATAGCTCTGGGGGTATACAGCTCTGGGGGTGAGCATAGAACTCTGGGGAGGCATTCAGCACCGGGGTGTGGTGGTTGTACAGCTCTCTGGGGGCACGCAGCACTGGGGAATGGGGGCATACAGCTCTGGGGGCAAACAACTCTGGGAGGGGCATTCAGCACTGGGCAGGGGGGCATACAGCTCTGGGGGTGTACATTCAGCTCTGGGGGGCATACAACGTCACTAGTGGCGGATACTGCTTATGTCGCGGGCGGGGAGGAGGGTGTCAGCACACCGCGCTCACCCCTTCTGCTCGGGTCCGGCTGCTCAGTGGTGGCTCGAGCCGTAGGCCGGATCCCGGGGGTTTCCTCGAGCGGCACTCCTCGCCCGTGAGTGAAAGGGGGGTTGTTTGGGGTGTTGGGATAATGTCCGTGACGCCACCCACGGTTGTGGTGATGTGTAGCACCACCGCTGCTCAATGCGGGGATCCCGGGGATGGTGATGGGGAGCAGCCAGGTGTTGTGTTGCCCCTCTGTGGGTAGGGGTTGGTGATCCCGGGGCCCGGTGATGGCTTGGGAGGTGCAGGGCCTGGTGGGCGCAGGGACGCGGGGGCAGCGCTGTGCCTTGCGGCACTATGGTACTCACTCAGCCTGAGACTTGGACACAGTTTGTACGGTAAACCAAACGGCTGGTAGGACGGTCCCACAGACGGCTGCTTTGCTTCCCCGGTAGGTGACGGTGATGTCCCTCTTCCTTGCACCTGTATGTACGGATGGTTGCGATGGGTCCCCACCGGTAACCCGCTCCCCGGCTTCAAGCTGGGCCGGAGGAGCACTACACTTTGCCCGCAGGCGCTGGCCCTCAGAGACTGGTGCCCTGGCGGTGGCGGTGCCTCTGTTGTACAGGTTGGACTGTTGCCTTCAAATCGGGACTTGGTTGCTGGGGGAATCTACGTCCCCTTCACTGACGGATTCGGCAAATTTGGCGACTCCTAGCCTTGCCGGGGTCCGAGAGGCCCCTGCCCTGGTGCTGACTGTCCTTCGGAACACTGCTCCAGACCACCGGGCACACAGCCAACGGGGTCCTTCCAGGAACTTCCAAACGGTCCCCCTCCGGACAGTCACCGCCGTCGCTGACCTTGCTGTTCTGGCCCTACACAAAGCTGGGCTCTCAGGCTTCTCTCTTTCTCTGTCACCTCACTTGCTTTCCTCCTTTGCCACTTCTCTCTCTTTACTTTCACTTAGGTGTTTACACTTGCCCTCCCTGGGCTCTAACTGCCTGACACTTCCTGCCTCCAGAGCTGTGAGCTCCTAGGTGGGCGGAGCCAACCGCCTGGCCCACCCCCTGGTGTGCATCATCAGACTCCTGGAGGAAGGCAACAAGGATTTCTGGTTCAGCTTAGGTGTGCCTACCTGGGATGTGGGGTGTGGTGGTGTTGTGACCTGTGACCCCTGGCTTGCCCAGGGCGACACACTTACTTACTTGTATATTCAGTATCACTGTTCTATACTAAACACATAGCGTCTTCTGTTATATGACATACTGCACAAATACCAGCATTTACCTTGGAATTGGATGGATAAGCGACAGATATTGCGTGTATTCCTGTGCGCTCTTTGTCATTATTCTCAATTTAGCCCCTTTGGCTACCATTGCCATTATTTCCTATAACCTTTGGGATGAGCAGCTGTTTCTGCCCATCACATTCTAACCTCATTTTATACGATATTCAATTGATATCAGCCTTTTTTCTATTTATTTCTTGGTACCACATGACACATATCTGGCTCTATATTCAGCCTTTGACCTTCCTGCTATATTTACCTTTGTCTACATATACACAGCTAGTTCCTACTGATGAAGGTCATCAAATTGACCGAAACATTTAATAATTGATTTGAACTGCATGCTGTTGTCAATAAAGCCATCTATATTTTCACCAAGTGGAGTGCCTGGTTTAATTATACTGGCATGAGAAAAAAAAATCACAGATCTGCTCTGCCTCATTGAAAAACATTGTTCAGAGGTGCAATGTGATGTTTTCTCGCAGTGCACTCCCCTGAATTATACGCCAATGTGAGCGAGCCCTAAAGGGAACCTGTTATGTAAAAAAAAAATGCTAATAACCTGCTGATATGTGGTTTATCTGAAAGGTTAAATGCGTTCTGAAGCTATGCGGCTGCCACACTGAGAACACTGCTGCCGGGAGGAAATTAACTTTATTCCTCCCAGCAGCCTCGGGCTTTCAGTCACAGAGGCGCGGTCAGATCAGTTTCTGTCAACGCTCTGTACATAGTGAGTGGTGTGTGTAACCACATCCCAACTACAGACTGACAGCCGGCTCTGTACTGATGCAATGCTAAGCTGGCTGTCAGTCAATGCTGAGACGCGGTTACAGCTGCTGCTCAATATGCCCAAAGTGGTGACTGAAGCCTCTATGACTGAAAGCCTGACACTGCTGGGAAGAATAAAACTCATTTCCTCCCGGCAGGGGGTTTCTCAATGCATCGGCCGCACATCGTGAGAATGCTATTAACCCCATATGAGCTGGTTAATAGTATTTTTTTACATGAGAGATTCCCTTTAATGCTCAATGGTAGTATGGGTAGGTCATGCTGAAAAACAACTAGTCTGATCTATGGCACATTATAATACTGCAAATAGTGATGTAGGTAATGGATATGTTATCCTAGCCCATGATACTGATGAGTATACCCAATGATACTGATGCTGCTATATCAATACTGTTTTCACTCCATCTGGTCCATTATAACTTCAATCTAATATTGGGAAATGCATTTCAGGCCATACTAAAGAGCATGATGGTGGATCTTTTATTAAATCTAATATATAAAGCTGAGTGTATGTGTGTATGTGTGTATGTGTGTATGTGTGTATGTATGTATGTCCGCTAAAGGAATCCACACCGTTGCATTTACAATCACGAAATTTTGCACAGACGCCCCATGTGACCCAGGGATCGTCGTAGACTTCGTAGACTATGTTTTGACAGAAAAATGTAACCCCGTGCTTTACAGTTAGTCTCTAAAATCCTGCCGCCATTAAACTGAATGGAGGTGGGTGCTATAGGTTATTAATAGCAACTGTCAGTGGTTGCTATAGGAACAAAATAAACTGTTAGTTGAAGCTTATGCGTGAGGTTATATGATGTCGGTGGAGAGATGGATATAGAGACAGAAAAAGACAGACAGACAGAGACAGATGGGCAAAGAGACAGCCCTGGAAAGAGACAGCCCTAGAAAGAGACAGACCTGGAAAGAGACAGACGGGCAAAGAGACAGACCTGGAACGAGACAGACGCGGAACGAGACAATGAGGAACGAGACAGACCTGGAAAGAGACAGACGGGCAAAGGCTATGTGCGCACGTTGCGTACAGTCACTGCAGAATTTTCTGCAGCGATCTGAAGAGCACACGTGCGCTTCAAATCGCTGCAGAAAATGTCCGTAGAGAAAAAAAAAAGCCGATTCCATGCGCTCTGCCTGCAGCTCCTGCCATAGGCAGAGGAGGAGCTGCCGGCAAAGCGCACGGAAGAAGTGACATGTCACTTCTAGAACGCAGCGCTTCGGGCAGCAGCCGAAGCGCTGCGCTCTAAGACGCCACGTGCGCACGGCCCCTGCACAATCTCCATAGACTGTGCAGGGGACGCAGGACGCATGCAGTTACGCTGCGCTACAAAGCGCAGCGTAACTGCATGTATTTACGCAACGTGCGCACATAGCCAAAGAGACAGAAGGGCAAAGAGACAGACCTGAAAAGAGACAGACCTGGAAAGAGACAGACGGGGAAAGAGACAGACCTGGAAAGAGACAGATCTGTAAAGAGACAGACGGGGAAAGAGACAGACGGGGAATGAGACAGACGGGGAAAAAGACAGCCCTGGAAAGAGACAGCCCTGGAAAGAGACAGACGGGCAAAGAGACAGACGGGCAAAGAGAAAGACGGGCAAAGAGACAACTCTGTAAAGAGACAGATGGGGAAAGAGACAGACGAGGAAAGAGACAGACGGGGAAAGAGACAGCCCTGGAAAGAGACAGCTCTGGAAAGAGACAGATGGGGAAAGAGACAGCCTGGGACAGAGACAGCCCTGGAAAGAGACAGCTCTGGAAAGAGACAGATGGGGAAAGAGACAGCCTGGGACAGAGACAGCCGGGGACAGAGACAGCCGGGGACAGAGACAGACCTGGAACGAAACTGACAGACAGATAGAGAGAGACAGACAGACACAGAGAAAGAGAGAGACACAGAGAAAGAGAGAGACAGAGAGAGAGACTGATACAGACACAGACAGAGAAACTGATACAGACAGAGAGAGACAGAAACTCGAAGAGAGACAGTTACTATCCCGGGCAGCGCCCGGGTACTACAGTTAGTTTCATAATAAAAATTACTTATGTTATTACTAAGATATCTGATCCTGTATGAGGCTGGTGCATTTAGTTTGAAAATCCATATAAAAATGGTGTATATTGCTGGTATCAAAGTAGGTATTTTATAAGTCCAGGTCTTTGTTTAAAATCAGGCAAGAAAACTGTCAAAAAGGATTATACAGTCATTCTGACGTAGACTTTCAAAGCGAGTACATCAGCCTCATCAGGTTTATGACATCTATTTAATAATGTATGTAGTTTTCATTGTGAGACCTTATCTGTAATATATTAATATTTATGCAGTCAAATTCTGATGACCTATCCAAAGGAGAGGTTGTGAGTGGTTAAAATTTGGAGAACACGTCTAAGCCCTTGACAGATGTCTACCTTTATTTTTAAGTCTCTGAGGGGACTATGTTTTCGGCACAGGATTATATCAACCCCAGAAATAATAGGAGAATTAGGTTATCACTACAAGACATGAGCTAGAAGCGATCATGATATCTTCGGATAGATTGGAGCCATATTTAGAGCATTTTATCTCTATGGCTCAGTCACTGACATTCACATAGTATGTATTTTACAATTTGGCTAAATCCTGGGAGTTTTCTGTATGATCTCACACTGCATGTTTCCATACAATCCCCTAATGGCTGTGTTGTGTTGTGAGAGGCTGCTGTCACCAGGGGCTGACGTCAGGCATCACTAGGAAATCATTACTGCTATGGAAAAGAAGCTAAGAAAATTTTAAGAAAATAACGGTTTTATTATTATTATTATTATTATTATTATTATTATTAAAGGGGTTGTCTGGTCTAAAATGATAATTCTGCAGTCCTTCTTAAACACTTAAACAACAGTGGGCCCTAGTTCTAGGGAATGGGATGATAGGACACCTCCTGCACTAACCTGCAGCTGCACCCTGCACTCCTAGCCAGTCCCTATACAGGTTTTTCACCTGTCGTCGAGCAGGATTCATGGAGACCCTCTAATAACCCTGGCTAGTGAGCTGGCAGGTGAAGATCGCTAGTCCCACCACTACATTAATACAACATAAAGAGAAAGTACAACAGATGGTGGAAACGAAAAAGGATAAAGACCACTTCACCACTGCAGTCAGGCATGAAGACTGCAACAAGGGCTCCAGCAGCTCCTTCCACCTCTAGGCCTAGCTTCAGAATAAATCAGAATAATTGGGGAAAGGAGTGGTCGCCAACTGGAAGCACCTGAAACCAGGAGTCAGAAGCAGCTAGAAAGTAAAAGAGACATTAAAATAACCCTTTCAGCACCAAAGGAAAGGGAATATGTTTAATGTGAGGAGTTTCAGATGGGAAAGAGAGACACTGGCCCAGATCCTGTCACAAGTCTCCAAATACAGAAAGATGGCCGTGACAGTGTCACTCTATATGACCACAGACTTATGAATTCTTGCAGCACAAGTGTATATGTGTCGCCCTGGGCAAGCCAGGGGACACAGGTCACACACCACCACACCCTACATCCCAGTTAGGAACACCAAAGCTAACCAAAAATCCTTGTTGCCTTCCTCCAGAGGCTGATGATTCACACCAGGGGGTGGGCCAGGCGGTTGGCTCCGCCCACCGAGGAGGACACAGCTCTGGAGGCGGGAGAAACCAGGCAGTCAGCTCAGGGAAGAGCAAGAGTCTAGTCAGGGAGGAGGAAGTGGAAGGAGTGGAGGAGTAGCCCAGACAGGGCTAAAGTAAACAGCTAAGTGAAAGTGGAGGAAGAAAAGTGGTAAAGGAGGAAAGCAAGTGAGGTGACAGGAAAGAAAGAAAGCCTGAAGGGTCCAGCTGTGTGTAGGACCAGGCCAGCAAGGTCAGCAACGGCGGTGACTGTCTGGAGGGGGACCGTTTGGAAGTTCCTGGAAGGACCCCGTTGGCTGTGTGCCCGGCGGTCTGGAGCAGTGTTCCGAAGGACAGTCAGCACCAGGGCAGGGGCCTCTCGGACCCGGCAAGGCTAGGAGTCGCCATAATTTGCCGAATCCGTCAGTGACAGGGACGTAGATCCCCAACAACCAAGTCCCGATTGAAGGCAACAGCCCAGCCAGTGTAGAAGAGACACCGCCACCGCCAAGGCACCCGTTTCTTAGGGCCAGCGCCTGCGGGCAAAGAGTAGAGCTCCCCCGGTCCAGCTTGAAGCCGGGGAGCGGGTTACCGGTGGGGACCCATCGCAACCAACAAGTACACCAAGGTGCAAGGAAAAGGGACATCACCGTCACCTACTGGGAGAGCAAGTGCAGCCGTCCGTGGGACCGTCTATCCAGCCGTTTGGTTTACCGTAAAAACTGTGTCAACGTCTCAGGCTGAGTGAGTACCACAGTGCCGCAAGGCACAGCGCTGCCCCCGTGTCCCTGCGCCCACCAGGCCCTGCACCTCCCTCACCATCACCGGGCCCCGGGATCACAAACCCCTACCCACGGAGGGGCAACACAACACCTGGCTGCTCCACATCACCATCCCCGGGATCCCCGTATTGAGCAGCGGTGGTGAAATCACCACAACCGTGGGTGGCGTCACGGACAATAATCATCCCCTCACCCAACAAACCCCCTTTCACTCACGGGCGAGGAGTGCCGCTCGAGAAACCCCCGGGATCCGGCCTGCCGCTCGAGCCACCACTGAGCAGCAGCCGCCGGACCCGAGCAGAAGGGGTGAGCGTAGTGTGCTGACACCCTCCTCCCCGCCCGCGACAACTTGGCGTCACGAACAGGATCTTACCGCTCTGCCGTCTGGTAGAGGTGCGCCTTGTTACCGCCGGAGATATCCGGCAGAAAAATTTCAGAAGCCGCCATCTTTGGCGCAAAAAGTTCCCGCTTGAGCGTCTTCTCGAGTAGCAGAGGCGCGAAGGCCAAAACCCCGCCCCGAGAGAGGAGGGGCCGGAAAGAGCTAAGGGGGACGCGATGGCGGCTGGACGCATGTAGCTGCAGCTATAAAAGCAGGGACGCCAGGACTCTGCGAATATACCGTTCCTGGAAGTAGAGAAGAAGCCATCATGTGGATGCCGTCCCGCGACACCGTAGCCCCCGCGCCTGTAACCGCGGTGTGGGTGGAAATCCGAACTGCGCAGCTCTACCAAAGGCTGCAGGTCAGGATGCAGCTCCTCATGGAGGAGTGGGAGGCCGACATGGCGGACGTTATAGCCACCGTGCGGAGACGCGAGGAGGAAGCGGAGAAAGGGAGGGTGAGTGACCCACGTCCCGATGCCCTTGAAGGGCCGGTCATCGCAGCTGTGGGGCCCGGTCCAAGCCCTCTCCCCCCGCTGCCTCCCTCGCCACCCGTCCCGGAGGCCGTGACCCCGCCACTAGGCCTGCTACCACCGCAACCGGTAGCAGTACCCAGCGTCCCCGCCCAGGCGGGCCGACCTGTAGCCGGAGCCCGCGGCACACCGGAGGTGTTACCGTGGAAGACTCCGAAAGTGGAACCGGAGGCATCCCCCGAAAAATCCCCCGACCCGGAGCCGATGACCCGCTCCGAGCCGAAGGCCCAGCAGCGGAAAGCCCCTATGCCCATCCCCCACACCTCGGCTGAGGTAGCGCCGGGTTGTTGCTGCAAGGCAGCGCCCAAGGCCAAGACACCGCGGGACATGCCGCCCAGAGTCCTGACAGTGGGCAACGTCCAGGATGTCCCGCGGGGCCCGACCCGTGCGCCGGCGCTGGCGGCAGCGCCGTATTGGGATAGGAAGCCGGTACCGCTGGGCCTGGAGATCGCCGAGAGGGAGCGGAAGAAGGCTGAGCTGGTGGCCCGAGCTATCCGGGAAAAGGAAAATCTCCGCCAGGCCACGTCCCGTGTCCGGGGCCCGTTGTACGTGGGGCAGGTGAGGCGGTTTGATGTCCGCCGGGGCTATGGGTTCATCTACGAACCGGGCCTGGAGGCCGAAGTGTTTATAGCCCGGCGGGATGTGAATGTCCACCTGCCTGAAGAGCATCCCGGCCGCAATCTGATGCCGGGTGACATCGTGCAATACACCCGGTTCTTTAGGGAGCGGGGGTGGTTCGCGCTGGACGCTAAACTAAAGGGCAGCCCAGAGGCCCGAGCGAGCGCCGCGCCCCCTCCCTTGGAAGGAGCACTAGAGCCTGAAGGCCTGGAGTAGGGCAGCGGATGCCCGGTGCACCGTCCCCGTTGGGACCACTACTGAGTTGTTGTGTTTGTTTAAAAGTGAAAGAATGATAAGAAAATGATACCGAAGTTTCACCTGATTTACCGTGATTTGCAACCGGCTGGAGCCGGCACCGTTGTCCCTGTGGGGACCGTTTAAAAAGTTTTGCATGGAGGACTATCCATGGACAAGCCCGTGAACTTGCAGGGCAACCACAAACGTTAGTGGCTTGTAAATAAGTTGTTTGCCGTTACCGTTTCCGCAATGCCGCCTCCGGAGAGGCAGGTTGGAGGGAGGGCCCTGAGCAGAGCAGGCTGGGGCCCAGCCACCAAAGGAACCGGTGGCTACCCTCTGGAGGGAAGGACAGATCCCGCTCGGGTACCGTGTGCTGGACTGTGGGTAAAGGGGTGCTGCCTGGGCTTTAGGGGCAGCATCAGGGCCAGGTTGCTTGGGTGGGAGAGAGCAGAAACCGTAACCGTAAACCGTTATGCAACGTTTAAGAAATGTGCCTCCCGTTAAGGGAAGAGTTATTATTAAAAATGTAAATATGTTATTTTACTATGTTATCTTTTTCAGAAAAATAAAACCGGTGTTGGACGGCAGCCCGCGGACGGTCTGCATTTTGCTAAGGGGGAATGTGTCGCCCTGGGCAAGCCAGGGGACACAGGTCACACACCACCACACCCTACATCCCAGTTAGGAACACCAAAGCTAACCAAAAATCCTTGTTGCCTTCCTCCAGAGGCTGATGATTCACACCAGGGGGTGGGCCAGGCGGTTGGCTCCGCCCACCGAGGAGGACACAGCTCTGGAGGCGGGAGAAACCAGGCAGTCAGCTCAGGGAAGAGCAAGAGTCTAGTCAGGGAGGAGGAAGTGGAAGGAGTGGAGGAGTAGCCCAGACAGGGCTAAAGTAAACAGCTAAGTGAAAGTGGAGGAAGAAAAGTGGTAAAGGAGGAAAGCAAGTGAGGTGACAGGAAAGAAAGAAAGCCTGAAGGGTCCAGCTGTGTGTAGGACCAGGCCAACAAGGTCAGCAACGGCGGTGACTGTCTGGAGGGGGACCGTTTGGAAGTTCCTGGAAGGACCCCGTTGGCTGTGTGCCCGGCGGTCTGGAGCAGTGTTCCGAAGGACAGTCAGCACCAGGGCAGGGGCCTCTCGGACCCCGGCAAGGCTAGGAGTCGCCATAATTTGCCGAATCCGTCAGTGACGGGGACGTAGATCCCCCAACAACCAAGTCCCGATTGATGGCAACAGCCCAGCCAGTGTAGAAGAGACACCGCCACCGCCAAGGCACCCGTTTCTTAGGGCCAGCGCCTGCGGGCAAAGAGTAGAGCTCCCCCGGTCCAGCTTGAAGCCGGGGAGCGGGTTACCGGTGGGGACCCATCGCAACCAACAAGTACACCAAGGTGCAAGGAAAAGGGACATCACCGTCACCTACTGGGAGAGAAAGTGCAGCCGTCCGTGGGACCGTCTATCCAGCCGTTTGGTTTACCGTAAAAACTGTGTCAACGTCTCAGGCTGAGTGAGTACCACAGTGCCGCAAGGCACAGCGCTGCCCCCGCGTCCCTGCGCCCACCAGGCCCTGCACCTCCCTCACCATCACCGGGCCCCGGGATCACAAACCCCTACCCACGGAGGGGCAACACAACACCTGGCTGCTCCACATCACCATCCCCGGGATCCCCGTATTGAGCAGCGGTGGTGAAATCACCACAACCGTGGGTGGCGTCACGGACAATAATCATCCCCTCACCCAACAAACCCCCTTTCACTCACGGGCGAGGAGTGCCGCTCGAGAAACCCCCGGGATCCGGCCCACCGCTCGAGCCACCACTGAGCAGCAGCCGCCGGACCCGAGCAGAAGGGGTGAGCGTAGTGTGCTGACACCCTCCTCCCCGCCCGCGACATATAGAGTGGGAGCATCTGAGTAGCAGGTGTAGACACTGGCGTATCTCTGGGGAAAGAATGCAATCTGCAGCGCAACTCACATCTCTCCCAACCATCAGTTGGCTGACATCAACAAACACAATAGGCCATCGTCCAAGCCCTTCAACATGGCATGTTTTTTCTTAATTAGACTAATGTGTATGGGATGTAACAACTCAGAGTTAATCTGGCCACTTGTGAGAGGGTGAATAATTCTTAATTTTGCCAGACATATTGTTTCTTGGTTTGGAGAGTCAAGGGACATAGGCTATTGTTTCATGTGGGATTATCTGGTGCCCTTTTTGTATGCTAATTTTTTGGAATACTTGCTGATTGCAGATTGCAAGATTAGTCTGCCTCATCTAGAGGATAATTGACATAGCAACCAATTAGGGAACAGCCAGGATTATCTTCCCCCAATCCTGTAGGACACAATGCCCTGAAAGGGGAGCTGAGGGATATAAAAAAGGGGCTTTATAGGGCTTTAGCCTAGGGCCCATGGTCCCAGCTGGTTGATTACAGAACTGCTCAACTACCCAATACTGAGTCCACAAATTCCTTTGGAGCATCCAGGTTGGGACTATCCAGTCACTTGGCCATATACCTCACTGAGCTCGGTTGGCTTCCCAATTAGGCAACTACCCTTATTAGTGGGTGCCAGCCAAAAGCAGGGTGCTGCTGACTGAGGTAGTGGCCCTGGATGCCCCAAAGTCGCAGAGGTTCTAATCCCGGGCAAGTCAGTAGACTGGTGAGACTGTCACTTGCACCACCTCATGTCCTTGCTGGGAATGTACTGTATGCTGTTGTCTATGGGAACTCAATGAAGTGTTACCGGAATGTGGTACCCTTAACATATATTGTCTTAGTAATGTTCTGGCCACAGGGAAGGCGTATGGGCATTCAGTGCGATGAGCCCCAGCCTATTCAGTTTTTCTAAAGATAGCCAGGCCAGCGGAAGAGAGCACCCCTGAGCCTCGTGTCTCCACATGGGGATCTTTAATCTTTGGTCAACCCCTTAATTGAAGATCTCTGTGTAGCTCATCCAATTGGTGCTGATGCACTGGTTCTGACGCAGTTTTTCTTTTTCTTCTGTGCCCCACTGTTCCAAAGAGTTATGGGTCGCACCCTCACCCCCAACCAGTAATAATGCCGCACATTTTTGTTTAAACCAACTGGGCGTGTAATTAGAACATCATGGACGCTCCCTGCCTTTACAGATTAAAATTCGGCTTTCAGCCTCCCCGACATGTTTCACCAAGACCGGCTTCATCAGGGGATAGAGGCTACAGAGCCGAGTTCACTACAGTGTGGCTTCTTAAGGATTTGGTTGTAACATCACTATTAGGGTCCACCAATCCGTGGGATAGCTCAAGAGGATCCTCTACCACTATCCGACGGATTGGCTGACCCTAGCTAGTAGTGATGTCAAAAGTATCAAAACTGTGCACGGAAAACCAGATTCACAATTCCATAACTTTTGTGATGAGGACTTTGGATAATTTTAATGTTTCATTGTACCTGTGACCTGTAAAGTTCCCAGTCGTGGGGTCTCTGTGTGCGATCAAGTGTGACACTTCGTGGATTTGAAGTGGTCTCGCTTATTGCGTGTGCGGTGGGATATCCAGCGGAT
Organism: Anomaloglossus baeobatrachus; assembly: GCF_048569485.1. Lineage (NCBI taxonomy): Eukaryota > Metazoa > Chordata > Amphibia > Anura > Aromobatidae > Anomaloglossus > Anomaloglossus baeobatrachus. The sequence continues at coordinate 692,623,960 of NC_134354.1, forward strand.
CACAACAGGAAGAGATAACAGGAGGAATACTCTGCAGTTTCCAAACAGGAAATCATTAAATAACAATGAATCAGTTTCTGATAGGAAGTCCTTCATGGGACGCCTCCTCTGTACACAGCCACGGGAAGTACTTCATTAATCGTTCAATATGTAGCAACACTGATGACTTGTATTGATAGGAAGAATTGTTACTTTATACAAACATGCTCCATGAAAAATGGACAAAATAGACCTAAGGGTATGTGTCCATGTTCTGTTTTTATGTGCAGAAAACCTGCACATGAAAATGCATGTTTTATCAGGAAAAAAGCCGCTGAAAAATCACGCATTTTTTATTGCGTTTGCGCGTTTCTACACGTGTTTTTTTCCAAGCTTATTCTTGTATCACAGGGACCCAATCGCTGCCATGGCAATCCTGGGTCGTCACCATGAGCACCCCGGGTTACTGAGGTACAGGTCGCCTCACAGACCAGGGCACCTACGTCACCGGAGTTCCCTGCAGCAAGGTCCTGCGGTAAAGACCGTGAGATGAGAAAAGGTCTGCTGACACTGGCTATGTAACCTAGGTGCAGGGACTCTTGGTGACGTCACAAGGAGAACCGAATACATGCTGATGGATCTGCAGGAAAAAATGGTGATCTGCCGGCATGAACTCGATTCACCTTGTGACGTCACCGGAGTTCCCTGCAGCAAGGTCCCACGGTAAAGACCGCAAAATGAGGAAATGGCTGCAGGGAACCCCAGTGACGTTAAAAAAGCACATAAAAACGCACAAAAAAAAGCAATGTGTGCATTGCATATGAGTTTTTTCCTGCGTTCTTCACTGACTCCATTGAAGTTAATTGTTGAAAAAAGCAGGAAAAAATACAGAAACAATTCACATGCTGCTTTTTTTTCAGCAACAAAAACTGCAAGGAAAAAAGAAGCAGCGTGTGCACAGCAAGTCAGGATTGTCATAGACTTTGCTGGGATGATTTTTCCTTGATTTTATTGATTGAAAGAAGCAAGGAAAAATGCATTAAAAGGCAACGTGGACACAAGGCCTAAGAGAACCTGTCAGCTCGCCTTATGTAAAAACTACTATTTTCTATTAAAAGGGAAGCTACCATCAGAAAATGACCAAATGTTCTAATTAGTTTTTCATGATAAATTTATTTATTTAGTGTGTTACAATTTTTTTTCTACTCCCATAGCCCACTAAGGTTATATCTGACTCTTCCTGTCTGTTATACATGCAACAATGAGCAGACTCTGACATTATAATTTGTATTGACGCACCTAATGAGCGTGTGCAAAAGTCATTGTGAAGGCAGAGGGAGGAGGTGAGCTGTGACATCTCTTATTGTGATTGTTGGATCCTGTGTTATCAGCTGTGTATAGAGATGTTACCTGTCATTATAATTTTGCCTCTGATAATAACCCTTTATGGAAACTGTTTCTGAATGGACGGGAATGATAAATGAAAAAAAAAAATACAGTGGTCAGTGTGAAAATTGCAATTTTTTTTATTTTATTTTTTTTAAATAAAGATTATGAGATGGAAAAAAAAACAGCAATAAAACATTGCTAAAAATGTAAAAAAAAAATACATGTAAAGCTGATTATAACAATAGGCCGTTTTTTTGATTATTGCTTCCTGTCTGTCTTTCAGCTCAAATTGACAGTATAGACTAAAGGGGGCTTTACACGCTGCGACATCGCTAACGATATATCGTCGGGATCACGGTGTTGTGATGCACATCCGGCGCCGTTAACGACATCGCAGAGTGTGACAGCTAGGAGAGATGATCAACGATCACAAAAACGTCAAAAATCGTTGATCGTTGACACGTCGCTCCTTTTCATAATATCGTTGGTGGTGCATGCCGCTGGTTGTTCCTCGTTCCTGCGACATCACACATCGCTATGTGTGACACCGCAGGAACGACGAAAATCTCCTTACCTGCATCCACCGGCAATGCAGAAGGAAGGAGCTGGGCGGCATGTTCCGGCTGCTCAGCTCCGCCCCTCCTCTGCTATTGGGCGGCCGCTTAGCGACGTCACTGTGACGCCAAACGCACCTCCCCCTTAAACGAGAGATTGTTCGGTGTCTCCAGCAACGTCGCTAAGCAGGTATGTGCGTGTGACGCTGCCGTAGCGATATTGTTCGTTACGGCAACGATCACCCCCATGACGAAACAGCGACAGGGGCGGGTGTTATCGCGCACAACATCGCTAGCTATCTCTAGTGATGTCGCAGCGTGTAAAGCACCCTTAACTCTTAAGGCTGCTTTACACCAGACAATCTATCGTGCGATAGATCGTCGGGGTCACGGTTTTTGTGACGCACATCCGGCATCGCTGGCGATGCCGGCCTGTGTGACACCTCCTAGTGACGCAGTATCGCTCACAAATCGTGAGTCGTGTACTGCTCGCTAGGTTCCATAATATCGTTTAATTTAGTTGTTCATCGTTTCCGGGGTAGCACACGCCGCTCCGTGTGACACCCCGGGAACGATGAACAGCAGCTCACCTGCGTCACGCGGTCGCCGCCGGCTATGTGAAGGAAGGAGGTGGGCGGGATGTTAACGTCCCGCTCATCTCCGCCCCTCCGCTTCCATTGGCCGGTGGCCGTGTGACGTCGCTGTGCGACGAACGTCCCTCCCAATCCAGGAAGTGGACGTTCGCCGCCCACAGCGAGGTCGCACGAGAGGTAAGTATGTGTGACGGGGGTTACAGACTTTGTGCGACACGGGCAGCGATTTGCCCATGACGCATAAACGACGGGGGCGGGTACGATCGATTGTGAAATTGCACAATCGGTCGTACCGTGTAAAGCCCCCTTTATAGTAGTTGCTGAAACTGAACTGTCCAAGCTGATTTAATGTGAATGTTTTTGATATCCTGTGGTCAATTATAATTTATTATGGAATTGCTATTTATCCAATTCTACAAAGATCTACCACCAGATTTTACCACGCAGCCTTCATTTCTTAGAAATAGATATCTTAGACCTGATGAGACTGGTGTACTTACTTTGAAAATAAGACTTAAATGGCTGTATAATCCTTTTTGAAAGCTGTCCAGTATGATATTGATATGAGCATTAGGGTTAGTAAGTACACCAGTTTCATCAGGTCTAAGAAAGCTATTTAATAATTAAAGCAGTATACACTGTCCATTGTGACATCTGGGGTCAGATCCGCTTTCAGAGAGGAAATGCAATTTAAGGATATATTTCAGTTATCGGGAACTCAACCCGCAGTGAATAATCCGCACTTTAATGAAATGTTAGACGTCTGCTCCCAGTGTATTATGGGTAGGAGATTTTTTATATATATTTTTACATGCTGTAATAGGTGCCCACAAAAATGTCTATTAACCGAGGATATTTATGGTAACCGGCAGCAGGCGCGAGGAAGGGATTTTCCGCTCACTATAAATATAAGACTTCTCTTCCGGAAAGTCACCCTGTGAAGGCTGGAATTACAAGAAAGAACGGGAGAGGACGGACCGAAAATTGTCCCATGGATTAGGAAAAAAACACAGTCCTCCATCTTCTTTCCCGGATGTCACTCTTATGATAAGGGAAAGACATGTCCCCTGATATTACAAGAATGTTCTGCGAGAGTCCAGCAGCTGGACAGGGAGAGGAGGGGGCCGGGAAGAAAGCGAGAACAGAAGGAATGTGAAAGAGAAGGGAGAAGGATAGAGGTCATGGCAGCTAAATCCAGTTATAGCCCAGTTCATACCAGCGATGTTAGCACAAGGGCGAGCTCGGAAATATCCCTGCAACTTGTTCTGCTCTAATCACTGTATCCGTCACTTCTGTCCTCTTCTGAAGAAACGCGCACAACTGGACAGCGACATATTTTTCTTCAACCACTGAGGACTTTCTGTTCTTTTAAACAATTTTTTGTCACTTCTGTCCTATTACTCATACGGTTATTGGTGGTGAACATGGGAACTGGCTGCAGAAATCCACAATTTAAAGGGCTGGTTCACTACTTAGCATTACCGGCCACATCAATATAACGTTGAGAAACAAGTCTTTTCTCAAATACCTTATGTTACCAATAGTACCTGTGAGGGGTGCTATTGTGGTCCGATCATCCCCATCGCGTGACCCCCGGGCTCCATGATCTCTGAGATCCAGTGATGTCATGTCAATTTCCAGTTGACCCGACATCACCGAGGCGGCCCCATTCTTCCGGAGTCACTGGGCTGTGGGTGGTGTTTCACCGCTCGTACCACTGTACTTTCAGATGATTTTTCAGAATTAGAGTTGAGCGGACTGTCAATAATCCGGGTCCGGCGGATCACCGGCGGGTTGACAAAGAAATCCGGCCCCATATATGTCAATGGGCAGAGAGAGAGAGAGAGAGAGAGAGAGAGAAGAGAAGAGAAGAGAAGAGAGAGAGAAAGAGAGAGAGAGAGAAAAAAAAAAAAGATCCGGATCGTGCACCCGGAATCATACGTCGGGGTCGGACTCGGATCTGCTACTCAAACCGCATGGATCCGGATTTTGCCAATCCGGGTCCGCTCAACCCTATTCAGAATATGTTCTTGTGTGTGTGTATATGAGGAATTACGATATTTCTTGCCATTCTATGACCTGTAGCCTGAATTTGCATTAGCAGTTTTCCCATCTGCAAGCTCTAGTTTAAATGTGTTCAACCTGTAGCTTGGGAGCCACATGTGGATCACGGGTCCTTATGTGTGGCTCGCGGCTGTCTACCAGCTAGGTACATTAACATCAGGTCTAACAAAAAGTTATGAAGAGCAGGTCTCCTGGTGGGAATTTTTGTGAGTAGCAGATCTGGATATGTATACAGTGTGTCCACCCACATCCTGTCCACCGCTATTAACTTGAGAATGACGGCAGCTACAGGCATAGAAGTGCTGCTAGGTATAGTAAAGTAGCCATGTGTTTCGCAATGAAACTACCTATTGCACCACCTGGTGGAAAACAATGGAGTTAGCAATTTTATCTTGAAAACGGAACGAGCTAGAGAAAAAAAGTGAATTACAAAGTTGTAGGGCATCATCAATTCAATACGAATCAACACCTTGCATACAGAAATGCTATTGTAGCGCCCCCTGAGACTGGTCGCTACAGGGTATATCATTATATCTTTCCCAGTCAGGGAGAGGTTGGTCGGGTAAGTTTACACACACCTCACACCACCACACAGCAGGGAGAAGCAGTCACTAGGAAAGGGTTAACAATGTTTCTACACACACAGTTCCTGGCAGACACCAGGTGGCCTCCACTAGTTACAGCAAGAGTGGTTGCCATAGCAACTTGCAAAGGTGGGGGCATGAGCAGTTAGGCGTAGAAAACAAAGCAGTTTCACTTTTAGCCAGGCAGAAGAGCTTGGACACTAGACAGAGCAGACTCACAGCGTGTAGCTCCCCGAGGGAGAACTGCCAAGCCTCTCGGGGAAGCAGAACAGAGCTGTCTGGATGTAACACCATAGAGACAACACAGCCAAGTCAGGGCCAGTAACACCTAGAGAGATGGGACCCGGCACCTGTAATAATGGACTTAAAGAAAGTAGTCGCTAGAGCATGGGACTGAGCACAAGAGCGGTACAGAGCCCCAGTTTGGGTGGCCGAGGCGTGGCAGCAGAGAGGGAGCCTGGGAGACAGGACAGAGGTCCAACCCACGAGAGGCCCAGGCTACCGGCTGTATGGACCAGCACCAGGTGGGGGAAAGTACAGAGTTGTGCATGGAGGAGAAAGGCCACAGATTACCCAAACCGGATCCAGAATCTGACCTGCCCGGGATCGACCGGAGTCTCTGACGGCGATGACCAGAACCCCGGGTACGATACCACCTGAGCCAGTAAATAAAGTGACTGGAACCCGCACCTGGTGACTCCGTGAGTAACTGCAGTTGCTCTGCACTCCAGTGCTCCCGTGGACTGCCGCCCCCGTTCTCACCAACCTCCCGGGGTTCCCCGATCCGCCCATGGGGAGTGACACCATCTCCGCTGCACCTAACACCTGCCCCGGAGAGAGACTGTGCAGCGGCGGCTAATTCCTGGCCGCATACCACGTGTGGTGCTGCGAAGCATCCCCGTTCCCCATCCAGTACTGCCACTGGGAGAGGACTAGTCTCAGGAAGGGTCGGCCCGGTGATACGCTTCCCAGGGGCCCATCACCCTCCTTCCATCCCCATCTGTACTTGACACTTGTTTGTTGTTTGTTTTTCATGTAGCCGACGGGGGCACAGAACCGGGTCAGGCCTGTCACAGCTACCCCAAGGAACCACTGGCCCAGATATGAGTACCCTAAGGCCCCGTTGTACGCTACACTATGGTTAGAAGTTAGAACGTGTAAAACTCACAAGGCTGCGGATGTGAAGCGATACCTCATGGAGACCTTCTTACAAATCATTGGGTATGGTGGCTGCGTGGAGTGGCCTCCACGCTCACCTGTCCTGACCCCATTGGACTTCTTTCTGTGATGTCACATCAAACAGCAGGTGTATGCGACCCCTCCACCAACATTGCAGGACCTACGACGACGTATCACAGATGCTTGTGCAAACGTGTCACCTACCATATGTACAGCAAGATACAGTATGCTGTCCAGAGTCCAGATGTGCATTGCAGCTGACGGTGGCCACTTTGAGCATCAAAGTTAAATGAGTGACATATGCGTGACCAGCGTTCAATGTTTTGGGGGGTCATGGGTTTCATATCATAGCATTTCAGTATGCAAGGTGTCGTTTCGTATTGAATTGATGATGCCCTATAATTTTTTAATTCACGTTTTTTCTCTATCTCGTTCCGTTTTCAAGATAAAAATGCTAACTCCGTCGTTTTCCACCAGGTGGTGCAATAGGTGGTATCATTGCGTAGCGCATGGCTACTTTACGATACCTAGACACCACTTCTATGCCTACAGCTGCCGCCGTTCTCATGTTAATGGCGGTGGACAGGATATGGGTGGACACACTGTATAGTGGCCTTCAGAATGGGGATAGGATGATAATGCCAGTAAGAGGCGTGATAGAAGATGGATTAGTGGTGGGAGAGATTGATGCAAGAATACTGTATTGGGGTAAGGTAGGTTTCTTTGGGGAATCTTTGGCTATAATTATACCGGTATTGGGGTTTCTTGGTGTCACTGCTATGTGTCTATGTGTTAGGGGGGAGCCCTGAATGTGGCTCGCAACTCGCTCTCAGAGCTAAATGTGGCTCTCAAGGTATGAAAGCTTGGGGACCATTAATCTAGTTACTGGAGACCTCAGTAGTTTATGTCTGCTTCTGCCTCTTTCCAGTGCCTCCCCCTTCCATCTCTACAGTGATGGAGATAAATATTTGATCCCTTGCTGATTTTTGTAAGTTTGCCCACTGCAAAGTCATGAACAGTCTATAATTTTAAGGGTAGGGTAATTTTAAAAGTGAGAGATAGAATATACAAAATAAATTCCAGAAAATCACATTGTATAAATTATAAAAATGTATTTGCATTTTGCAGAGAGAAATAAGTATTTTATCCCCTAATAACCATTAAAGGGAACCTGTCAGCAGAAATGTCCCCTAAAACCTAACAGATTCCCCCTCTGCAGCTCCTGGGCTGCATTCTATAAAGGTCCCTGTTATGATTGTGCCCACTTTCTGACCGAAAAAAAGTGTTTATAAAGTTGTACCTTTTTGGCTTCTGATTCTGTAAATCCGTCACGGGGGCGGGCTGCCTGATGGCCGTTATTCTGCCCCCTGGTCCTGTATGCCGCCCCCATCGCTGATTTCAATACTTCTGGACGCCGCCCACTGCTCCAGCCATCCCCGCGCATGCCCAGTGCCCATCTCTCGGGGATGAGCACTGTGCCCAGCGTCACCGCTGGTGACGTGCACGCAGGGTTAAGATTATGGGCGGTGCTGTGATGTTTATTCCTAAGCAACCGCCCATAATCGCGGGACCGCGCTTTCCCCCTCGGCCTGCTTCTTTCTGCGCAAGCGCGCTGCTGCTGACCTCACTTCGCCTCCTTCCCATCTTGCCCCGAGGCAGGAAATAGATGGGAAGAGCGCGGAGCAGTGACTACACCGAAAGCGCGGTCCCGCGATTATGGGCGGTTGCTTAGGAATAAACATCACAGCACCGCCCATAATCTTAACCCTGCGTGCACGTCACCAGCGGTGACGCTGGGCACAGTGCTCATCCCTGAGAGATGGGCACTGGGCATGCGCGGGGATGGCTGGAGCAGTGGGCGGCGTCCAGAAGTATTGAAATCAGCGATGGGGGCGGCATACAGGACCAGGGGGCAGAATAACGGCCATCAGGCAGCCCGCCCCCGTGACGGATTTACAGAATCAGAAGCCAAAAAGGTACAACTTTATAAACACTTTTTTTCGGTCAGAAAGTGGGCACAATCATAACAGGGACCTTTATAGAATGCAGCCCAGGAGCTGCAGAGGGGGAATCTGTTAGGTTTTAGGGGACATTTCTGCTGACAGGTTCCCTTTAAGAGTTCTGGCTCTTACAGACCAGCTCCTAATCAACTTGTTACCTGCATTAAAGACAGCTGCATTAAATTGTCACCCGTATAAAAGTCTCCTGTCCACAGACTCAATTAATCAGTCAGACTCTAACCTCCAGAACATGGGCAAGACCAAAGAGATTTCTAAGGATGTCAGGGACAAGACCATAGACCTGCACAAGGCTGGAGTGGGCTACAAAACCATAAGTAAGACGCTGGGTGAGAAGGAGACAACTGTATGTGCAATAGTAAGAAAATGGAAGAAATATAAAATGACTGTCAATCAACATCGATCTGGTTCACCATGCAAAATCTCACCTCCTGGGGTATCCAGGATCATGAGGAACGTGAGAGATCAGCCTAAAATTACACGGGGGGTTACTTGATGATCTCAAGGTAGCTGGGACCACTGTCACCAAGAAAACCATTGGTAACACATTACGCCGTAATGGATTAAAATCCTGCAGTGCCTGCAAAGTCCCACTGCTCAAGAAGGTACATGTGCAGACCTGTCTGAAGTTTGCCAATGAACACCGGGATGATTCTGAGAGTGACTGGGAGACGGTGCTGTGGTCAGATGAGAAAAAAATTGAGGTCTTTGGCACTAATTCAACTCGACGTGTTTGGAGGAAGAGAAATGCTGCCTATGACCCAAAAAACACTATCCCCAGTGTCCATCAATGTGGAAACATTATGTTTTGTGGGTGTTTCTTTGCTAAGGGCACAGGACTACTCCACCGCTTCAGTGGGACAATTGATAGAGTCATGTACCCTAAAATCCTGAGTGACAATCTCCTTCACTCTGCCAGGAATTTAAAAATGGGTCGTGGCTGTGTCTTCCAGCATGACAATGACCTAAAACATACAGCCAAGACAAAAAAAGGAGTGGCTCAAAAAGAAGCACATTAAGGTCATGGAGTGGCCTAGCCAGTCTCCAGACCTTAATCCCATAGAGAACCTGTGGAGAGAGGAGTTGCCAAGCGACAGTCTCAAAAACCAAAATTCCTCCTAATATGTGCGAAAACCTCATCATCAACTACAAAAAGCGTCTGACTTCTGTGCTGCTTGCCAACAAGGGTTTTGCCACCAAGTATTAGGTCTTGTTTGCCTGAGGTATCAAATACTTACCACAGTTCTCTCTGCAAAATGCAGTGGACGTAACCATGGATACCTAAGTTGCAATGCCCTCTACATGAGGTAAGAGACATAGCTTTTCAGGAGAACTATACTACATTTCTAATTGGAGGTACTTTATAATATTATTAGTATTATTACACCTACTACATATTGGGATAGGATCTTTCTCTCCATCTTCTCCACTGTCTGTCTCGGCATTAATCGGACTGTGCTGATGACATCCGAGTGCAGCCCGATGTTTTGCACGCATCCATAGACTTAAATGATTGCATGTGGTCCTGTATACGATGTGATTTGCAGCATGCTGTGATTTTTTTTCTCATACCAAATCAGTATGACGAAAAAAATCGGCGCTGTCCCATAGTATAACATTGAAGTGAGTGCAATCCGATGAAACATCAGATAGCACTCATCTGAGTTATACGCCAGTGTGAGCGAGCCCTAAAAGAGTGTATACATTATATATACTGCAGTTATATTGTAGGGTACACTCAAAGCTGTAGATATTGGAAAGGAGAGATGGCGGAATTTTTGAAGATTCGCTCATCTCTAATCAGACAAGGCGGAAATGTGTCCAGCATATAAAGTGTGAAACAGATCAGATTTAATATAGGATATTTTGCCCTCAGATTATTTTTAGCAGCTTTCGCTCCTGACTGTAGGTGTGGTGCAGTCCTGCCGCCTGGAGCAGAGGTGCTGAATGGACAGAGAACACACAGAAGACAACACTGGGCTTCTTGTATCTGAAGGCTTGTAATATCCTTCTCAGAGGCCAAAAATGTCCTCCCGAGTGGCCACATTTTTTCTACATCATGAAACTTTCTGACCTTAAAAAGATATCAGCATTAAAAAAAACCTACAAAAGTAGATGAAGGACTAAACCCAAAAAGTCAGTACGCAAAATATAAAGCTAAAATAACAGAAAGATAAAAGGTTGCTCTAAGGGGTACTTTGCACACTACGACATCACAAGCCGATGCTAGCGATGCCGAGCGCGATAGTCCCCGCCCCCGTCGCACAGGCGATATCTGGTGATAGCTGCCGTAGCGAACATTATGACGTCATTCAGTTTCAAAATATTGGTCATCATTTGGAACGCAGCAGACATATTGCTACGTTTGACACCCTGCCAACGACTAACAACATCCACACGACCGCCTTGGTCAAACAATATACGATGTTGCGTCGTTTGTGAGATGTGTATGTGTGACTTCTAATAAACGACCTATGTGCGATCTCGGCAAATCGTAACTACAATCTGGGCGTGTCACATCGCTACTGAGATCGTCAGATAAATCGTAGCGTGTAACGGGGTCTTAAGAGTGGAGAGCGCAATAAAGCTTTCGACCCCAGCACCTGCTTCAGCTGGATGTGGGTCCGAGGGCTCCGAAATGTATTGCAACACAGAAACCTGTCAGGTCCCTGTGCTGCAAACTGCGGCAGTGCGGGGTCACAGGAGGCAGGAGCCGATGCTGGGGAGAACACTTGTGCATGCCGTTTAAGGAAATGAATATTCACTGCTTCTCATGTCCATAATTCCGATCACCTCTCTGCACTGAAGCCGGCACCGAGAGGTGGGCAGGATTATGTGTGTGGGAAGCAGTGAATATTCATTTCCTTAAACAGTGGGCACAAGTGATTACCCAGTTGCCACCTTACTTCAGCTGCTGATCGATCACGTGTGCCTGCTGTTTGAGGGCATGGGGAGCAGCGAATATGCCAGGAGCTGAGTTGGTGTAAGGGGGAACATGGCAGTTCTTGAACTGTCACAAGATGCAGCAGGTTGAAGATAGAGGAAGGGATTTGGGTGGGTTTTCAGTGAGTGTGATAGGTGCTGGTTTACAGACCAATGCAATGCATTATGGAACTTGTAATAATGGAACACAGGAAGTCAGGAGAGAGGAAGGTGTCGATTAACCCCATCAGAGCTCCATTAATGAGGATGTACTGCCAGAGCATAATAAAAGGTAATAATGCTAAAATAAGATAATGGATGTTTTGAGAGGCAAGATTTATGAAAAAAAATCAGTTATAGTACTGGACAACCCCTTTAATTGCTGCAAATTATGTTATTTTCCATATAACATGGATGGGCTGAACCAGTCTAACCAAGCAGTATTAGTCATATATTACGCTAGGATTCATTGCCTGCTATATTTATGCCTTCTGTCCATTTAGAGCACTAACAGATTCCAGAGGGGCACAACTCCAGAAGGATTGAAGCTACAGCCCGTCATCTATCAGTCTAGTGTCTCGCCTCTAACCCATCTTCGTACATCTTACTACCATTAATAGGCACAACATAGTCATCCACATTTCTGCTTATCCATTAATTTATAGACCTTTGTACATGATAAAGGTGTTTATGCCCACTTTAGTTGCCAGGAAACAATTATTACTCCCGACCATCAGTTTACTGCATTTGGGGGCCACCAACAGATAATTTGTTTGGGGAAATAAGGATCTGGAATTTGGATGTGCATCCTGAAACTCACATTACGCTGAAGTATATTGCTCCACAGAGACACATCGGGTCCCTGCACAGCAATGCAAGCTGTCGGTCAACATAGGCCAGCTGCTGACTTCGGAGCGCCTGTGATAGGCACATGGCCGTGATGTCAAGCGCTGCCCGTCGAAGTCAGTTGCCGGCTTCAATAGAATAAGCCACGCTCTGGGGCAGTGGAGGAAATGTGAGATTTTTTTTTCTTTTGTAGGAGTTAAGAAACTGCAGCAGAATAGCAGGCATATACACCAGGATGGGGGACATATATGCCAGGATTGGGGACATATATATCAGGATAGGCAAAGGATAGGGAACATATATACAAGGATGGGCCCAGGATGGGGAACATATGTACCAGGATGGGGTAGATATATGCCAGGATAGGAGACATATATAGCAGGATGGGGGACATTTATACCAGGATGGCCCCAGATGGGGAACATATATACCAGGATGGATCCAGAATTAAGGACATATAAACCAGGATGGTGGACATACTTTATATATCAGGTTGTGCCCAGGATGATGAACATATATACCTGTATGGGGGACATGTATAGCAGGATAGGCACAGGATGGGGAACACACAGTATATACAAGGATGGGCCTAAAATGAGGAACATATATACCAGGATGGGGTACATATATACCAGGATAGGAGATATATATAGCAGGATGGGGAACATATATACCAGTGTAGCCCCGGATTGGAAACATATATACCAGGATGGGCCTAGGATGGGGGACATATATACCAGGATGGGAAAGATATATACCAGGTTGGACCCAGGATGAGGAACATATATACCAGGATGAGGGAAATATATACCAGGTCGGGACCAGCATGGGGAACATATATAGCAGGATGGGCCTTGGATGAGGAACATATATACCAAGATGAGGAGCACATATACCAGGATGAGCCTGGGTTGGGGATCGTATATACCAGGATGGGGAACATATATAACAAGATGGGGACATTACTATAAGTGGGGGAAACGCATATGTCCTTATCGGATTTAGAACGATACAAGGGTATATACTGTACATCTGAATATACGGGGGGACGCAGGTCCAAATTTTATATCGGGGCCCATCGGACTTTAATTACGTCACTGCTCAGCAGAAGTGTAAAATGAAATCTCCAGGCTCCAATGAAAATCAGTAACAGGTTCCTTCACCCATCATGGGACATTTATCATATGGGGTTCAATATAAGTCCCTTTGCCTCTCTAACACCAGGACCCATGTACGACTGCTACTTCTCCATCTCCAATCACAATGGCCCTTCATGTCTAATTTGTTTTATGGTCAGAAGGGTCTTAATAATTCTTTCTACAAAAAATGGTCCAAAACTCGCCCTTTCCAGAAGACATTTAGATTTGGCTCCGAACAATTCAGTAAAACAATATTTAAGTCAAGATTTAACCATTTTAATGTATATGATGTTTATAAAAAAAAATGCAGCGGTTGGAAAAACAAACACAGTCGTCCACACAACACGTACAATACGCACCTTCACACACTGATTGCTGCGAAACTCCAGATTCCATAACGGACAACAACGTCCTTTCATAAGTTCTTTAATTATTTCCTTCTAAATCTCCCTTTTAGATTTTCCTCTTCTTGGCATTTTCCTTCCCACGTCGTTCTCTCCATACGCCCTGGGCTGCAGGCTCGCTCCTCATCGTCACCCTCAGGACTGGCACACAGCTGAGTCCAGAGCTCTGTATTACCATCAGATAATAGTGTGTCTGTGCTGTGTCCCCACGCCTGGATCAGAGGAGGGGGGTAATTAAAGGATCTGCAGAGGGTCAGTGTCCTGCCGGTCTACACCTCCTACTCCATATTTCTAATATTAAACTTTAGCATTGGAATTTTCTGATTCTGTTCCAGTAGCTACAGTATCTTCTGTATAATGACGGTTATATTGACGATCCACTTGTGATTTATCTGTAAAATGTATTTAATGTTGCCTAGGACAGTATATTATGGTGACTTAGCATAGCAAATGCTCCTACTACAGACTGTTTTATACCAATACTTCCAAGAACTGTCCTGACTCTCTTACTCTGTAGCTTGCCATTCACACTCTCAAGTGAGTGATTGGTCTTTAACAGCATTCTACCAGCACCATATGTACTGGAATCTCCTTTCCCAGCAAGGATTGCTACTGCCATTGTCCAATGGCTTACATGTACCGAAATAAATGCCCGCCTCTCTGTTATGCTTGTGTGGCACCCCAGTGGTTCTGGGAGCCACAGTGGCGTTGTTCTCATCACTGGGGCAATGCCATGCTTGGAAACAGTGGGGAACTCTCTGCCGGGTACACTAACATGCATCACCACTTCCTCCTCTGGACCAGTAGGGGAAGCTTATAACCTGTGTTGAAGGGAGCCTCTCTGGACATACTGACCTGGAGGAGGGATTAGGGAGCAACAGGAAGGGAGACCTGAGAACAGTAAGGCTATGTTCACATTTCCGTTGTTTAGGATCAGTCACAATCCGCCGCTCTGATAAACAACGCAATCTGTTTAGCGGATTCCATTGTTCCCATAGACTTGTATGAGCGGCGGATTGCGACTGATGTCCTTGCGTTGCATCCGCCGCCCGATTGATCAGTCGTGGAACGACTGACCGTCGGGCAGCAGGAACGCAGCATGTAACGTTTTTTGAGCAGTGGAATCCTTTTGTTTTCACTGCGCATGCTCAGATCTTGTGTTTAATCATTCAAATCTCATTCAAATGTCTCTCTCTCGGCGGCCGAACGATCAGCTGATCACCCGTCATCCAGCTTCTATGAACGATCAGGTGATCACCCGGCATCCAGCTTCTATGAACGATCAGCTGATCACCCGTCATCCGGCTTCTATGAACGATCAGCTGATCACCCGTCATCCAGCTTCTATGAACGATCAGGTGATCACCCGGCATCCGGCTTCTATGAACGATCAGCTGATCACCCGTCATCCGGCTTCTATGAACGATCAGCTGATCACCCGTCATCCGGCTTCTATGAACGATCAGGTGATCACCCGGCATCCGGCTTCTGTGAACGATCAGCTGATCGGCCGGCTTGTGTAAATGATCTGCTGATTGCCCAGCGACCAGCTATTGTGAACGATCAGCTGATTGCTCTCATAAAAGCCGGCCACTGGGAGATCAGCTGATCGTTCACAGAAGCCAGACAATCAGCCGATCGTTCACTGAAGCCGGACGATCAGCTGATCGCTCTCAAAAGCCGGCCGCCGGGAGATCAGCTGATCATTCACAATAGCCGGCTTTTGAGAGCGATCAGCTGATAGCTCTCTCTTTCGTTTTTATACTGAAAGCATTTCACCAACGGAATCCGCTTTCTCATGACAATTCTTGTCACAAGTTGTACCACGCATAAGTCACAAGCATCAAGCAACGCAGGTGACTGATGCAAAAAAACGGAAATGTGAACATAGTCTAATACAGAGCAACGAGAACGGTCACTGTCTGAGAGATGCTCTCCAGAACCGAGTGCATAAAGCTGGATGCAGGCACCCCAGACTACTGGGTACTAACGGTCCAGTAGTAACGTCGGAGGGCAGAAGAGTTCACCTCTTCTGGCTCATCTGAAATCCAGAGGTGAAGTGGCAAGAAAGAGCCCGGGGTCACTGCTATAGAGTGGGCCCCAGTACCGGCTCACGCTACCCGTCAGACGGAGGATACAAACACACATAGAAAGAAAGATGCTGTGCAGCTTCAGGCCACAGCGACCTACACCTGTGCATAGAAAGAGGCTTAAAACTACCAGGCAGAGAGAAACTTCCCCCTGCTGCTTCCAGGCTGACCGGGCCACTAACTCCTGGACTACACCAGATACCAGTAAAAAGGTAAAAAGAAACTCCAACCTGTGTCGTCCAGTGCTTGTCGTCGCCCTCAGCCCTGCACCCCAACGTATTACGCCATTCTACCATCATCATATCCCTGGGGCCTAGCTTCACTTGCGGGAAGCAAGACCACTCTAGCTGCAGTGACATCTGCCCCAGAGGACAGCGACAGCAGCAGTGGCTGTTACCTGGCCGCGTACCACAGGTAGCGTCATGATCATCTATAGACTTTCCTCACCTCCTCCACCACCAACTACCACCACCATCCTTCCTACCTTCCTCCACTCTCCTTTCTGTACGCCTCGGGTCAGGCCACCCCATGACAACGCAGAGGATCTGCACCCCAGCCCGGCAACGAGTGGGTTAAAACACCTGCCCCGTGCGGCACTACACTTGTATCCAGTTTGATAGACAGGAGAACAAGAGCAGAAATACACCACTGTATTATTATCTGGCTCTTTTGGCTGCACATATTTTCAATAATGCACAGTTTTAAGTTTTCATGCAAAAGTAACTTGATGCTCAAAAATCTATCTTCATTTTATAATGATTAATGTTATATAGGGGGAAGAGAGTTATAGGGTTATTCCCATCTCCAAGATCCTAACTCAATATGTTGTAGGTGTAATAATAATATTAGCAAATACTTTCGATTATAATGTATATTTCTCCTGATTTGCTACCTCGCTTAGGGCACTGCAGTAGCTTAGGTATCCATAAAACGACCACTAGCAATTTAAGCGGGCTTTACACGCTGCGATATCGTTAATGAATTATCGTCGGGGTCACGGTGTTTGTGACGCACATCTGGCGTCATTAACGATATCGCAGTGTGTGACACTTATGAGCGACCTTAAACGATCGCAAAAGCGGTCAAAATCGTTTACCGCGGAGAGGTCGTCCTGAAACTAAAAATCGTTCTCTGCTTATTGGCGATGTTGTTCCTCGTTCCTGCGGCAGCACACATCGCTGTGTGTGACACCGCAGGAGCGACGAACATCTCCTTACCTGCCTCCACCGGTAATGCGGAAGGAAGGAGGTGGGCGGGATGTTACGTCCCGCTCGTCTCCGCCCCTCCGATTCTAATGGACACCTGCCGTGTGACGTCTCTGTGACGCTGCACGAACCGCCCCCTTAGAAAGGAGGCGGATCGCCGGCCAGAGCGACGTTGCAGGGCAGGTAAGTGCGTGTGATGGGGGTAAGTGAGGTTGTGCGGCACGGGCAGCGATTTGCCTGTGTCGCACAACTGACGGGGGCGAGTAAGATCGCTTGCGATCTCGCTAGCAAGATCGCAGTGTGTAAAGTACCCTTTACTGTTACTGTATGAGTAGTTGCAACCATGGATACCTAAGTTGCAATATGCTGCACATGATTTAAGAGACATAGCTAACCAGGAGAACTATACTACATTTCTAATTGGAGGTATTTGCTAATATTATTAAAATTACACCTTCTACATATTGGGATACGATCTTGAAGATGGGAATACCCCTTGAAGTTTAGAAATATATATATAATATATATATATATAATAATAACAAAACAAATAGGTGGGAGGTTGCACTTAATTGTTTGGTCCCGCCTTGATGCACCGAGCTCCTGTACTTGGTTTGAAAAGTCATTCTATGCTGACAGAGTGCCTTTAAAGGGTTATTATTGTAGGATAACATTTGTAATTGACTGTTGTGTTCTATTAAAACTTTTCTTTTGCATATAGCTCATTGCGTTGTATGACAACCTTTACTCCTAGACAGCAGAACATATGCAGTGCTTACAAGCTCTTTTCTATTGAGTCTGTAAGCACGGTTTTGAAGCTGGCTGGTATCACTGGAGAGCGCTGATACCTCCTAGACTCATCAAGCTTCAGCGCTGTGCTGATCAGATAGACAGCAGCTTTTTTTCCCTCAAGAATTTTAACAAGCAATCATGTCCAAAGTATTTGTTTTTACAATTTTACAAGCAGTTTCTGACAATATTCATCTGGGAAGATGGGGAAAATATTTTAATGCAGATAATGTCACAAGAGACATTTAACTTCTGAGTTTGTTCTTAAGACACCTGCAGATTTGTGGACAAATGTCCAAGTACATGATGTAAATGGATTTCCCGCTGGGAAGCGTTTAGTTATGGCTGACTGTGCGCTAGCTCTGGAAGCATTTAGTAAAACCATCTTAAGTAATGTAACAAAAAGAAATAGTAGTCAGATAAAAATACAGGACCAATGGTGCGATAGAGCTGGAGTGGCAGAGGACTGAAGAGGCCAGCATAGTATACATTACACTAGACAGAGACAACACTGCAGGAAGTAAGCAGAGACGGGCCGCCGTGGCCGGGACCACCAAAGCTGAAGCAATCAAGCGGTAGGGATTGAATACTAAAGTATATGTATTGTTTTATCCTATTCCCTTGTCTCAGACACTTTTTCACAACCTTGATATACTAGAAGGCTTTACTTCTCCACTAGAGATTCTTATATTAGTGGTTCCTGCGGGATTGTGGGAGGCCCGCAATATTAAGGCTGTTATTTTCCAGTGATGACTACACAAGTGTTGAGTTTTCCCTCCAGGAGGATAATAGTTCTCCAATCCAGCTGGAAATAGTGGTAATGTTACACATGACCTGCGAGGCCTAGCAGGAATACAGCTGCGGAGCATGAGAACACAGGTTTCCAGTGTCCATTCATCTATTATTATAACTATTCCGGTACATTTGGCAGCTCTGGTGTCGGGAGATAAATCTGTATTACAACAAGTTATCAAACATATCAGGACAATGGCACAATGTTAGGGATTTATAAGATACCTGCCATGGGTCATCTTCCAGCTTTGGGAGATTTCAATTCCTTGTGGTCCCATAGGATTAGTATAGGAAGTGATTCGGGAACCTCTAAGTGTCGGGGGCGGGGGCCAGCTTCCCCGTAGCGGGGGCTGCTCGGGGAGATCGCTCTCGGATCCGGTGCCTTCTCCTCGGTGGCTCGAGTGGGCCGGACCCGGGGCTCGAGCAGCGCTCTTCGCCCACGAGTGAAAAGGGGAGGTATTTGGATTTGGGATATATACAGAGTTCGTGATGCCACCCACGGGTTGTGGTGATGGTGGGCACCACCGCTGCTGGTGACGGGGTTCCCGGGAGTGATGGCAGGGAGCAGCTATATGTTGACCCCTCTGTGGGTAGGGGCGGTGTGTCCCGGGGCCCGATGGGGGGGGGGGAGCAGCTGCAGGGCACAATGCTGCGGTGCGGTGCCTGATGGCACTGTTGTACTCACAATTAAACCACACAGTCACTGGTAAACTAGGATCTGCCGGAGTCCGCAGCCTTCGGTGCAGAGGGTGTTTGGGTTCCACACACAGTACAGCAGGATCCTGTTCTTGTTTTGCAGCCAGATGCTTCTTTCTCCTTCCTTAGTCGGGAACGGGGAGCCCACTCCCCTGCAGTGATCCGGGTCGTCCCTTGGTACCGGCGGGCCACTACCCTGCCCCAGCCACCTCTGGCCCCTTCCTCACACTTCCCTTCCTTATAGCAGCCAGGAGCTATCTCTCCTGGTCTGCTCTCTTCACTCTCCTCACTCACTCTGCTGCAGCCCCTCCCCTCCTGCTCTGTTTAGCTCTTACACTGGGGGGGGGTGTCTGTCCTGCTGCACTGGTGTGGGATCAAGTTACCAAGGAGGAGAATGGCCTGCACTTTGCTGGATTTATGCAGGCTCTGTGACACCCTGGTTTTGCCAGGGCATCACATAAGCATCATTACTAAACCCAATTCTTAGGAACTCTTCTTTGGGAGAATTTGAACTGTGGTGTGCTAAGTGCCCTTCCAAACTTCTAAAGGCATAAACATCCCTTTTTGAGGTTGGCCGTGTCCTTTTTTCACCCCATTCCCATCTAGTCTTTATTTTGCAGGCCATGCCCCTTTCCACGCCATCATTCAGGCCCCTAAAAATGCATCTGGACGCCGGAGCGGGGTGTAGTAACAAAGCATGCTGGTGACATGCACAGGAAAAGTTCAGGGAGTCCTACTTCCCATTAGGCTCTCTGGGGATTTACCAAATCTTTCCGGAGTGCAGAAGGTCTCTCCTGTAAGCGCATAGCCAAGGTGTAGCATCCAGGTGTCCAGAAGGGTGCCAACAAGTCACTCTGCCTTGGACAGGCTTTCTAAACACAACTGTAGGGCAACAAACTGAATCTCTGACCCAAGTGAAGGATGGCATAGCTACCACTCTAGCCAGAGGTGTTGGCAAGTCAGTATGGTACCGCCTGGACCTTATCTATGAGAGGAATTGACCTTTGGATATTTACAACTATCAGTTTCAATTGATGGTGAACTTGTCCATGATTGATCATCAAAAGTTCTTGTGAAGTCCCTTAGGTTGGACGTAGACGTAAAGAGGGATACAGGTTTTAACTGGATATACTGTACATTTCCTTGGTTCACTCTTATAGAACATTTGGTTGTCGTATTTATCAATGATTTTTAGTTTGTGTACTGGAAAATAATTTAAGTTTTAGCTATAAACATCTGGGCGCTTAGAAAACCATATATTGCCTTCTTTGTCCTAAAAGTGGGAAACGTGACAAAATGTATAGCTGAACCACACCACTCACTGAGTGTACATTGTACAGGGATGCCATGAAAAATGATTATTGTGCACAGTTATGTCACAGAACCCAGAGAGTGGAGCCGTACATAGCCCCATGTTGAATGAAGCAGAGGTCTTCGAACCGAGCACAGTCCCATAGAGAATCAATGGAGCAGAGGTTGAACATGCACACCTCTGCCCTATTCAAAATTGGGTTGTGCACAGGCCCGTTCTCAGGGTCCAGGCCCTGTTCTCAGGATCACTGGGGATCCTCAGACGTCAGAAACCCAGTGATTAACAAGTTAGTTATTCCATATCCTACGAACAATGAAAAACATGTGAATTTGGGAAAATGCCTTTAACACAGATATACTAAATGCCACATCATGATACAAGGATAGTGCACACAGTGATGTCACAAAACATGACCAGTGTCACAGAAAACAGAATATACACATTGTGATGTCAGGGGAAAGAGTTATTACACACAGTTATGACAAAACAGAGATAGTAAATCTATGTTTGAAAAAACATGTCCAACTGATGGATGAGAAAGGATAAAGGGAAGCGGTATATGTACAATCATAGTGCATGATCCAGTTGGCTATAAAAGATAGTTATTGTATGACATAAGGCACTTCCACCATAAAAATCGTAGCTGGGGTGCTCTCATAGGTTTCCACACCATGTAGAATAATAATAGAAAAGAGGCACTCACAGACTAAAGTGAAAAACTTGGAAAATTTATTACACATTCAGTCTTAGTGTATCAGACGTTTCGGCCCAGAACATGGCCTTTGTCAATGACCAACAAATGAATTAGGCTGCTTTCACACTACGTTTTTTTTAACATGCGTTATGAACGTTTTTTTGCTGTAAAAGTGGATCCTGTTTTTACAAAGAAAAATGCATGCAAACGCATGTGTTATTTTGCAGGATCCTGTCACTTGAAGTTTATGGGCGGGCATTGAAGTCATGTGATCGGGAGTGGGGGGAACTGAACGTGATAGACTGGGAGCTGGCATCTGGAAGCTGCGGACGCTGGTAACCAAGGTAAACATCAGGTAACTAAGCGAAGTGCTTTGCTTGGATACCCGATATTTACCTTGGTTACGAGCGTCCGCAGCTGCTAGGAGCCGGGCTGCCTGCTCCCTGCACACGTAACCAAGGTAAACATCGGGTAATTAAGCGAAGCGCTTTGCTTGGTTACCCGAGAGAAAGAGAGGAGAGAGAGGGGGGAGAGAGGGAGGGGGACAGAGGGAGGGGGAGAGAGAGACTGATCACGCCAGGCTGGTTTCTGGGCATGCTCAGTAGAGCAAGCAGGATCCTGTGTATTAGCATGCCAGCGTTCACGTGCGTTTGCGTGCTGTATAGTCAGGAACCAGTGAAAAAAAGTATTTGGACGCAGCTCAAAAATGCTACAAGTAGCATTTTTGAAAAAAGTTAAAAAACTGCAAATCGCTGGATCCTCACTATAACGCACGCAAACACATGTGAACGCATGTTGACGCGAGTCCATTGCAAATGCACTGAAATGAAAACGCGTTTGCACTGAATCCGTTTTTGCATTAAAAAAACGTTCATGACGCATGTTAAAGAAACGTAGTGTGAAAGCAGCCTTATGCCGTCAAACCATAGAAATTCTTCGAGTAGGGAACATGTGCAAAGCGCTATTAGGTATGCGCTGTAAGATAAGGCTCTACTGAAAGCGGTATCCACCGCTATGTATTTATAAAACGCTAGATATGTGCTGTAAGATAAGGCTCTATTGAAAGCGTTGAAAGCGGCGGATGGATGCCGCTGCTTCATAGATTCCATACAGATGGTGCCATCTTATTACCGCTTTACAAATACACAGCGGTGGATACCGCTTTCAATAGAGCCTTATCTTACAGCGCATTCCTAATAGCGCTTTGCACATGTTCCCTACTCAAGGAATTTCTATGGTTTGAAGGCATAACCCATTTGTTGGTCATTGATAAAGGCCATGTTCTGGGCCGAAACATCTGATGCACTAAGACTGAATGTGTAATAAATTTTCCAAGTTTTTGACTTTAATCTGGGAGTGCCTATTTTCTATTATTATTCTAAAAGATAGATGTCATAGGAAAGGGTTATTGCACACAGTGATGTCAGAGTTAAAAAGCTGTATAAATATGGTGATGGATGTCACAGAACAAAGATACAAAGACCATCACATTCCATTGGCGCAACCTGAAGCTTGGTGGGTCCCAGTGCAACATTTTCAACAGAGTCCCCAACTATCACAGGTCTTTAATAGTATTGATCTTCTCATATTGGCTACAATGACCTTTTAAGCCACCCTCTTGGGCTCTAGGGCCCCTGATCTAATATAGTTACACCCCTGATCATAATGCAAGGTTAATGCGTATAGTAATGTCATAGCACACATAGGATAACGTGATGAGAAAG
Organism: Anomaloglossus baeobatrachus; assembly: GCF_048569485.1. Classification (NCBI taxonomy): domain Eukaryota; kingdom Metazoa; phylum Chordata; class Amphibia; order Anura; family Aromobatidae; genus Anomaloglossus; species Anomaloglossus baeobatrachus. The sequence goes on from NC_134354.1 coordinate 692,646,933, forward strand.
CCTTACACAGCAGGCGCCCCTCACTGCAGTGCTGTAAAGATATCCAGCAGATCAAATAATAGGGAGACAGACAGACAGATAGATAGATAGACAGATAGATAGATAGATAGATAGATAATAGAGGTGTGCCGCCCCGTGCTCGGCAGCAGCCGAGACGCTCAGATCCGGACCTTCAGTGGGTGGCTCGAGGGTCTCCGGACCCGGGAGTCCTGCCGTCACGTCGATCAAAAGGGGTTTGGTGGTTTGGGGACGTAGGGGTACGGCCGGAGCCATGTTTGAGTTTGTGACGCCACCCACGGGATGTGGTGAAGGTGGACACCACCGCTGCAGTTATGGGGCACCCGGGGGAGATGTTATGCAGCAAGTTGTTAACCCCTCCGTGTGCAGGGATTGTGGCCTCGTGACCCGTTGGGGGTGTTTGGCGGTGCAGGGAGATGGGCGGCCGGAGGGCACTGGTGTACTCACGATTAGTAAACACACGAGTCTCTGGTAAACCAAGGTGATGGTGGTCGGTGCCCGCAGCCAGCTGCAGTCTGGTCCCCCACCCGGTTGGTGGTCTCTGCCTTTCTCCTGCACCTGTTTTGTGATGGTGGACTACCTGCGCTTGCAACTTCAAGAGTCCGCTCCCCGGCTTGTGGTTGCCTGAGGAGCCCTTTGCCCGCAGACGCTGCCTGTGGGATCTCTCTGCCGTAGCGGTGGCTTTCTATCCCCCTCGTTGGGCTGTTGCCTTCAGTCGAGACATTGAGTGGGACAGGACCTATAGTGATGGCCGCAATCAGTTAATTAGCTAGCCCCCAGTAACTTCTGGACCTAGCTTCAGGGTCTGAGTACCCCGCTTTGTGCTCCGGTTTCCGAGTCGGTTCCCCGGGTCGGTACCGGCGGGCCACTACCCTGTCCAAGTCCACCTCGGTTCCACCGAGCCATCTTCCTGGCTCCTGCAGACAGAAGCCTCCGTCTGCCTCCTAGCCAAAGGTACCTGGGCTTCTACCCTGGCACCTGTCAGTCTGCTACAGGCCTGTCACACAGGCCTGACCTCCTCCACTCAACTCTCAAACTGATCTGCTCTCTTTTCCCGCCTCAGGCCATCCGAACTCCTCGGTGGGCGTGTCCAACAGCCTGGCTCCGCCCCCTGGTGTGTCCATCAAGCACTGAGAGGGGTGACTAGGGTTTAAATGTTTGGCTGCTGTCACCTTGTTAGGGGACTGGTGTAATGCGGGGCCCTACCTGTGACTACCTGGCCCGGCCAGGGCGTCACAGATAGATAATTACCATATTGGAAAATAAATAGCTTCTGTAATTTCTACATTTAGCATGAATTCATACATTACTATTAGCGTCCGCATTTTCTCAGATATTTCCCTCTGACATGACCATAAGAAACATTTCTAGCACCTGTCTAAGGAAAGTCTTGGAGAATACATCTTAGTGTAAAAATTCTATAAATTTCCATTAAAGGCAACATGAATATGTAGAAGAGCAGAGACTGATAGAGGACAGAACACTGGGGGGGTGGACAGAAAAGTGAGAAAATGCAGACCACTAATGCCGGGTCAGTGAAAGTACACTCACCACTGGAAGCGGAGGGTCACTGACAGTGCGCAGAGCACTAGAACAAGGTTAGGAACTGTATACACAGCACAAGAGAGAGCGGGATTAACGATATACAGAAAGCTGCAGGAAGTCCTGGGACAATTTTTTACAAGCTAAAAGTGGATGATATATGGAAATTGCAGAAAACAAACATATAAAGCCATCTGATAATAACAGAATACAAAGCTAAAGCAGCAATGGAAGCAGAGATATAACTTGAAGCTCCTGGGTGACAGCAGTGGAGACAAGCAATGTCAGAAATGAGGAGTGATTCATGTGCCCTCTCCTGCACTGAAGTGATAGCAGCGGAGACAAGTGTGACGCCCTGGACCCCCAGGGGTCACAGTACACTAACATCACACACACACCCCTTCCCCTGGGTAGGTGACACCATTCAATCAAATCCTTGTTGCCACCCTCCAGGCTTGATGTCCACACCAGGTGGGGCGGAGCCAGGCGGTTGACCCCACCCACCGAGGAGTTCACAGGCCTGGAGGTGGGAAAAGACAGTGAGGTTGTAGTAGTGAAAGAGAGAGGAGTGAAAAACTGTTGGTGTCTGGGTTGGAGCCCAGGCACGTTCAGCAAGGTAGGCAGACGGTGGTGGCTGTCTGCAGGAGTTGGTGTAGGTCAGCGGAACCGTAGGACCGGGGTCGGGCGGTGACCTGCCGGTACAGAACCAGGGAGCAGATTGAAGCCAAGCACCAAGGCAGGGTACTCAGAACCCAACCAGGCTGGGAGCCGCCGTAAAACTCAAATTATCTGATTGCGGTCTGGACCTCAGGGGTTCATTCCCACCTAAGTCCAGTCAGAAGGCAACAGTCCAACCCATCCGGATAAGAGCCACCGCCAAGGGCCAGAGATCCAAGGGCCAGCGCCTGCGGGCAAACAAGCTCTCCCGACACATACACGCTGGGGAGCGGACTACCCGTGGGAAGCCATAGGAGTCAAATACACTTACACTGGTGCAGGAAAATGACAGCTACCATCAACCCATCCGGGGAGAGTGAGAACACCGCAGCCGGCTGTGGGCCCCGTCCATCCAGCCGTTTGGTTTACCAGAGACTCTGTCCTTCTGTGTCTGAGTGAGTACAACAGTGCCATCCGGCACCGCACCGCGTTGCACCCGCGCCCCCGCTGCCTCCCCGCCTCGGCACCTGCACCTTTACCTCCTCCCTGCTCCCCAACCGGGGCCCCGGGACCAACAGCCCCTACCCACGGAGGGGTCAACACCTGAGCTGCTCTCCGCCATCGCTCCCGGGATTCCCAGTCACCAGCAGCACTCGTGCCTACCATTACCACAACCCGTGGGTGGCATCACGACCGACATCCCAAATACCGGCCACAAAACCTCCCCTTTTCACTCATGGTCCGGCCCCGTGCTCGAGCCACCGAGGAGCAGAAGCACCGGACCCGAGCCCCAGCGATTACAGACGAGCGGCGTTACCCACCCCTCCGCCCGCGACACAAGCAATGTCAGAAGTGAGGAGAGAATGATCTGTGTGCCCTCTCCTGCACTGAAATGATAGCTGAGAAGGCAAGCAATGTCAGAAGTGAGGAGAGAGTGATCTCTGTGCCCTCTCCTGCAATTAAGTGATAGCAGAGGAGACAAGCAATGTCAGAAATGAGGAGTGATTCATGTGCCCTTTCCAGCACTGAAGTGATAGCTGAGGAGACAAGCAATGTCTGAAGTGAGGAGAAAGTGACTTGTGCGTCCTCTCCTGCACTGAAGTGATAGCTGAGGAGACAAGCAATGTCAAAAGTGAGGAGAGAGTGATTTGTGTGGCTTCTACTGCACTAAAGTGATAGCTGAGGAGATAAGCAATGTCAAAAGTGAGGAGAGAGGGATTTGTGTACCCTCTCCTGCACTGAAGTGATAGTAGAGGAAATAAGCAATGTTAGAAGTGAGGATAGTGATTTGTGTGCCCTCTCCTGCACTGAAGTTATAGCAAAAGAGACAGCAATGTCAGAAGTGAGGAGAGAGTGATCTGTGTGCCCTCTCCCGCACTGGAGTGACACTAGCTGAGGAGGCAAGTGTGAAGCCCCACAGGTGCAGTGTCGGTGCATTACCTTCAGGGACTCCACTCGGCTGGATCTTGTCACTGGTAGGAGATCTTCTATCTGTCGTGACGCCACTCTCAGTATTGCGGTCAGTGGGGACCGCCACTGCAGGTTGAGGGACGCCTGGGACTGATGGTAAGTGCAGTTAGTTGGAATAGCCTCCTGAGAGTGAGGCAAGCCCCAGGGCCCTGTGTAGGTGCGTAGTACCACAAGGCGCAGAATAACTCCACACACGCAGGATGTCTTTCAGGGGTTTTACTCACTTCAGGTGGCAGGGTGAGTAACCCGGGCGTAGCTGGGATGAACCAGGCGGGAACCAGGTATCCTTCAGGCTGACTTCTGATGGTGACTACCAACTCGCCTTCCTTAGCCCTTGGTGGTTTGGGGTAACCCCGACTTTTAGTCCCTATGGGGGTCACCCAGGGAAGTTGCTGAAGCCTCACTCCCCTTCGTTTGCCGTTTGCTTGTGGCCTGGACCAGCTCACTCCAGCTGCTTGCCTCCTGCGAACTATGGGCCCTAACTGTGGCTACGTGGCTGCGGCTTTTGGTTGTTGTGGTGTGGGCTTTGAGAGCCCCACACCGGCAGGTTTAGCAAAAGAAAGCTGGATCTATCTCCGCTCCGGGATCTGCCGCCCGTTTGGGCCTGGTTCTCCCTAGCAGTCTCCTTACTTCCCACTCTGTGCTCTCTCTCTAGCTGGAGATGGGTTTCGGGTAGCACTCCTAGGTGACCGTTCTCCCCCGTCGGTAGCCACTGCGCGGACGCTGTCAGACTACAGCAGCCCAGGGGAAGGGGTCAGCTCTCCTCGGAGCTCCCTGGACTCTGCTCTGAACCGGCTCACATCTGGGACCTTCACTGCTGCTCCTGTCAGAGCTTCACTTTCCTGCTCCTCACTCCTCCACACTCTGCTGCAGACTCCTCCTTCTCTTTTCCCTTTTGTGCCTGCCTACGCCACCTAGCAACCAGACTCTCTTACCACACCCCTTGAGAGGAGATGGAGGCTTTTGGCCCCCTCCACTATTCCAGTGGAGGTGAAGGCTTTTCCCCCTCCTGGGATCCCCAGGGGTCCTCTCAAAGGTACATGTGTGAGACCTGATCACTATGCGCCTGTGTAGTCACACCTCGGGCAGCCTTCTGGATTACCTGTATTGTACTGTCCCCAGCATGGGTGCAGTACTCAGTGGTGCCTGACCAGGTCAGGGGCGCCACACAAGCAAGGTCAGCAGTGAGGAGAGAGTGATTTGTGTGCTCCGTCCTGCATAGTATTGGGTTTGGGGAAATCAGTGCTATCAATCAACATAGAAGGAGTAACCGGGATAGAAAACGTGTTTAGTTTTACAGTACCTGCATTGTGCAGGAGAGTTTAAGAAATCTTATGCTGATTCTGGGAAGGATATCAGTATCTTTAATTTACCAGCACTGCAGATTTCATATCTTTATCTATTTACACTGTGGATATATATTACCGCCAATTTACCCTCTACAATACAAAGGGTGAGATGCACCTCTTGTCCACACCATCTTTACCACTATATTGCTGCACCACTTCCGCTATGGGAGATTTTTCCAGTTTAAAGGTGTTGGCCATTTTATCTCCAAATGTGCTGGGAACATGATTTTGTGGCACTTATTAATATATGTATTATATAAGTGTTCCAGGTTCTCCTCCTGAACAGTGGAGCCTTCTTCACACACAGCACAGCAGGGAAAGTCGCAGTCAGTCAGACATATACCCAGCAGCGGTTGGCCGCAGTATTACATGACGGACATGAATAGTTGTCCATGTAATATAATGACAATGGGTATTGATGCTTCATTCCTTCCAACCCTACTTTGAGTACCTGTCTCCCCGTAATATTCATCCTCCCCTACAGTCCCATAAATTAAATACTAAACTAAAATAAAGAGACCACACCAATGGATGGAATGAATTGGCCACAGCATCCTTTTATTTAAACATATAACCAAAAAATGATACCGCTAATAAGAAGGGAATGGTCCTCAAAACGCCACACAATTCTTTTTGCAGGCCCGACCCCACCTAGACTTCTAAGGTCATATTACCCCTAGCTGATTATACACTCGAAGGCATTTGTTGCAAAACAACCTGTCACGATTTTTTACGGCACCAACATGGGCCCCACCTTCACCATCTGTATGGTGTTCTGCCATCACCCATTCCTTGGAATCCACCAGGGGAGTCCAGAGCCTTGTGAGCTCCCCCCATCCATCCGCTATGAAACCACATGCCCAACTTCGAGGATCCTCCCCTCCATTCACCGCTGTGACATTAATTAAAGAAACTAATAGGCCAATAGTACATCCAAACCTAACTTTCAGTTGTGATTGTAACCTAAATATATACCTGTATAACCATACATTCACGAATAAATAAAAGCCCACAAGTAGCCCCTCAAACCTCCTTACGATGTACTGTCACTGCAACTAAAAGGAAGGGTGGGTGGAAGTTTAATTGTTGGTTGCCTAAAATGGCTGACCTACACTAATGGCTTCCCCTATTTATACCCCTAATCCCCTACTTTGCCTCCTCAGGATCTCTCTGCCTTTGTTTTAGTCCCCTCCTCCCCTAAGTCTAGCAAAACCCTAAAACCTGCATTATTTGAAAATTCCCCTATACTTAAAAAAACCTCAAACCCTGTATTATTGAAATCTTTCATTCCCATCCAACCCTGTCATGGTGGCATTTCCCCTAGACCTGTGGCCTAAGTCCAGCCTTACTCAACAGCTCTAGTCTTCCAGAATCAGCTGCTCCTACAGAGTGACCCTCTATTGTGGCTCATAAATGGGGCATTGAGCAAGACCCCAGGTTAGTAAATAAATATATATATATATGTCTTTGCACTTACCAAATACCTGAAATGTTTCCAATAAAAAGTGCTAAATTTGTGAAACATCTGCACATGAGCAATAAACTCACCTAAGTATAGAACAAGAGCATGCATCGAGTTAGCAATGGGTCACACAAGCAGGTCATAGGTCCCTCCAACATCCGGTCATTTATAACTCTCCTACCCCACAAAAATAGGAGTAGTTAAAATGGAGAAGCATGAGCTCTAATATTACCTGATTAGGCTATTTTCACACAGTATTTGTTGGGACAGTATTCGCGCCTGGCATACCGTTTGTTTTATTACTTTGTGGAATAGTGTTGTTGATGTTGCCGATTTATACAACCATTGAAAAAGACATTTACTATGGTCACCTTAATACGAATTTGTCTACATCCAAGTGACTGAGCCTGTCTTCTGGAGAAATGTTGTCTATGCCCCTTTGTGTTTGTCTCTATACTTTCAAACCTGTATATTTCTTACACTAAACACATTGGCCAACATGTACTAATGATGACACATCATGCCTAGTGCAAGTAGTCTAAATGTGCAGAAATTATTTTTTCAATTTAAAGTATTATTGGATTTTTAAATAGAATTATAGGAAGTAGAGAAAACAGAAAATCAACAATAAACATATACAGTTAGGTCCAGAAATATTTGGACAGTGACACAAGTTTTGTTATTTTAGCTGTTTACAAAAACATGTTCAGAAATACAATTATATATATATAATATGGGCTGAAAGTGCACACTCCCAGCTGCAATATGAGAGTTTTCACATCCAAATCGGAGAAAGGGTTTAGGAATCATAGCTCTGTAATGCATAGCCTCCTCTTTTTCAAGGGACCAAAAGTAATTGGACAAGGGACTCTAAGGGCTGCAATTAACTCTGAAGGCGTCTCCCTCGTTAACCTGTAATCAATGAAGTAGTTAAAAGGTCTGGGGTTGATTACAGGTGTGTGGTTTTGCATTTGGAAGCTGTTGCTGTGACCAGACAACATGCGGTCTAAGGAACTCTCAATTGAGGTGAAGCAGAACATCCTGAGGCTGAAAAAAAAGAAAAAATCCATCAGAGAGATAGCAGACATGCTTGGAGTAGCAAAATCAACAGTCGGGTACATTCTGAGAAAAAAGGAATTGATTGGTGAGCTTGGGAACTCAAAAAGGCCTGGGTGTCCACGGATGACAACAATGGTGGATGATCGCCGCATACTTTCTTTGGTGAAGAAGAACCCGTTCACAACATCAACTGAAGTCCAGAACACTCTCAGTGAAGTAGGTGTATCTGTCTCTAAGTCAACAGTAAAGAGAAGACTCCATGAAAGTAAATACAAAGGGTTCACATCTAGATGCAAACCATTCATAAATTCCAAAAATAGACAGGCCAGAGTTAAATTTGCTGAAAAACACCTCATGAAGCCAGCTCAGTTCTGGAAAAGTATTCTATGGACAGATGAGACAAAGATCAACCTGTACCAGAATGATGGGAAGAAAAAAGTTTGGAGAAGAAAGGGAACGGCACATGATCCAAGGCACACGACATCCTTTGTAAAACATGGTGGAGGCAACGTGATGGCATGGGCTTGCATGGCTTTCAATGTCACTGGGTCACTTGTGTTTATTGATGACATAACAGCAGACAAGAGTAGCCGGATGAATTCTGAAGTGTACCGGGATATACTTTCAGCCCAGATTCAGCCAAATGCCGCAAAGTTGATCGGACGGCGCTTCATAGTACAGATGGACAATGACCCCAAGCATACAGCCAAAGCTACCCAGGAGTTCATGAGTGCAAAAAAGTGGAACATTCTGCAATGGCCAAGTCAATCACCAGATCTTAACCCAATTGAGCATGCATTTCACTTGCTCAAATCCAGACTTAAGACGGAAAGACCCACAAACAAGCAAGACCTGAAGGCTGCGGCTGTAAAGGCCTGGCAAAGCATTAAGAAGGAGGAAACCCAGCGTTTGGTGATGTCCATGGGTTCCAGACTTAAGGCAGTGATTGCCTCCAAAGGATTCGCAACAAAATATTGAAAATAAAAATATGTTGTTTGGGTTCGGTTTATTTGTCCAATTACTTTTGACCTCCTAAAATGTGGAGTGTTTGTAAAGAAATGTGTACAATTCCTACAATTTCTATCAGATATTTTTGTTCAAACCTTCAAATTAAACGTTACAATCTGCACTTGAATTCTGTTGTAGAGGTTTCATTTCAAATCCAATGTGGTGGCATGCAGAGCCCAACTCGCGAAAATTGTGTCACTGTCCAAATATTTCTGGACTTAACTGTATCTGAGGTAAAAAAAAACACCTGAAGGAACATTACTTCCAATAGAAAAATAAACACTATAACCAATAGAATTCAAACATCTATAACAAAAAAAATTATATATATATATATATATATATATATATATATATATATAATACTAGCTGTACTACCCGGCTTCGCCCGGGTTAATAACTGCTGTTAACAAAATAGAATGTATTAACATTCCCGGGACAGAATGTATAAATAGAATATATTAACGCCCGGGGTAGTAACTGTCTCTCTGTTTCTCTCCCATTCTCTGTCTGTCTCCCCCTCTGTATATATCTCTCTGTCTCTCTCTCTATCTTTGTCTGTCTGCCTTTTTCCCTGTCTCTCTCTCTCTTTTTGTCTGTCTGTCTCTTTCCCTGTCTCTCTCTCTCTCTTTGTCTGTCTGTCTCTTTCCCTGTCTGTCTCTGACTGTTTTTGTCTCTTTCTCCGTCTGTCTCAATCTCTTTCCTTGTCTGTCTATCTATGTCTGTCACTTTCCCTGTCTGTCTTTTACCGTCTGTCTCTTTCCCTCTCTTTCCCTGTCTGTCTGTTTCCCTATGTCTGTCTCTTTGTCTGTGTCTGTTTCTTTACCTGTCTGTCTGTCTCTTAACCTGGCTCTCTCTTTCCCTCTCTTTCCCTGTCTGTCTCTTTCCCTGTCAGTCTGTCTCTTTGTCTCTGTCTGTCTCTTTGTGTCTGCCTCTTTCCCTGTCTATGTCTGTCTCTTTCCCTGGCTGCATTGTGACACGCCAACATTCCATATAAGGGCCTGGCCGCGCATTCTTCTGAAGTTCTGGCTGCACTGTGGCTCCCAGCTCCATTCGCTTTAATGGAGGCAGGTTCTTTGGTGAATATCTGTAAAGAGCGCGGTTAAAATTTCCCCTCAAAACATAGCCTATGACGCTCTCGGGGTCCAGAAGTGTGAGTGTGCAAAATTTTGTGGCTGTAGCTGCGACGGTGCGGATGCCAATACCGGACATACACACATACACACATTCAGCTTTATATATTAGATATATATAGATACACTAGCTGTACTACCCGGCTTCGCCCGGGTTAATAACTGCTGTTAACAAAATAGAATGTGCAAAATTTTGTGGCTGTAGCTGTGACGGTGCAGATGCCAATCCCGGACATACATACACACATACATACACACACACACACACACACACACACACACACACACACATACACACTCACACTTCTGGACCCCGAGAGCGTCATAGGCTGTTTTGAGGGGAAATTTTAACCCCGCTCTTTACAGTTATTCACCAAAAAAACTGCCTCCATTAAAGCGAATGGAGCTGGGAGCCACAGTGCAGCCAGAACTTCAGAAGAATGCGCAGCCACGCCCTTATATGGAATGTTGGCGTGCCACAATGCAGCCAGGGAAAGAGACAGACACAGACAGGGAAAGAGGCAGACACAAAGAGACAGACAGAGACAAAGAGACAGACTGACAGGGAAAGAGACAGACAGGGAAAGAGAGGGAAAGAGAGAGCCAGGTTAAGAGACAGACAGACAGGTAAAGAAACAGACACAGACAAAGAGACAGACATAGGGAAACAGACAGACAGGGAAAGAGATGGAAAGAGACAGACGGTAAAAGACAGACAGGGAAAGTGACAGACATAGATAGACAGACAAGGAAATGTCTTATATGGAATGTTGGCGTCTCACAATGCAGCCAGGGAAAGAGACAGACAGGGAAAGAGGCAGACACAAAGAGAAAGACACAGACAAAGAGACAGACTAACAGGGTAAGAGACAGACAGAAAAAGTGACAGAGATAGATAGACAGACAAGGAAAGAGATAGATTATATGGAATGTTGGTGTGTCACAATGCAGCCAGGGAAAGAGACAGACTGACAGGGAAAGAGAAAGATAGGTTAAGAGACAGACACAGACAGGTAAAGAAACAGACACAGACAAAGAGACAGACACAGGGAAACAGACAGACAGGGAAAGAGAGGGAAAGAGACAGACAGGGTAAAAGACAGACAGGGAAAGTGACAGAGATAGATAGACAGACAAGGAAAGAGATTGAGACAGACGGAGAAAGAGATAGAAACAGTCAGAGACAGACAGGGAAAGAGACAGACAGACAAAGAGAGAGAGAGAGACAGGGAAAGAGACAGACAGACAAAGAGAGAGAGAGAGAGACAGAGAGATATATACAGAGGGGGAGACAGACAGAGAATGGGAGAGAAACAGAGAGACAGTTACCACCCCGGGCGTTAATATATTCTATTTATACATTCTGTCCTGGGAATGTTAATACATTCTATTTTGTTAACAGCAGTTATTAACCCGGGCGAAGCCGGGTAGTACAGCTAGTATATATATATATATATATGTATAGAGTCTAAGGAAGACCTGAGCCTACACCAGAGGAACCCGAAGACCAAATATCATCGCCAGAGGAACCTAAAAACCGAATACCTTCTCCAGAGAAAGCCGAAGACCAAATACCAATATCAAAGGAACTCGAAGACCAAATACCAGTGCCAGGGGAACTCGAAGACCAAATACCAATGCCAAAGGAACCCGAAGAAGAAATATACCAATGCCAGTGGAACTTGAAGACCAATTTTCAATGCCAGAGGAACTCAAAGACCGAACACCGCCATCAAAGGAACCCGAACTCCAAATACCATCACCAGAAGGACAGAAGCCAGAATACTGAGCACCGTCTCTAGAGTAGGACCAGACTATCCAATCAAACACCTAAGATAGTACGCTGAGAACCGCAGACTGGGAAATGAACATTTGTTCCGGTGCAGCGTCCAAGTGAGCCGCACCATTACTTCCTACCTTGACATATGATATTGAAAGAGAATAACTAGTTACCAGTTTTAATTGTCGATGAAGTCAATTGCGCCAAGTTTAGTGCACCGCTAACATGGATAGATCTATGCAAAGCTCAAGTTTTCTTGCTTAACTGTATATTGTGACTACAAGTAGGGCGACACCAATGCTCCCCTGACAGAAGGACTGGGATTGGGTTATTGTTAAGGGAATTTGTACATTATAATCTGCAGTGATAGTATGCACTTGATCAGTCATAGAGGAGGGATTTGATTTGTTTGTTTTAAACTTTTGTATTGCCTTTCGCTTGCCCATTCCTATTCTGTCTCACTATACCTGCTCAATAAATACGTGTTGGGGTCAACACTGAGTCGTCTTTACTGTGTGTTGCATTTCTGGACCCTGCGCACATTCATCTCTTGATGGTCTTCAGTAAAATGGCACCATTGGCAGCTTATGTGCAGATTGACCTCCAGCGGTCTTCAACTAAATGACACCAGTGGCATGCACAGATTGAGATCTCAGCTCATCACTGATAAATCTGCACATGCACCGCCATCGGCGCTATTTTGCTGAAGACTGTTGGAAGATGAAAGTGTGAATGTGCCACCAACAGCGCCATTGTACTGAAGACCACCAGGGGATGAAGGTGCGCAAGCCATACCGACGGCAAGGGTGGCGCTGGTGTGACCTTCAGAGAAGGAGGCACAAACAAATGTGAAGGGGCTACTACAGAGCTGAAGATCCTACCCAGAGTCCTGCCTCAATGCATGAAAGCTTATTGCACATAAACTTCTACCGTGGATTAAATAACAACCAGGCTGTGGATTTCTTCACTACAAGTATCAATTAAATCAGGATAACAGAGCAATTATGGCTATTCCTTTACTTTAACATGGTAAATTGTGATAACAGTTTATCTTTAAAGAGGTTGTCCACTACATTTACACTGATGGCCTATCCTTAGGATAGGTAATTAATGTCTGATCAGCCAAGTTCCGACACCCCTCACCTCCGCTGGTCAGCTGTTGTCGATGCCAGCAGTGGCAGCCAGCAGCCGGAAATGCTCAGTTCCGAAGCTGCACCATTGTCTGATAGTGGCTGTGGCCCTGTACTACACATCCACCTTCTAATAATTTGAATGGGAGGCGAATCTGCAGTACCCGGCCACAGCTGCAATAAGTTGATAGGGCAGCTCCGGAACTGATCATTTCTAGCTGCCTGCTGCCACCGCCGGGTGTACGAACCCAGCCAATCAGATATTTATAACCTATCCTAAGGATTGGCCGTCAATGCAAAAGTAGTGGACAACCTCTTTAAGGGAAGCCAGAAATCACAAAGAATCACAAAGAATTCAGGTGACACCAAAAGCTTGAAAGAAGATGACTAAAATAGAAACCTGGGGTAGGCAATTAACACAAAGAAGGGTTAGGAAAAGTAGGCTATGCTAGGGGAAATTAAAAATGAACAGATCAAAGGACAAGATAGGCAGCGGAAAAAAGAGAGAAGGGGATCAACAAAAAGAACTAAAGGACACATGTCAATTAAAGGCCCTATTACACGCAACGACGTATCTAACGATATATCGCCAGGGTCACGGATTCCGTGACGCACATCTAGCATTGTTAGCGACGTCGTTGCATGTGACACCAACAAATGGCCGTTAACGATGGAAAATACTCACCAAATCGTCCATCATTGACACGTCGTTCATTTTCAAAAAATCGTTGATTGTTGAGGACGTAGGTTGTTCTTCGGTCCCGAGGCAGCACACATTGCTACATGTGACACCTCGGGAACGACGAACTACAGCTTACCTGCGGCCGTTGGAAATGAGGAAGGAAGGAGGTGGGCGAGATGTTACGGCCGCTCATCTCCGCCCCTCCGCTTCTATTGGACGGCCAGTTAGTGACGCCGCTGTGATGCAGCATGAACCGCCCCCTTAGAAAGGAGGCGATTCGCCGGCCACAGCGACGTCGCTAGGCAGGTAAGTCCATGTGACAGCTCCTTTTATATTGTGCGCCATGGGCAGCGATTTGCCGGTAACGCACAAACGACGGGGGCGGGGCAGCGATGTCGCTGCGTGTAAAGCCCCCTTATGGAGAATGAGGTTCACATAGCTCAAGATGAGGATAGATCATCTTAGGACGGACCTATAAAGTGAGGTGGATAAGAAAGAATACTAGTTGAACCATTTATTGGAGTTATGTGTGGCAAATTTATCACATGCTGTGTGATAGATATAGAGCATCTTTCTACAAGTTAGAAACTTTCTCTCTCCTACACCAACTCTTATCCTGGCGCATTTGAATATAAATCGAGGGTAAATTACGACTCTACTTAGCCAAATCAACGTTCGAGCAACAGAAACAAAATCTTTGAGCGTTCCGCATGCGCTCATTCTTCTTCTTCAACGTACAGTAGAAAACAAGTTTATTAATAGTGGTCCATTGTTTTTGGTCATGTATGAACCATGATTAGGCAAGTTTTCATATGCACAGAATAAAATGATTACAGCTGAAAGAACGTCTGATTGGAATTGTAGCTGTTACTACAATGTGAATGGGATCGATACGAAGATTAGACCTTGAATCACCAGGAAAACCAACCCTGCAGACTATCGCATCTACTCCAAACCTTCTCCCAAAAGTGTTTATACAGGAGAGACAGGAAGCTTACATGATGTTATGTTTTATGTAGGATGATGGAAACTTGTGTATATAAGGGGGCTGCCACTGCACCTCATCCCTTCCTGAAGAACCCCTACAAAAACGTCACTGACCGCAATGGCTTTCTAATTATACACACAAAATCGCAGTGGGTAAACCAATAACAGACTCCTTCAGTTCTTTCTCAGCTATGTGAATACTCCACATTTTTGGATCCATACACCCACCAGGAGAGGGCTTCTCAATCCACATTCTTGTATTCATATTTATGAGCCGGAGAGATTATTAAAAAGGCCTCTCTGTGTAAGATGTCAGGCAGCTGGAGGACATTACAAGGCACAAAATAAAAAGTGAGCACTAAATAATATGACTAAAAAAAAAACAGCAACGCTGCAGAAGGGATTAGGATTTTATCCCATTATCCCCATTTATATGTAGTAATATAGCCAATAGGATAAAAACAGACAAGGAAATGTCTTATATGGAATGTTGGCGTCTCACAATGCAGCCAGGGAAAGAGACAGACAGGGAAAGAGGCAGACACAAAGAGAAAGACACAGACAAAGAGACAGACTAACAGGGTAAGAGACAGACAGAAAAAGTGACAGAGATAGATAGACAGACAAGGAAAGAGATAGATTATATGGAATGTTGGTGTGTCACAATGCAGCCAGGGAAAGAGACAGACTGACAGGGAAAGAGAAAGATAGGTTAAGAGACAGACACAGACAGGTAAAGAAACAGACACAGACAAAGAGACAGACACAGGGAAACAGACAGACAGGGAAAGAGAGGGAAAGAGACAGACAGGGTAAAAGACAGACAGGGAAAGTGACAGAGATAGATAGACAGACAAGGAAAGAGATTGAGACAGACGGAGAAAGAGAAACAGTCAGAGACAGACAGGGAAAGAGACAGACAGACAAAGAGAGAGAGAGAGACAGGGAAAGAGACAGACAGACAAAGAGAGAGAGAGAGAGACAGAGAGATATATACAGAGGGGGAGACAGACAGAGAATGGGAGAGAAACAGAGAGACAGTTACCACCCCGGGCGTTAATATATTCTATTTATACATTCTGTCCTGGGAATGTTAATACATTCTATTTTGTTAACAGCAGTTATTAACCCGGGCGAAGCCGGGTAGTACAGCTAGTATATATATATATATATATGTATAGAGTCTAAGGAAGACCTGAGCCTACACCAGAGGAACCCGAAGACCAAATATCATCGCCAGAGGAACCTAAAAACCGAATACCTTCTCCAGAGAAAGCCGAAGACCAAATACCAATATCACGCTACAATTTATCTGACGATATGTCGTCAGGGTCACGGTTTTCGTGACGCACTTCCGTCATCGTTAGCGACGTCGTTGCGTGTGACACCTACGTGCGACTTCAAATGATCGCAAATAGGGTGAAAATCGTTGATCGTTCACACGTTGTTCAGTTTCAAAATATTGTTCGTCATGTGGAACACAGCAGACATATTGCTACGTTTGACACCCTGCCAACGACGAACAACATCCACACGACCGCCTTGGTCAAACAATATATCGCTGAACGATGTAGCATCGTTTGTGAGATGTGTAAGAGTGACCGCTACAAAACAACCTATGAGCGATCTCGGCAAATCGTAACAACGATCTGGGCGTGTCACATTGCTAACGAGATTGCTAGCGATATCGTTGTGTGTAAAGCAGCCTTAAGATTGGTGGGAGTCACATTTTTGGCTAAGCTCAGGAGATGACCATCTTGATTGCTAAACAAAATTTTAAGTTTAGGACTCATTTTGATGCACTTTTTATGATTTGTATATTTAGTTGAGAACTTGGTCCAAAGAACATGGATAGCTTACATTAATCCATATCCAAAAAAAAATTAAATTGGATCAATGTAACATGAGATATACTGGTATTTATGAATTCTGGAAGGCAACCTACCAGAAAGCTCCATATTTGATGGAATTATCCCTACGGAACGCACAATATTCAGCTAAACAAGGCCCATTTACGTATTACATTTACACATTTTTTTTGTTTTTTGTGGTTGTTTTAAGCCTATTTTAATTCCATTTTTTAATTTTATATGTGTTTGTCCAGTTTTTTTTATCTTCACTATTGTGGGTGAGTATTTTTTTTTCCAGATATTCATTTCATCAGCCAATTTATCAGTTTCAATTTTAGTTGTAAAACTTTAGCGCAGTCTAACTTTAGTTCTCCTTGGAGTAATTTTTTGTAAGCCAGAAGGTTTTGTGCAAATATCAAAAGCTGTATTTTTGACATTTTGCTCAAAAAAGGCTAAAGACAAAAATAAAGAGCATTTTCTATTTTACGAAACATTTGTGAACCACTTGAGCCATATTAAAGAATTTGGTACAAGAAATGTCAACAATAATAAAAAAGACTTAAAGTAATCCTATAGCTGTGTATACATTAAATGGAAGTGAATTCGGGACTACAGAACAGGAGAAGGACTTGGGTATTCTCATTACAAATAAGCTGAGCAGCAGCACTCAATGTCAAGCAGCAGCTGCAAAAGCAAACAAGATTTTAGGGTGTATAAAAAGAGAGATTAGATCCCGTGATCCCAATATATTGTTACCCCTCTATAAATCACTTGTAAGGTCACATCTGGAATATGGAATCGAGTTTTGGGCTCCACATTTTAAAAAGGACATACAGAAGTTAGAGTCAACTCAAAGTCGGCTAACTAGACTACTGCAAGGAATGGAAGGCCTCACATATGATGAGAGGTTGAAAAGGTTAGATATGTTTAGCTTAGAAAAAAAGTCTCAGAGGAGATCTCATTTATATGTATAAATACATGTGTGGTCAATATAAAGGACTGGCACATGACTTATTCCTTCCAAAGACAATACTAAGGACTAGAGATGAGCGAACCGGTCGCGGTTCGGCTCGAGGTTGGTTCGCCGAACGGACCTCCCGTTCGAGTTCGGTTCGTCGAACGTTCGACGAACCGAACTCGAACTGCATAGGAAACAATGGCAGGCAATCACAAACACAGAAAAACACCTAGAAAACACCCTCAAAGGTGTCCTAAAGGTGACAAACAACTCAAACACATTGGAAAGTGACAAGGACATATACTCATGCGAAAACAAAACAGCTGGACAAGGAAAAAGAGGAGGACACACAGATATAGGCATGGCACGCCCTTCTAAAATCATGTAAAACACCGCAAGGTGACTCCAAGCGGAGTCTCCATTTTTTCCAAAAATTGGGCCACACACACACCCACCCCTTCAGTGGCAGCAGTTGTGCCCCAGTTGTACACTTCACAGCTACATTTGCATCAAGCACATTCAAAAATACGCCATTCTTATCCATCCCCAGGATGACACCGGGGTAGGTAGCAAAGTCTTTGCTGACCCATGACTTGTTCATCTTGGCTTCTTTTAAAAACAATGTAAGCAAGGGTTACTCCAAGCGGAGTCTCCCTTTTTTCCAAAAATTGGGCCACACAGACACCCACCCCATCAGTGGCAGCACTTGGGCCCTAGTTGCAAACAGGATGTTTTGATTTGCATCAAGCACATTCAAAAATACGCCATTCTTATCCGTCCCCAGGATGACACCGGGGTAGGTAGCAAAGTCTTTCCTGATCCCAGCTCTGTTCATCTTGGCTTCTTTTAAAAACACATCAAGCAAGGGTTACTCCAAGCGGAGTCTCCCTTTTTTTCCAAAAATTGGGCCACACAGACACCCACCCCATCAGTGGCAGCACTTGGGCCCTAGTTGCAAACAGGATGTTTTGATTTGCATCAAGCACATTCAAAAATACGCCATTCTTATCCGTCCCCAGGATGACACCGGGGTAGGTAGCAAAGTCTTTGCTGATCCCAGCTCTGTTCATCTTGGCTTCTTTTAAAAACACATCAAGCAAGGGTTACTCCAAGCGGAGTCTCCCTTTTTTCCAAAAATTGGGCCACACAGACACCCACCCCATCAGTGGCAGCACTTGGGCCCTAGTTGCAAACAGGATGTTTTGATTTGCATCAAGCACATTCAAAAATACGCCATTCTTATCCGTCCCCAGGATGACACCGGGGTAGGTAGCAAAGTCTTTGCTGATCCCAGCTCTGTTCATCTTGGCTTCTTTTAAAAACACATCAAGCAAGGGTTACTCCAAGCGGAGTCTCCCTTTTTTTCCAAAAATTGGGCCACACAGACACCCACCCCATCAGTGGCAGCACTTGGGCCCTAGTTGCAAACAGGATGTTTTGATTTGCATCAAGCACATTCAAAAATACGCCATTCTTATCCGTCCCCAGGATGACACCGGGGTAGGTAGCAAAGTCTTTCCTGATCCCAGCTCTGTTCATCTTGGCTTCTTTTAAAAACACATCAAGCAAGGGTTACTCCAAGCGGAGTCTCCCTTTTTTTCCAAAAATTGGGCCACACAGACACCCACCCCATCAGTGGCAGCACTTGGGCCCTAGTTGCAAACAGGATGTTTTGATTTGCATCAAGCACATTCAAAAATACGCCATTCTTATCCGTCCCCAGGATGACACCGGGGTAGGTAGCAAAGTCTTTGCTGATCCCAGCTCTGTTCATCTTGGCTTCTTTTAAAAACACATCAAGCAAGGGTTACTCCAAGCGGAGTCTCCCTTTTTTCCAAAAATTGGGCCACACAGACACCCACCCCATCAGTGGCAGCACTTGGGCCCTAGTTGCAAACAGGATGTTTTGATTTGCATCAAGCACATTCAAAAATACGCCATTCTTATCCGTCCCCAGGATGACACCGGGGTAGGTAGCAAAGTCTTTCCTGATCCCAGCTCTGTTCATCTTGGCTTCTTTTAAAAACACATCAAGCAAGGGTTACTCCAAGCGGAGTCTCCCTTTTTTTCCAAAAATTGGGCCACACAGACACCCACCCCATCAGTGGCAGCACTTGGGCCCTAGTTGCAAACAGGATGTTTTGATTTGCATCAAGCACATTCAAAAATACGCCATTCTTATCCGTCCCCAGGATGACACCGGGGTAGGTAGCAAAGTCTTTGCTGATCCCAGCTCTGTTCATCTTGGCTTCTTTTAAAAACACATCAAGCAAGGGTTACTCCAAGCGGAGTCTCCCTTTTTTTCCAAAAATTGGGCCACACAGACACCCACCCCATCAGTGGCAGCACTTGGGCCCTAGTTGCAAACAGGATGTTTTGATTTGCATCAAGCACATTCAAAAATACGCCATTCTTATCCGTCCCCAGGATGACACCGGGGTAGGTAGCAAAGTCTTTGCTGATCCCAGCTCTGTTCATCTTGGCTTCTTTTAAAAACACATCAAGCAAGGGTTACTCCAAGCGGAGTCTCCCTTTTTTTCCAAAAATTGGGCCACACAGACACCCACCCCATCAGTGGCAGCACTTGGGCCCTAGTTGCAAACAGGATGTTTTGATTTGCATCAAGCACATTCAAAAATACGCCATTCTTATCCGTCCCCAGGATGACACCGGGGTAGGTAGCAAAGTCTTTCCTGATCCCAGCTCTGTTCATCTTGGCTTCTTTTAAAAACACATCAAGCAAGGGTTACTCCAAGCGG
The DNA here is from genome assembly GCF_048569485.1 of Anomaloglossus baeobatrachus. NCBI lineage: Eukaryota > Metazoa > Chordata > Amphibia > Anura > Aromobatidae > Anomaloglossus > Anomaloglossus baeobatrachus. The sequence goes on from NC_134354.1 coordinate 692,666,777, forward strand.
AGTCTCCCTTTTTTTCCAAAAATTGGGCCACACAGACACCCACCCCATCAGTGGCAGCACTTGGGCCCTAGTTGCAAACAGGATGTTTTGATTTGCATCAAGCACATTCCAAATCCACAAGCATTTACTCTCCCCAGGATGACACAGGGGTAGTAAATTCCTTCTGGATCCATGACTTGTTCATTTTGATGAACGTCAGTCTGTCCACATTGTCACTGGACAGACGCGTGCGCATATCTGTCAGCACACACCCAGCAGCACTGAATACACGTTCAGAGACAACGCTGGCAGCTGGACACGACAAAATCTCCAAGGCGTAACTGGAGAGCTCTGGCCATTTTTCTATGTTTGAAGCCCAAAAGGAGCAAGGCTCCAGTTGCACAGTCATGGCATCGATGTTCATTTGGAGATACTCCTGTATCATCCTCTCCAGCCGTTGAGTATGTGTCAGACTTGTTGTCTCTGGTGGCCTTGCAAAAGAGGGTCTAAAAAAATTATGAAAAGATTCCATAAAATTGCTGTTACCGGCACCAGATACGGTCCTACTGGTACGGGTAGACTGGTGAAGATGACGAGACCGTCCCATGTTTGTCAAGTTACAACTGGGAGATTCCCTCCCTGCACCTGCACGGTTGTTTGGTGGAAAAGCCGAGCTAAGATCGAGTAACAGCTTCTGCTGATACTCCTGCATACGTGCGTCCCTTTCTATGGCTGGAATTATGTCACAAAATTTGGACTTGTACCGGGGATCTAATAGTGTGGCAATCCAGTAGTCATCATCACTTCTAATTTTGACAATACGACTGTCATGTTGGAGGTAGTGCAACAAAAAGGCACTCATGTGTCTTGCGCAGCCATGCGGACCAAGTCCACGCTGTGTTTGTGGCATAGAGGTGCTACCCGTTCTTTCTTCCTCTGACATCTCCCCCCAACCTCTTTCAACTGAAATTTGACCAAGGTCTCCCTCATCCGCTGAGTCTTCCATGTCCATGGACAGTTCGTCCTCCATTTCTTCATGTTCTCCTGCACCTTGCTCAACATTTCGCCTGCTACTATGCGCCCTTGTCGATCCCTGTTCCCCATGGTCCCATGCCTGCTGCGTTGGTGATGATGAACGTCTGGACCTTGGTGATGTTGTTGTCCCTTGCACATATGAATCCTCCTGTAGTTCCTCCCCTTCATGTTGTCCCACCCCCTGACTCCGAATAGTGTTTAGCGTGTGCTCCAGCATGTAAATGACTGGAATCGTCATGCTGATAATGGCATTGTCAGAGCTAAACATATTCGTCGCCATGTCGAAACTGTGCAGAAGGGTGCATAGGTCCTTGATCTGAGACCACTCCATCAGGGTGATCTGCCCCACCTCGGCATCTCGTTGGCCCAGGCTATACGTCATGACATATTGCACCAGGGCTCTGCGGTGCTGCCACAGTCGCTGTAACATGTGTAGAGTTGAATTCCAGCGTGTCGCCACATCGCATTTCAGGCGATGAACCGGCAGGCCGAAAGACTTCTGTAGCGATGCAAGTCGCTCAGCTGCGGCGCTTGAACGCCGGAAGTGAGCAGACAGTTTTCGTGCCCTGTTCAGAAGGCCATCTAGGCCGGGATAGTGTGTTAAAAATTGCTGCACGACAAGGTTCAACACGTGAGCCATACAAGGTACGTGTGTCACCTTGCCCAGGCGAAGGGCCGCACCCAGGTTTGCAGCATTGTCGCACACGGCCTTACCAGGCTGCAGGTTGAGTGGAGACAACCATTTATTAAACTCGGACCGCAGAGCTGACCACAACTCCTCAGCTGTGTGACTCTTATTACCAAGACATGTCAAGCTAAAGACCGCCTGATGCCGTTGCGCTCGGCTGCCAGCATAGTAATGAGGCGTGCGTGATTCCTTCTGCGCAGTGAGAACGCTGGTGGCCTGACCAGGCAGGCTTGGGGCGGAGGTGGAGGACCCAGATGAGGTGGAGGATGCAGAAGCTGTGGCGGAACTTGGACAGACAGAGGATTGACACACAAGTCGTGGGGACGGCAAGACTTGTGCAGCAGACCCTTCACCATCTATCACCATAGTTACCCAGTGCCCAGTCAGCGACATGTAACGTCCCTGTCCATGCTTACTGGTCCAAGTATCGGTGGTGAAATGCACCCGTTCACACACAGAGTTTCTCAAGGAAGCGGTGATGTTGTGTGCGACATGCTGGTGTAGCGCGGGCACACCTTTCTTAGAGAAGTAGTGGCGACTAGGCATCTGGTACTGGGGCACAGCGACAGACATAAGGTCTATAAAATCCTGTGTGTCCACTAGGCGGAAAGGCAGCATTTCGGTAGCCAACAGCTTACAGAGGGATAGAGTCAACCTCTTAGCTTTGTCATGGGTCGGAGGAAGTGGCCTTTTATTTGACCACATCTGAGGGACAGAGATCTGGCTGCTGTGTGTAGACGGTGTTGAGTAGGGTGTCCCTGGAAAAATGCAGGTTTGTGAGGAAAGTGCAGGCGGAGACATGATGTTGCCTTCATCCAACGTTGGTGCTATCGATGTCTGAGAGAGCTGTACACACTCACTTGTTTCCCCTTCCAAACCAACTGACGACCTTACAAGCAAACTGCCTGTTGCGGTTACAGTGGTGGAAGTTTTGCGTGGAAAAACAGGTGTGACAGCTGTCCCCACAGTCCTAGAAGATGAAGAGCGCGCGGATGCACTGGAAGGGGCGGGCGGTGGATGGTTCGCTCCGCTAGCCGGCATTGCAGCACGGTGAGCTTCCCACCGGGACTTATGATATTTATTCATGTGACGATTCATGGAAGAAGTTGTCAAACTGCTGAGGTTTTGACCTCTACTAACAGAATCATGACAAATGTTACATATCACATGAGTTGGGCGATCTTTTTCGATGTGAAAAAAGGCCCAGGCTAGGCAAGGCTTAGAGGCCATGCGACCTGTTGATCCACCCCGAATAATGCTCATAGGCAGAGTGGTGGCTGAGGATGCAGTTGTAGACGTGCTACCAGTGCTCCGACTCTGTCCAGGAAGGCGCAAGGTAACTTCGTCGTCGGTTGCATCCTCCTCCACCGCCTCTGTTGACCTCCTCGAGTGCCTGACTGGGGGTTGACAGTAGGTGGGATCTAGAACGTCATCATCAATTGTTGTGTTCGCACTCCCCTCCCCCTCAGACCGAGCCTCTTCTTGCCCTGACCGAATATTTAAGTTGTCATCCCAATCGGGTATCTGCGTCTCATCTTCATCAGTATGTTCCTCATTGTCTATAACCACAGGTGTTACAGTTTGTGACAAAGGGTCAACATTATGCTCAGAAACTTGGTCCTCACGGCCTGAATCTGAGTCACAAAGGTTCTGGGCATCACTGCAGACCATTTCCTGTTCTGTACTCACTGTAGCTTGGGAGCAGACCTCTGATTCCCAGGCTATAGTGTGACTGAACAGCTCTGCAGACTCAGCCATCTCAGTTCCACCATACTGTGCAGGGCTGATGGAGACTTCAGAGCTGGGAGAAATCAAGTGTGATTGGGATGACAACTCAGAGGAATGGTGTTTTTTGGATGCGGTACTTGAAGTGGCTGAGAGGGCACTTGTTGGACCACTTGAGATCCATTCAAGCATTTTCCTTTTTTGCCCATCATCTACCTTTGTTCCTCTTGTTCGTGTCCGTAAAAAAGGGAGCACATCGGATTGTCCACAATAAGTAGTAGACATCTTACTTTTGCTAGTAGATGGTCTATCTTCAGCAGATGATAATGGAGCTTTGGCACCTTCCCCACTGACAAAACCTTTTTTGCCTTTTCCACCACGCCTCTTCCCCTTTCCACCAGCATCTGTCATTTTGCCACTCATGTTGATTGCGACAAGATTGTGGACTGAAAATGTGGTAGTAAAAATTGAGAGGTGGTGAAGATTGCAGTGGTGGTCTAGCTTTATTAACAGCAGAATAATAAAGAATAAATATCCCTGACAATGTAACTTAGTTATAATTAGTTGGAGTGTGCAACGCAGGCAGACGTGCTGCAAATGTCTTGGCACTAGTGGGACTATAGCAAAGTCCAATAGCCACGTATAGGATGCCACTAGGTTCACTGAGTGTGTGCTAGTATAATGGCTTAGTTATAATTAGTTGGAGTGTGCAACGCAGGCAGATGCGCTCTGCAAATGTCTTGGCACTAGTAGGACTATAGCAAAGTCCAATAGCCACGTATAGGATGCCACTAGGTACACTGAGTGTGTGCTAGTATAATGGCTTAGTTATAATTAGTTGGAGTGTGCAACGCAGGCAGACGTGCTGCAAATGTCTTGGCACTAGTGGGACTATAGCAAAGTCCAATAGCCACGTATAGGATGCCACTAGGTACACTGAGTGTGTGCTAGTATAATGGCTTAGTTATAATTAGTTGGAGTGTGCAACGCAGGCAGACGTGCTGCAAATGTCTTGGCACTAGTGGGACTATAGCAAAGTCCAATAGCCACGTATAGGATGCCACTAGGTACACTGAGTGTGTGCTAGTATAATGGCTTAGTTATAATTAGTTGGAGTGTGCAACGCAGGCAGACGTGCTGCAAATGTCTTGGCACTAGTGGGACTATAGCAAAGTCCAATATCCACGTATAGGATGCCACTAGGTTCACTGAGTGTGTGCTAGTATAATGGCTTAGTTATAATTAGTTGGAGTGTGCAACGCAGGCAGATGCGCTCTGCAAATGTCTTGGCACTAGTAGGACTATAGCAAAGTCCAATAGCCACGTATAGGATGCCACTAGGTACACTGAGTGTGTGCTAGTATAATGGCTTAGTTATAATTAGTTGGAGTGTGCAACGCAGGCAGACGTGCTGCAAATGTCTTGGCACTAGTGGGACTATAGCAAAGTCCAATAGCCACGTATAGGATGCCACTAGGTACACTGAGTGTGTGCTAGTATAATGGCTTAGTTATAATTAGTTGGAGTGTGCAACGCAGGCAGACGTGCTGCAAATGTCTTGGCACTAGTGGGACTATAGCAAAGTCCAATAGCCACGTATAGGATGCCACTAGGTACACTGAGTGTGTGCTAGTATAATGGCTTAGTTATAATTAGTTGGAGTGTGCAACGCAGGCAGACGTGCTGCAAATGTCTTGGCACTAGTGGGACTATAGCAAAGTCCAATAGCCACGTATAGGATGCCACTAGGTACACTGAGTGTGTGCTAGTATAATGGCTTAGTTATAATTAGTTGGAGTGTGCAACGCAGGCAGACGTGCTGCAAATGTCTTGGCACTAGTGGGACTATAGCAAAGTCCAATAGCCACGTATAGGATTCCACTAGGTACACTGAGTGTGTGCTAGTATAATGGCTTAGTTATAATTAGTTGGAGTGTGCAACGCAGGCAGACGTGCTGCAAATGTCTTGGCACTAGTGGGACTATAGCAAAGTCCAATAGCCACGTATAGGATGCCACTAGGTACACTGAGTGTGTGCTAGTATAATGGCTTAGTTATAATTAGTTGGAGTGTGCAACGCAGGCAGACGTGCTGCAAATGTCTTGGCACTAGTGGGACTATAGCAAAGTCCAATAGCCACGTATAGGATGCCACTAGGTACACTGAGTGTGTGCTAGTATAATGGCTTAGTTATAATTAGTTGGAGTGTGCAACGCAGGCAGACGTGCTGCAAATGTCTTGGCACTAGTGGGACTATAGCAAAGTCCAATAGCCACGTATAGGATGCCACTAGGTTCACTGAGTGTGTGCTAGTATAATGGCTTAGTTATAATTAGTTGGAGTGTGCAACGCAGGCAGATGCGCTCTGCAAATGTCTTGGCACTAGTAGGACTATAGCAAAGTCCAATAGCCACGTATAGGATGCCACTAGGTACACTGAGTGTGTGCTAGTATAATGGCTTAGTTATAATTAGTTGGAGTGTGCAACGCAGGCAGACGTGCTGCAAATGTCTTGGCACTAGTGGGACTATAGCAAAGTCCAATAGCCACGTATAGGATGCCACTAGGTACACTGAGTGTGTGCTAGTATAATGGCTTAGTTATAATTAGTTGGAGTGTGCAACGCAGGCAGACGTGCTGCAAATGTCTTGGCACTAGTGGGACTATAGCAAAGTCCAATAGCCACGTATAGGATGCCACTAGGTACACTGAGTGTGTGCTAGTATAATGGCTTAGTTATAATTAGTTGGAGTGTGCAACGCAGGCAGATGCGCTCTGCAAATGTCTTGGCACTAGTAGGACTATAGCAAAGTCCAATAGCCACGTATAGGATGCCACTAAAAAACACTTAGTGTGTGCAAGTATAATGGCTTAGTTATAATTAGTTGGAGTGTGCAACGCAGGCAGATGCGCTCTGCAAATGTCTTGGCACAAGTGGGACTATAGCAAAGTCCAATAGCCACGTATAGGATGCCACTAGGTACACTGAGTGTTTGCTAGTAAAATTGCTTAGTTTAAAAAAGTTGTAGTGTGCAATGCAGGCAGACGTGCTCTGCAAATGTCTTTGCACTAGTGGGACTATAGCAAAGTCCAATAGCCACGTATAGGATGCCACTAGGTACACTGAGTGTGTGCTAGTATAATGGCTTAGTTATAATTAGTTGGAGTGTGCAACGCAGGCAGACGTGCTGCAAATGTCTTGGCACTAGTGGGACTATAGCAAAGTCCAATAGCCACGTATAGGATGCCACTAGGTACACTGAGTGTGTGCTAGTATAATGGCTTAGTTATAATTAGTTGGAGTGTGCAACGCAGGCAGACGTGCTGCAAATGTCTTGGCACTAGTGGGACTATAGCAAAGTCCAATAGCCACGTATAGGATGCCACTAGGTTCACTGAGTGTGTGCTAGTATAATGGCTTAGTTATAATTAGTTGGAGTGTGCAACGCAGGCAGATGCGCTCTGCAAATGTCTTGGCACTAGTAGGACTATAGCAAAGTCCAATAGCCACGTATAGGATGCCACTAGGTACACTGAGTGTGTGCTAGTATAATGGCTTAGTTATAATTAGTTGGAGTGTGCAACGCAGGCAGACGTGCTGCAAATGTCTTGGCACTAGTGGGACTATAGCAAAGTCCAATAGCCACGTATAGGATGCCACTAGGTACACTGAGTGTGTGCTAGTATAATGGCTTAGTTATAATTAGTTGGAGTGTGCAACGCAGGCAGACGTGCTGCAAATGTCTTGGCACTAGTGGGACTATAGCAAAGTCCAATAGCCACGTATAGGATGCCACTAGGTACACTGAGTGTTTGCTAGTATAATGGCTTACTTAGAATGAGTTGGAGTGTGCAGAGGACAAGAGGGTACAGTGGCAGGATTGTGGTGCTCTGGGTAGAGGAATGGAAGCCTGCCTTTCTATTCCCTCCTAATGGTGAAATGCAGGGAGGAAATCCCTGACCTGGGCTACACAGACGCTGTTGCTGTTTGCAGGACCTGTCACTTATGGCTCTCTGACCCTGCCGCTTTGAGCCCTTAAAAGGACTGCTAGAATGTGCTCTCCCTATGCTGTCTAACGCTGTGTATGCAGCGCATACAGCTGTATCGGCTATAGGACTCAAGACGGAGCTGCGACACTGATGTCTGACACCAAAGACGCAGAAGGCAGATAATGGCGTTCGTGAAGAAAATGTCCGGTTTTATAATGCAGGGACATGTGACATGCAGATCCTATCACACATGCCGTTGCTTCTCTGGCTCAAAGTCCACTTAGGTGTGTGTGTGTCTGTGATTGGCTGACATGCTGGCCCGCCCCACAAGACGCGCGCGCTTAGGGAAGGAAGACAAGAAAAAAAAAAAAAAAATGGCGATCGCCATTATAGAAACAGCAGTGATCTGAAGGCGCTGTTCACGCACACTATACACTGAAATGTGATAATAGTTTGATTCACAGAGTGACTTACACTATTACAGCAGAAACCAAGCTAGGATTTAGCTGTTTTTTGGCTGCTAGAACCGTTCTCGAACGTTTCTAGAACTATCGAGCTTTTGCAAAAAGCTCGAGTTCTAGTTCGATCTAGAACATGCCCCAAAATCACTCGAGCCGCGAACTGGAGAACCACGAACCACGAACCGCGCTCAACTCTACTAAGGACCAGGGGGCATATACTGCGAATGGAAGAAAAGCGATTCTGGCAGCTAAATAGGAAAGGGTTCTTTACAGTTAGAGCAGTCAGAGTGTGGAATGCCCTACCACAAGAGGTAGTAATGGCCGATACTATAACAGCTTTTAAAAAAAGGCTGGATGATTTCCTTAGTACACACAACATTGTTGGTTATCAGTGACTTAAGGCCACGTCACACTAAGCAACATCGCCAGCAACATAGCTGCTGAGGCACGACTTTTGTGACGTAGCAGAGATGTTGCTAGTGATGTCGCTGTGTGTGACATCCAGCAACAACCTGGCCCCTGCTGTGAGGTCGCTGGTTGTTGCTGAATGTCTTGGGCCATTTTTTAGTTGTTGCTCTCCCGCTGTGAAGCACAGATCGCTGTGTGTGACAGCGAGAGAGCAACAAACTGAATGTGCAGGCAGCAGGAGCTGGCTTCT